>NC_046318.1:67394083-67713083 GCF_009819535.1 Lacerta agilis
CTACCCATGTTTAGTCCTCACTAGGGTGTGCCTAAGGCCTCCTTTAGGAGGTACATTTGTTTTTGTACTCCTGCAAACCTTGGAACTCCCAATGCCTGCTACTACCTTGTGGGTGGATGGTGTTGTGTTGGTTACATAACATAGGCCATGGGAAAACATTACTAACAACAGCCTCCTGGTCACTTCTCCTTAGCCTTCATTAAGGGTTTTCTTCTCCAGAATTTCCTTCAGATTTGTTTTTCCTCTGTGGATCTCATTGTTTATCCGTGTTGGTTGTATACATGGAATATACTGCAAAAATATTAGCATTTGGAAGGAAAAATGAAAACCAGAATCATCCTACATAGATTTGGCGTGTATAGACAATGGCTTTCGGTTGCTTCCTCCCCACTGATATTTCAGTTGGCCTTAATAATAAATCACATCTATAACATTTGTTTCAATAATACGTTGAGACAATAAATTAGCAGCAGTACACGTCATTTGATAAGACACCCTCCCTTTCACACTCACAAAAAAGGGGGGAAAGTAAGTCGGAGTAAGAGAAGCAAGAGAATGAGAACAAAATATGAAGAAGAAGAAATGGGAAAGATCCACACAAATGCCATGTACACACCGTTTGACCTGGAAAGCTGTCTGCAGACAAACACCAGCTCCCTTGGCCTGAAGCAAGATGAGCGCTGCACCCCATAGTCAAGTTTGACTGGACTTCCCAGCTCCTGCCCACCTAGCAGTTCAAAAGCACTTCAAAGTGCAAGTAGATAAATAGGGACCGCTCCGGCGGGAAGGTAAACGCCGTTTCCGTGCGCTGCTCTGGTTTGCCAGAAGCAGCTTTGTCATGCTGGCCACATGACCCGGAAGCTGTCTGCGGACAAACGCCGGCTCCCTTGGCCTATAAAGCGAGATGAGCGCCGCAACCCCAGAGTCGGACACGACTGGACCTGATGGTCAGGGGTCCCTTTACCTTTAACTGTCCAGGGTCCTAACACACCATATATTTAAAGCACATGTTGTCCCCCAAAGAATCCTGGGAACCATAGTTTATTAACTATGTGTTGGGAATTGCAGCTGTGTGAGGGGTATACTACAGTTCCCTGGATTCTTTAAATGCATGCTGTGTATGCAGCCAATGAAAGTCATATTTTAAACCCATGGAAATTGATAGGACATAACACATGAGGCGCAACTAATTATTCCCGCTAATTTCAACAGGGCTCAGAAGTGTGACGGGTTAGTTCAGATCCAACACATGGGATATATTCCCCAGGATTACAGTATTAAAACTAAGATTCAGCGAAGATGATAAAGTGAGATTAGTTTCAGTTGCCACATCCTGTCAAAGCTGCATAGCTTTAGGGCATGCGCAAAACACGTGACACAAACTGCCTTTAAGTTCACAGCAATGCCAAGCGGCAGGCGATATTGCAGAATTGCCATTGTACATGGTAATCACATTTATTCTGGGGGCCCTGCCAACCAAGTGGGGCAGCTTCTTTCCCCTCTCACAGTGGCTTAAGTTATACCCTCTGGAAATGCTCGAAAAAACACACCCTAGATACGTTTGCGACAGCTGAACAGTCCCTACTGAATGGTGTCAATGTGAGGACTAAATTGTGGGCATGCACAGGCATTAGTGCAATTTTTGCAGTAGTAAATTATTATTTAGGTGCAGAATTACTACTCGTCCCATGGTGTAAGATCGCTTTCTTTCTTTCCTTCCTTCTCTGCCCTCTCACATACACAGCTACAACTCCTCTGCCTTCTACAGATGAAACTCGAAAAATTAGAATATCGTGGAAAAGTCCATTTATGTAAGCAATTGTTTTCATTAGCTACTGGAGTTTAATATATGAGATAGACTTATGACGTGCAAAGCGAGATATGTCAAGCCTTTGCTTGTTATAATTGTGATGATTATGGTGCACAGCTGACAAAAAACCCCAAGTTGAAATTGTTAATTTGGGGTTCTCATCAGCTGTATGCCATAATCATCACAATTATAACAAATAAAGGCTTGACACATCTCGCTTCGCATGTCATGAGTGTATCTCGTATATTAGTTTCACCTTTTGAGTTGAATTACTGAAAGAAATGAACCTTTCCACGATATTCTAATTTTTCGAGTTTCACCTGTATTCTGCAGTGTCTGCATCCTTGGATAATGTCTCCATTCCATCAGGTTTCCACTTCTCCCCTCTCCCCATATTTACTCTTTCTGCTTACAATCAAGCACACCTCCCCTACCTTGGGCTCAGAGGCTTCTAGGATTAGCAAAAAGAAAAAGAAAGGGGAAAAGGGTCAGCCTTTATTTATTTATTCATTAAAACTGCATGCTGCTCTTCATCCGTAGACCTCAGGGCGGATCACAACATAAAGACACAAGGCAAAAACACAAAATACATACTAAAAACAAGAATAGGAACAAAGCAAACCAAGAACCCCCCAAACATGGAAAAGCCTATATATAGGATGTTAGTCAACCAGTGGCCTGGTTGAAGAGTAACGTTTTTGCCTGGTGCCTAAAGGTATGTAATGAAGGTGCCAGCCTAATCTCCCTTGGGAGAGCATTCCACAAACAGGGAGCCGCTGCAGAAAAGGCCCATTCTCGTGTTGCCACCCTGTGGATCTCTCATGGAGGAGACACACAAAGAAGGGTCTCAGGTGGTGATCACAGGGTCCAGGTACATTCATATGGAGAGAGGCAGTCCTTGAGGTATCACGGTCCTTGCCAAACTTACAGGTGCCACTTCTTTCGCTCACACACTTGCCCTTTCCCCATAGCTGGCGAAGGGGGCTGTCCACCCATCAGAGCTCAGAGAAGTTACCACCGTTGAACGCCTGACCGTTAGTTCCCACTGAGGAAGCATGAATCAGTCATTTGGGGCTTCTAACCTATAACCTAAGAAAGGAATATTCAGTCAGAAGCCATCATGAAATATCTATGTATGTATACTGTTGATCTCCAAAGTGACCCAACTTACAACTCAGCCAAAAATTAGAGAAAGTCATTACTTGGATGCTAGAGCTTGAAGGGAAACAGTTGAAAGGGAATGGAATTTGTTCGGCTTCCTATGGACGTGATTGCTCAGCCACATGATATCAGATTGTCGATACCTTATTCCAGTGGGCTTCCGGTTAAAGCCCCAAGGCTTCCCTTCCGTGAGTTCTCGGCAATGTTTTTCCTATTAGTCCTTCCCACCGCTAGACTTTCTCTGGGCCTCAAACCCTGCTTCAATCATCATTTTTAGCTGTTTAGGCCAGTAAAAACGCTTTGATACCTGATGTGCAGCGCTGCCTTGTATATCTTTCCTAGGAAGCTCGTACCATTTGGCCCGAAAGCCTCTCCGCAGGCAGTGCTGATCAAAGACACCATCGCTCCTTCTTCTGCTGTAACCAAACCCTGCGAGTTTGATCCATCTAACAGCCCTATCAACATGACAGGCCTCTGTCTAATGTTAGCCTAAGGGCTTGCCTCTTCCATACCCAATCCAACTTATTAAATTCGCTCCCTTCTTCCTACGGTTTTGAAATGCGTTCAGCTTGACCGAAAGGAGGAGGAGAAAAAGGAGGAGGAAAAGGACGGCATTTATCAGCAGCAGATGGCAAAACTGTATATATGCCAAGTACGGGCAGCAAGCTGTGTGCTTCCCCCATAATTGTGTTGCGTTCGTCCCAACTAAGAAAGGAAGAGGCATGCATGAGAGAGCAGGCAGTGCTCACCAACATTGCATTGCTCAGGCTGCCCCATTAATGACAGTCACACTATTATTATTATTATTATTATTATTATTATTATTATTATTTATTAAATTTGTATACCGCCCTATACCTGCATGTCTCATGACTTCTCTTTCCATGATGGGACTCAACACTGGGTTTCCTGGCACAAGATCCAGATCCACTTAGTTTCCTGGCACAAGATCCAGATCCACTTAGTTTCAGCAAGGTAGGTGCTCCTTGTACCTTAAGAAAATTCTTTCCATTAGCACCTTAGAGACCAACTGAGTTTGTTCTTGGTATGAGCTTTTGTGTGCATGCACACTTCTGCACACGAAAGCTCATACCAAGAACAAACTCAGTTGGTCCCTAAGGTGCTACTGGAAAGAAATTTCTATTTTGTTTCGACTATGGCAGACCAACATGGCTACCCACCTGTAACTTGTACCTTAAGACACTGTCGGCACAGTTGGAGGCAGACACCCTCTGCTGATGCCACTATTCATGTTACAGCTTTGTTCCATGCCCCCAGAGCTAGACCGGAGCCATTGTGTTTTGACAACATTAACATTTATCTCAAGGTTTCCCAGACTTGGGTCTCCAGCTGCTGGCGGTTTTTTTCAAATAGCGAAATAATTATCTGCTGCTGAATATCTGTTTTTTGCTTTTATGCTGCTGAGCTTCACTGAATTGGTTTGATATCATTGTGTGTTATCTTAGATTCGGAGGAAGAGTTCAATTTTTTTTTAAAAAAAATGCAAAGACATATTTCTCCTCCAGGTGAGATTTAAGCAAAGTCTTAAAGGTATAGGTAAAGGTACCCCTGACCGTTAGGTCCAATCGCGGACGACTCTGGGGTTGTGGTGCTCATCTCGCTTTACTGGCCGAGGGAGCCGGTGTACTGCTTCCAGGTCATGTGGCCAGCATGACTAAGCCACTTCTGGTGAACCAGAGCAGCGCACGGAAACGCTGTTTACCTTCCCGCTGGAACGGTACCTATTTATCTACTTGCACTTTGACGTGCTTTCAAACTGCTAGGTTGGCAGGAGCAGGGACCGAGCAACGGGAGCTCACCCCGTCGCGGGGATTCGAACCGCCAACATTCTGATCAGCAAGCCCTAGGCTCTGTGGTTTAGACCACAGCGCCACTGGAGTCCCTCTAAGCAAAGTCTTAGTGCTGAACAAACTGGCCTTGATTGTAGAATCATTGAACTGTAAGGCACCCAAACAGTGATCTAGCCCAACCCTCTACAATCCAAGTCACACTCGTCAGAGTTCACTGGCGGGCATTATTAATTAATAAAATTTATATTCTTCCCTTTCTTTTGAAAAACAAAAGCATCACAACGGGAAAGCGTTCAAGAGGAAAGTGTCAATCAGCACTTCTCCACTCCCCCAATATCCTGTACTGAACAATGGTACAAACGCTGTAAAAAGTAAAAATTCTTTCCTAGTCTTTTTGCTATATTCTTTCCCCCCCCCCTTTTCTTTTTAAAGTTGCCCATCGTTTGGATGAACTGAGGTTTTTTTGTTTTGTTTTCAGGGATGATGTCAATCACAAATGTGGTCAGACAGCAATCCATCTGCATGGAAATATTAACTGCCACGAATCTATTTGCCAAAATTCCTCCAACATGGGTGTCTGGAAGCCCATGCCCCTTGCTTGAACTTCTTCAAACAAAGTTCACAATAAATCTGACACCCCATAAAGCAACTGCTTCCATTAGCACCCTACGGTTGCTCTGGCCAAAACCCTGCAACTAGATACCTCCACACTTGTCTGCTGCCCAGCCGAGTCTGACTCCATATGAGGTGCTCAGAAATTCCATCTTATGCACACATCGTTCAATAAGTCACACTAAGTTATCAAGAAAACAACATATTGCTTCTCCCCCCCCCCCCAAGTTATTTTGCTTGGAATATAGTTGAGGCTTGAATTATCAGAAACAACAAAATTCAGGCACTTAAAAAAAAAAAAAGTTTACAAATGGGAAGAACCTTCTGAAACACCAGTGAATTGGTGAAACATGGGAGCTACATGTCACTGTCATTTCAAACGACATCTAGCCAGTGTAAAAGAATAAACAAAACTTGCTAGGTTGCATGCCATATGCTTTACTCAAAAAAAGAAAAGAAAAAAGGAACATACACACATCAGAAATTTGCACAGATCCAGAAGCCAAAAGAATTAAATAGCCTAATTTAAAATATGCACATTTTGCTCATTTGCATATACTATTTTCAGTTGTTTGAAAACGTTTTTAATATTGTGCTTTAATGTTGTAACATGCCCTGAGACCTTAGGGTGAGGGATGGGCAATGATAACAACAGTAATACATTATTCCTCTTCTGCCAGTGATGAAGAAGGACAATAAGAAACACATTGGAAAGAAGCGACATTTCCTAACTCCTGAAAATAAGGTTTCATCAGGCATCACCCAACCCCTTTAAAGCCTACAGGCTGCATTCATGAGGACTAGAATCTCATATTATTAAAACAAAAAGAGAGATAACGTATTTAATGCAGGACAACGAATTCAGTGATTTTTGCTCACAAACTGCTATTAAACTAAAGCTGTTATAGATACTGGTGTAATGGAGAAATGTTTATGAATTATAAGCCAAAAATTTTGAGACCAGTGGGAGGAAAGGGTGCAGGTAAAGTAGAGGGATTTAGGTGTGGAAATTTAGTTTAAGTAGGAGAAAATTGGATAAAAACATTAGAAAGTTTCAGAAGTATTAAGGAGCTGAGGTGGAGTATAAATTAATAGGAGTTAAGTATGATTTGTTTGATTATGTTTAAAAAGATAAGGAGAAAATATATAACGAATAATTAAAAATAGATGTGAATATGAATTGGGAAAACTGTAAAAAGAGGATTGATAATGAATTCAACCGGGGGGGGGGGGATCTGAGGAAGTCAATAGACAATGAAACTGAGGAAAGGATGAATTTTGGCCTAAGAAAAAGGGCCAGACCTAAGCAATGATTCTTTATATTTTAAGTATGTTCAATTTGTAATGTTTAATATGTGCTCCTGTGAGAGAGGGGTTTGGAGAATTGCTTTTCCCAGTGGGGGGGGGGAGATGAAAAATTTAACTGATATGTAGGCCTAAGGTGCTTAAAATTGGTAAAATCAATAAAAATATTTTTTAAAAAAATAAACTAAATCTGTTATAAGGACCCACTTCATTATTCTCTGATGATTATTTATTTCCCTCTCTAGCATAAAACATGCCTACCCTGGCAATTATGGGATGCTAGTGTGGCTGTGTATTTCACATGGACAATACTGCCCCTGTAATTTCCACATCCGGGGGAAGCCTCCAAGCCAAGGGTTCTAGACAGCCTAACCAGTATGACAGCACCTCAGAGGTCTAGATGTCCTCAGGGGTGTCACAAATGGGCCGCGATCTGATAAACTGGTGAAATAGTGTTTAAAGGTGAACACGACTCTTGGCAGCTTTTGCTTGAAGAAATCATTTTCTCCAGAACGGATGTAATTCCTAAGTGCATGTTACAGATGGAGACGCGAACAGTCGGCATTCCAGCTCCAAGCAAGGAACAGCAGTGCACACTCTGCTCCTTTTGAAGAGCTTACCAATAGTGCGAGGCGAAAAGATGAAGCTAATTTGACATCTCAAGCAATGTCACATGCAATAAAAAAGTATCTACTGATGGGCTCGTTTCTTTGCGCGCATGCACACACACACACACCGGATCAAGTACAACCATGTTAAGAATAAATACTTCAATATGGATTAGTATCTGGCTGCCATTCAGAATTTTTAAATGATCGTCAACTGCATAATTGCCCAGAGACAGCTCTAACTCGTGCTCTGGTCATTTGCAAGGATTTTTCTTTAAAAATCATTAAAAACAGATAATTCCAGAAGCAACCCACAGATCACACAATACTTTTGAGGGGCTTCTAAAAGACAACACACAAGGGAATCTGTGCAGTCCAACCTAAAGAAATCTCTTACTTGTCCAATTTCTTGTGTATATTGTGGGAAGGTTGGGGGTGGGGGTGGGGGTGGGATATGAACCACATGAGAATCAAGTAGTAGCGCCCGCCCTGTGGAACGCCCTCCCACCAGATGCCAAAGAGAAAAACAACTACCAGACTTTTAGAAGACATCTGAAGGCAGCCCTGTTTAGGGAAGCTTTTAATGTTTAATAGACTATTGTATTTTAATATTCTATTGGAAGCCGCCCAGAGTGGCTGGGGAAACCCAGCCAGATGGGCGGGGTACAAATAAATTATTATTATTGTTGTTATTATTATTATTATTATTATTATTATTATTAATCAAGCAGAACAAAGGCAGGTTGTGGACCCATTGTCCAATCCCCAAAGTTAGGCTTAAGCAAGTTATATGTTAGTAGCTGCTTACTTCGTATATATCACATCTTCTCAATAAGACACTGTGCTTTGTGAGGGTTTGACTACATTTTATCTGGGGACCTCTACATTGCCCTACATTAAAAATGGATCTTGAAACAGGACTTCTCAGAAGCAAGTGGGTTAGGAATACCAGCCATTCGAAGAAACACTGTGTTTTCTGAATAAGTGTGGCCTTTTTTTTTTAAGTCAACTGTCCCAGTCAACAGTTCTTTTAGCCAACCAACCAGGGTGTGGGGAAAGGCTACAAGTGCTTGCTTGAAGAGGTTGTGTATCTTATTAAGATGCTAAAGAGCTTTTCTTCTTCTGCATGATGTGCCATGAAATTGATTAATTAATGTGGATCCATTATTGAGAATTCATTTATGCAGCAGTCATTACCTGATCTCTGCTTACATAGACTTAGGGTAGATTATCCAATTAATGGGGGATTGCAAGCGAGGAGAGATGGGGCAGGGATTGTTGCGCCATGAATTCTTGGTCCCTCCCATCCTCATATTATTATTATTATTATTACAGAAGATACGATCTATTAGCTACGCTTGGTTTTTCCTTATGAGAACATGTTTACTTTTGCATAGTTGTCAAGGAAAAAAACCAAAAAAGCCTGAGAGAAGCCCTATAGGAAAACTCTATATACCAAGCTTCAAATTTACCTTGTCATGCCATTGCATGTAACATCATATGCTAGCTTTCCACTGACTAATTTGATAATTTCCTCTAGATTTTCCAAACAAGGTAGACAGCATCCTTTACATTCAGTGAAGCAGGGATGGGGAACCTGTGGCCCTACAGATATTGCTGGACTACAAATCCCATCAGCACCAGGCAGCATGGCCAATGGCCAGGCATGATTGTGGAGTTGCAGCCCAACAAACAACACCTGGAGAATAACTAGGTTGGGGAAAGCTGCTATATGGGGAAAGAGGTGAGCATCTATTAGAAACAAAACCCCTCCTTGTTCAAGTGGTTAAACATGATGTGTGACTCTTCAGTTAGGAGGGACAGAACCAGCTCTTGTTAGCATATGGGCTGATTAAGGTGGCCAATTCCCTCCACTAGTCATCAGAGACCAGCTCTGTATGTGTCCTGTGATTATTCCCATATAATTATGGAACCGGCTAGTCCTTTTTTTGGCACAAACACACTCGCTTCAAGCCCTTCTCAAAAAGTCTTACCTTAAGCCTGGCAGGGACTATTTGCATAGTCTGAGGGCAGGTCAAAAATATGAAGGGTGTGCATGTCTTCATTTCTGAAACTGGGCACACATTTACTCGGGGCCATAGGAGTTTAATGTGCTCATGGAATTAGTGGGATTCTGCGGTCATGCAAGGACAACAAATTCTGTACTCCGATTGTCAGACTGCCGTGAACTCAGTAGCTAACCTCATTCAATGTTGATGAGACTTTAGGTGGGGATTAGGATGGGTAAAGGAAGGTTTGTATTAATTGGGGTGAGGGCTGAAATTCCCTGCCAGTTTTGAGGGACCCAAGGGAGGGTCTTTCAAAACTTCTGATACCACAACCAACAATGGAGGTTTATCATACCTTCAGCTCTCTGAAAGCACTCATCAGTTGTTGCCAGCTAAAACGAAACAGGATCCCAAATGCGACTGTCATAAATAAGTTTTGATTGGATTAGAGGACAACGCAACTAGATAAGATCAAAATAGCTGTGAAATTAGCACACACACGGTCTATTGTCTGCTATCCCTTTCTGTGATACTCAAACTTGCCCAGCCTTGAGGTTTGCTGATTATAAAGCAAAATGAGAGGTGGGCGTATTGTCTTTACAACAATGGGAGATTAGAAAGCAACAAATGCTGCTCAAACCAAGATTGAGAAATTAGGTAAACTGGATTGCTGAACTAATTGTGGGAATAATAAAGAAAACGTGTGAGAGATTGCAACATTAGCTCTCTCTAGGCATGTGTAATACAACTTAAAGTAAACACACAAGAGAGGAGTGAGTCAGCTCAGCCCCATTGCTATCGCAAAGAGGCAGGTGGCCTCACAGAGGTTCCCTGCAGAGTTTGCAACCCTGAAAAGAGAAATCAGGATTCTAAAACTTTCCAGTGCTTTCCCCTTCATTATTGCACCTGCGCTGCTTTAGCCACAAACTAATGCGCTTTTCACCTGAGAGGGTGGAGAAGGGTGAATTACATCCTTATTGATGACCTCTGTGTATTTTGCTTAATGTGGTCACAGAACTAACATACTTAAACCAATTCGCACATGCAGATCTTCAGGTCAAAAGGAATCCGGCTTTGAGGAAGGGAGCAGAATAATAGCCATTGCTTTGTTGTTACACAACCTCAACTGACCTGTGTGTAACATCTGGCCTGATCCTACCCAGCCATCTTGTTTTGGCTGCAATGGCAACCAATAAGTTTCGAGGTTCATGTCAAGTTTCTGGTCTTTAAGAATGATTCCCTTCAGTCCCTGGCTCCCATATATCTCAGGTCTCTTCATCCATTTATCTCCATTGTGTTCTTAGACATATAGAGGGAAGAGCGCCCCACAACATCTCTGTCCCTGCTGGCTGTGCCTCAGACCTTTTCGCTCTGAGCAAAAGGTTGGAGGGAAAATCATTGCATATTCAGCTGAACATGTGCAGAATACGCCACACTTTGAGGAGCACTGTGTAGTCTGTTTTCCTAGATGCCCGAACAGCGCCTGCATCTTTTTACAATTCCTGGATGTCAGCATCAAGTTTTCCTCTCAGAACCTGCTCCAAGCTCCACTTCCATTAGAATTGCCATATGTCCAGAATTTCCTGGACATACCTGGAATACTGCAGTCTGAAGCAGTGTCCAGGCAGAAATTGGCTAAACGTCCGGGGAAATCTGGATATATGGCAACCCATGTTGGCAGTGTCGTTTTTGGCAATTTCCCTTAAAAACAGCTCAAAAACTTTTGTATCCTGATTTTCACTTTTTGAAATATGGCAACCCTAACTTCTATGCAAGAGGAATGACGTGACAAAGAGAAGGACTTTCACATCAATTGTCCTGAGGCTGAAGAATAAATTCCCTTCTCAAAATCATCCCTTTTATTGGTCTTCTGCAGGTGATTCAAGACACATCTTTTTCTGATTGGTCTTTTCTTAGGCTGGTTAATTTTATTTGTTCTTAACTCGTTCTTTTGATTGTTGAGTTTGTTTTGCTTTGTTGACCTATCTTTGTAACTCTCAAGGCTGTGCACCAAGACAGATAAAACAAACAGACACCAGTAATAAATATATGAAGGTGAGAGGCCCAGTCCACCCTGTGCACACGCCCCATTACTTGGGACCTTCCCAATACTTAGAGCACAAAAAGCTTTGAAGACAGAAGAATTACATAAACTGGAGTTACCCCAAAACAGATGGCTGTTCTTAAGATATCTCACCAGCATGTTCAAGTTGATTCTTTCACCTGAAAAATGGAAGGCTCCACTCCAGGTCACACAGAACCATCTGTTGGCAAAGCAACCAGAGTTTTGAGCTAGCCTTAAACCCAAAAAAGCTGAGATTTCTCGTAACAGCAAGAGCAAAGATATTAACAAGCCTAGGCTATTAATCCTGTTAAAGTGTTTTCTTCCCAAGGAAAATCCGATTCTGGATGATATCCAAAACCCATCAGTTTGGAACGACCTGGAGTAGTTGAAAAAGCATTTAGGTAATACCCACTTTTCTTTTCTTTTCTTAATCAACAACATTTAATAGTTCCCCTAAGCTATTTGATGACTGAGAAAGTGATAACATTTTAAAATGTTACCTGTTCTTCCCGCAAAAGTATTTTAATTTTATGGATTAGGCTCATATTTGCTTTACTCTGTTGTTTTGTTTTATTTTCTGCATAACACCCCAAAGATGGAAAGCAAAAGACACATTAATGACCCACTGTATCCAAAGACCTGCTCGGAGGACTAGAACATTTCTCATTTCTCTATATATTTATGCAATCCCATCTGTTTCAACTGCAGTCCCATTATAACAATTGTGAGGAATAGCTCCAGGCTAAAAGCTGGCTGCACATTTCCTTCAAGCTGAGCTGCAGTGATGTCACAGAACATCTATGAACATTCCAACTACTGAGAGGTAAAGGCCAGCCATATGCTATAAAAGTAAAACAACATAAAATGCCAACATTCATACAAATGAAGCCACTGTAAGAGGAGCATGAAGCTGGAGTGCTGCATGCTGTCAGAAACAGGAGGTAAAATGCTATGCTAGATATGTCAGGTACTCGAAAAGTTTCGTAAGCAAGATATCCTTCCAACTGACTGCCATCTATCATCCTTATCTCTTTAGCTTGAGTGGTTACTATACTCAAGAACTGTCACATGCTGGTTTCTGACCCAGACCATTAATCTCCCCTAGTGTGATATACAAACAAGGCTAGATGCCCTCATCCCAAGTGGATAATGAATACCCAGTGTTTCATTTGTTACTGATGCTAGCATTAAACAGTAGCAGTGCAAGATCAGGAGAACCTTTTGCCTCAGTTCGTAAAAACTGAGATCGAGAAGAAAAAGAACAGGACACCCTACCACTTGTCTGCCTCCAAGGTCCCCCAAAACTTTGGTTCTCATTCTGAAGTTGCAGTTAAAACAAATTAATCTGATGGGTTTCGTTTCTTAGCTGGCAGTTCTGCTGTGTCTTCTGTTTATGAAATTAGTGGAAGTTTTTCTTTCATGCCAGAGTTCCAGGGTATTAACTTTGGTTTTACTGCTGCTATGACTGTCATACTGCAACTGTAGTGGATACTTAGAAGAGCGCTCCAAAATTGGGGGCAAATCGTGGTGTCCTCCCTGCCTTCCAGAGAGCTCCAAGTCACTGTCTCAAATAGCATTCATTTCTCCTTGTAAACTCATTACTGGCCTCCCCTGTCTTCAGGCTCGGGAAAACTTGCTGTGAATATTTATCCCATCTGCCCTTCTGTTTCCATCCTTTGGGAGTCATGAATATATTTGGCATAATTGCCATTAGAATAATATGCTCTTATGACACAGGAATGGACACTCATTCTGTTTCCAGGCCATTTCAGTTTTTGCATGGGTTCATTCACTTCATCATTTATACTTATTTAAATACATTTTTTTATCCTATTGCATCCACTTCTTTATTTATTATATCCTAAGATACATGTTTTCTTATGCATTTTGTTTATTTGGAAGCATTGCAAAACCACTTAATATTTGACAAATCTTTAAGCAAGAAGAAGAAGACGACTTTGGATTTGATATCCCGCTTTATCACTACCCGAAGGAGTCTCAAAGTGGCTAACAATCTCCTTTCCCTTCCTCCCCCACAACAAACACTCTGTGAGGTGAGTGGGGCTGAGAGACTTCAAAGAAGTGTGACTAGCCCAAGGTCACCCAGCAGCTGCATGTGGAGGAGCGGAGACACGAATCTGGGTCACCAGATTATGAGTCTACTGCTTTTAACTACTACACCACACTGGCAATGCACATACAACAACAACGAAAACAACAACATACTATAATAAAGAGAGAGATGCAACATAAATGTACAGTAAAAGAGCGCATAATATAAAAACAAGACTTCAAGGATGACAGAATCCAATCTTGAAGGCTCAGAGAAAGTCTGGGCAAAAAGATATGTCTCTACAAGGTGTTCAATGCAATTCATGCATGATGCTTTACATGGCACAGGGAAGGGTGTTTTACAGTGCAGGAGCAATGGCGGAAATGCCCATTTGGGGGGTTACGGCCCTGTAGCGTGCAGTGCCATGAGTAAAATTTCCCCAGATGATCTCATTGATCTTCCATGTCTATACAATTAACCTGGTCTTAAGTTGTTCAGGGGTTTATATGGTGGTAAAAAGACCTTTATCAAAGCCGATCGGGCTTTTGTACTCTTTCTGAGCTGAAAATTCAGGCGCAACATTCAGAAAGTGTGAAATCCAAAGTTTTCCTGAATGAGTCCAGGAGGCGCAAACCATTTGTTGTTGAAAGCTGCTTTGAGTTACCTTTGGTAAAGAACAGAAAAGTGGCTCACAAGTTTTAAAAATATTATTATTATTCGCTTACAGATGCGGACCGAACAAAATTAATTCTCGCAAGGCCAGACAGCTAATTCAGAGCCAAGAGAAGAGGCAGAAGGTTTGCATTGTAATCTTTACTGTGGACTCCTCAAAATGACCCATCAGGAAATCTAATAATCGACAACTGCATTCTAGTGTCATCTTTTAAGATGCTGCACTCAATATGACCACAGGGGAAAAAACCAATGATAACACAAAGTTCTTTTGCCCTTGCAGCTGTCTTTCTCCTTCATAAAAGAGAAAGAGGTACTGCAAGGGGTCGTTCTTATAAAGCCACATGGATATATGGATACACAGTAAAGATGGATGCAAAAGCATAAAACTGTCACTGAAAATCCTGAAAAAACCTGTCACTGAAATCCTTCTATGGCCATCGTTGCACATTAAGGCAGAACACAAAGATAGTAAAATGAAATGTCAACAAAGCAAACAGAAATAGAAAACATATGGCAAAAGCACACACACTTGACCCTGCTCCACCAAAAATGTCCTCGCTTCCTGATCTCAGTTTAATCCATCACAATCTACTACTGTCTTTGGTTACATAATGTAAGATTTATCCCACGTGTTGATGAGAGTATATAGACTAAGAACATTAGGAAGGGGTCATTTTTATTAGATTTTTATGCAGAATAGAGCTATCCAAGTCACAGAATATGTCTTCCCTTACTACTTCCTGCATTTCCTCCCTACTTAACAAGACTGACGAGACACTGTCCCATATCAGGAGGCTAAAGTGAACACGCCAACAGACAAACTGTAATTAATTTCATTTTTCCCACATAAAAGGAACAAAAAAGGCACAATCTATCTCTGATCACATTTGAACCAGGCAGTATTATGATGGTAGAAACACATTGTCCCTACTGCACCTGTACATTAATAAGCTTAATCTAACTTCTTAGGCCACAACCCAGTGCCCTGTCCTGGCTCCCACCCCAAAACACACAAGCAAAGACTCTCACTTGTAAGAAATAAAAAAAGATCTTTATTCAGGCAAGAAGTGGTATAGACTCAGCAACAGACACAGGGCCCAGGAGCCACATCTCAGTTCAAGTTGGAAGTTCAGAACCAGTGGAAGCAACGAAGATGTCCCAACAAATTTCCCCACCCTGTCTGCCAAGCTTTCAAAGTCCAGCTGAGGCACACTCACTCGCCTTGTTCACCTTGTGGGAATGTTGGGATCGAAAAAGCATGCTCCACAGGGCTGGGCTGTTCCCATCTGTGAAGGCACCGTCTGGTTCTCAGCAACAAGCTTGCACCCTACTTTTCGGACTCCTGTTCAGTCACTGCCTTCTGCCTCCTTGATTGCTCAAAGGCCTCCTGAGCTTTCACTGAGGCCCTCCGCTTTGCAGGAAGAGCAGGGGTGTGCAGGTTTCCCACCATTCGGGCCTCCTTGGGTTTCTTCCTCCTCCTGTGTCACAGTCTACCAACCCCAACCCAATCCCAACAGCATCATGAGGCTCATGATGACTGCAACCCACTGATCTTCAGGTTTTTTGGACGTCAACTCCCACCAGTCCCAGCCAGCATGGCCACGTTGTAGCCCCAAACATCTGCAGGCCACCAGGGCTGGGGGAGGTTGCTTATTCACAAACTTACCTGGTATTGAACAAAATGGAGTTTCTTTCGGAGAAGAGATGTAGAGGTCAGCTGTCTTGAACTGCTCATGGTTTAAAAACTGACTCTTACCTGATGTTGCTGCAAAACAACATTCTATACAGCATGCCCCAGGATCTCATAAATATGTTCTACACACACACACACACACAGTCACAGGCTGTGCTTCAGCACTTGTGTGCTAACAGAACGAGGTGGTGTGTAAGTTGGACGGTTCCTCCGGGTTTTTGAAAAACAAGAGACAGTGTTCTATCTATCTTAGTTAAACAAGCACGGCTTGAGTCAGGAAAAGAGCTCATAAAAACCTTTTGGCATCTGGCATGCTTACCTCCCGGACAGTGCCTCAGGGCCATTTTACATCTTCTGGACTCCGCAATGGTTGGGCAGGGTATTGTGTCTTTTGCTGGCTTTTTCACAATTTGCCTCGTCCGCGTTTCCAAGCCCCACTTAAATCCGCAGGTCTTGTTATTTCTGCTGCACGTCCCCCATTCACTCCAAGGGCCCACTTCACAGCCTTCTGAGGAAACCAACATACACAACACACAGCACTAGTTAACATCTTCTTGTCATCTAATGCACATAACATGGCTGCTCCAAAATACATGTCAATGGGGGGAAGAGGGTGAGGGTGGCAGAGAGGATGAAGAAATTCAAAACTTCATAAATGGTAGATTTTACTATTTCAGTCACTGATGGCTTTATTACAGGAAATTTCCACAGGCTGGCCTTATTTAATCCCACTAACTTGAAGAGCTGGTTCACAAACAAGCCCTGAAATGTGTTGTGGGGAAGCAATGCAATTTCTAATCTACCTCCTTCTCTCCCCATCTTACAGTTATCTTCATTTTCCTTCCAGTTGCTTTTGAGAGGTTTTCCAATAATTTTAAATCAGATCTTGGGAACTGTTGCTGGGTTATAACCAGTGCTATTTTTTCTAGAAAAAGAGGTGCTAGAACTCACCATGAACCTCATTCTCTCAGAATGGCAAAGGTGCCCACCTGAGAGGTGCCGGAACTGAGTTCTGGAGAGTTTTGACTTTAAAAAAAGCCTTGGTTATAACTCCCATCATCCTTGATCACTGGCATTGCTAGTTGGGACTGACTGATGGCGGTTGGATTCTAACATCGTCTGGAGGGCCACAGACTCACTGCCCCAATTTTAATAGCGGAAATCTCGGGTCTCTTCTCTGTTTGTTTTGTTTTTCTGGTTGAACAATAGGTTTAGATCAGAACACAGGAACGTAAGAAGACATCCAGGTAGATTATACCACGGCAACATTAATATCAATCATACATTTAAAGCACTATGATACTGTAAGCCACCCAGAGTGGCTGGGGAAACCCAGCCAGATTGGGAGGGGGTATAAATAATAAAATTATTATTATTATTATACCACTTTAAGTAGTCATGGCTTCCACCATTGCATTGCAGGAGATGTAGCTTGTTAAGGCTTATCAGAGTGGTTACAGGATCCCTATTTCCCTTCCAGAACTATGGAAAAATGGGTCCCCTAGGGCTTGCTGATCAGAAGGTCGGCGGTTCGAATCCCTGCCACAGGGTGAGCTCCCGTTGCTCGGTCCCAGCTCCTGCCCACCTAGCAGTTCGAAAGTACGTCAAAGTGTAAGTAGATAAATAGGTACCGCTCCAGCGGGAAGGTAAACGGAGTTTCCGTGCGCTGCTCTGGTTCGCCAGAAGCAGCTTAGTCATGCTGGCCACATGACCCAGAAGCTGTACGCTGGCTCCTTTGGCCAGTAAAGCAAGATGAGCGCCGCAACCCCAGATTCGGACACGACTGGACCTAATGGTCAGGGGTCCCTTTACCTTTACCAACTCCAAGCAGCCTTAACAACCTAGGCTGGGCACAGAAGTCTTTCGCTTGTTCTTTTTTAGCATTATGTTTCAGTCTGGTTTGCAGACACGAGTCACCAAGTCACATTAGGCATTGTTTAAAAAAAAGAAAAGTGAGAAAGACCATTCCACAGCAACCTATGCTCTCCCTTTTATTAAGATGCAAAGAAAAATCAAAGCGACTCAACACAGAAGTGCTTCAGAGTATCCTTACTTGGAGAAAAGCCATCAGGTTTCAGAAACAGAGATTTCCCTAGGACCCATTATTTCTAGATTTATTAACGGTAAGAAGATGAATTGCATTGCTCTAACGTTATTATAGCACATTAGCTGTTTCCATCTAACTTATGTACCAAACACTCGCCAAGGTTTTTATGCAGTGAGGTAATGTGTGAACTTGTAAACCTATCTTGATGTCCAGAAAGGTTTAGACCATAAGCATGATAATTATTCTAAGTGTTAAAACAGAAACAAAAAGGCAAGTACGAGACAAGCGCACAATCACTAACGTTTCATGGTTGAAAATGTGGACATTAATTTTATTATTCTAACACTCAGATTCTCACTGCCTTAGAACTCCCATCATTTGCTGCTGGTAGTAGTTGGGAGGGGGAATGCACAAGAGAAAGAAGTGGAACTACATGCTGTAGAGGGGAAAGAGGAAAGGATACAATTTTTGAGAGCAGACAGTATTTTTCTCTGCTTGTTTTTGTCAGTTTGCATTTCTTAGTGCAGAAAGTATTGATCTGGTGTGTAGAGATCTTTCATATTCTAATTAATTCAAGAGGGTTCTGGAAGCTTCTCTGTGTGAGGGAAACAAGTAGAAGGTTCCTGATGTTTGGGTTATTCCTTCAGAGAAGCTGAGTACAGCTGGTTTAAACCGGTTCTCTGAATTCTTTCTGTCAAGGTCATGCCGACTATAAAAGTAAGGCCAGAAGGTGCCTGGGTTTCACTTTCTCTTCCTTCCTTCCTTCCTTCCTTCCTTCTGGTGTGGTGTTGTGTATATAGTGTTAAAGATTAGTCTTAGAAATTATTGTAAGTTTAAATTAAGTCTGCTGCAACTGGATTTCTTATGGACAGTGCCAATCCTGAATGTATTGGATTTGTGACCATTATGCTCATTTGCCTTCAGTAGCAGTAAATTTCTGCTGGATGAAATACAATTGCCTCTGATCTATTTCTGGGGGATCCTGCAACGTGCTTACGTTTTTACTCTACTAACTATACACTGGAATCTACTCTGGATCAATACTGAGTAGAATTTCATGACAATTTTATGTTCTGTTAACCAGAAATGGCTCACTGGGTGGCATGAATATATGTATATAAGAAGAACTGGCTGGATGAGGCCAATGGCCCATCTACCAGTAGTTCAGCTTCCCAGGCTGTGGGAAACCTGCAAACAGGATCTGAGCACAAGAGCGCTCTCAGTTTCAAAAGATCATCCCAAAAAAACAGAAACACTGATTTCTCGGGAACAGGTACCGGAACATTGGGACTGTTACTAGTAAATAGAGAAAGTTGGATTGTGGGTGGCACAACCTAATCAGGCAAAGTGGAAAATAATTTCAGAAACCATTCTGAAGCAGAGGAGAGGATCAGAAAGAGGTAATATAGAAAAGTTGTTCAATAAGCACTCACCCACACATTCCATGGTCTCCTCTAAAGGTGCAAAGCCGTCGGGACATTCTCCAAAGCAACGACCCCGGTAGAGATAAAACCCAGGCTTGCACTTTGTGCAAAAATCTCGACTGAAGCAAGAATCACAGTTCTCTATTCTGCATCCTAAAAGGTTGGGATAACAAATTTATTTTTTCAGGTTTGCAAATTCAATGAGTGATGCAGCAGCAAAGAACATAGCAGGACTCAACCATTTAAGAAGGATGGGTTCAGAACTTACTCTTAAGAATCAAAGAAAAGCCCTGTTGGATCAGGCCAGTGGCCCATCTAGTCCAGCACCCTGTATTCACAGAGCTCAACCAGATGTGCTTGGGAAGCCCACAAACAGGTCCTGAGTGCAACAGCGTATTGTTTCCATCTAAGCTTTTTAAATATATACTGTATATTCTGGCGTATAAGACTACTTTTTAATCCAGGAAAATCTTCTCAAAAGTCGGGGGTCGTCTTATACGCCGGGTGGAGAATCTGCGGTCGAGTATATCTCAAACTCTATATTTTAACTGGGAAAGTTGGGGGTCGTCTTATACGCCGGAAAATACGGTATGTATCTTGAGCACAGTTTTGGGGTGAAATTGTATAAGTAACCAGCACATGAGATGTCAATGAGCTCCTGTTTCTTGACCCATTACACCAACCCACCAAAAAACAAATGTGAAAAGGGGGTAGTATCTCATCCACTGTGTTGTGAACTGCCCTGAGATCTATGGGTGAAGGGCGTCATACAAATTTAATTAATTACATTATTAACTAGTCAATCATTAACTGATTTGCAGAAGGTTTTAGTTAGTGAAAACTAGCAGCATAAGAGAGCATGTTCCTATAAGTAATTTGCTTTCAAATATGCACGTTAAATGGGTCTTGGCATTCTGATTAGATGTGTATGGGTGGTCCTTTAACACAGCAGAAATGCTGGAAGGAAAGCTATCGCTATATAATTGTTGCCTTCACATCCAAGAGATGCAACCATCTACAAGGTCAAGTATCAGTTGCTGATCCAAATATTGGAGGGGGGGGAAATGTCTCATTCAAGTGAATCCCCCCCTTTATAGATGGAAACCTTCCATTTAAAATACTAGGGCCTCTGCTATACGAAGAGGCTGCATGTTGTTTACCTGTATCTTTGTCTCAGTCTTGGGGAGTTTTGTCCCTAACACCTTCCTGTTTTAAACTGAATGGAGAATACACGTGATGTTTCCTTATGTGAAACCTTAACTTTCAGTTTCTTGGCCACAGATCATAGCTAGATAGTCTGTGATACATTTCTTGTGTTTGCCTTTTCTGGCAGCCACTCTCTTATGTTTGGTAGATTCCACGCCACTGGAATGTTTATCATCACATTTTGAGAAAGGCCGACTATTCTTCATATAGCCAGCACCCAAACCAAGTTTTCTATGGCCAGCAAAGTTCTGCAGACAAGTGAATCGGAACGCTAGACTTTTGATTACTTATATTTCAGTTCCAATAACATGCATTGAATGCATATATTTAGCCTTAGGATTGGGGATGTAAATAAAGGGAAAAGAAAACACTACAGGCAACATCACACTTATGAATATTAGCACCATATCCTCGTTAGAATGCAGGGATTAAATCATAGTTGCCCTGTTATGATGCAACAGGAAACTATGGTTTAAACGTAACAATTTATGTCATATATTTATACACATCTTAATACCAAGGTAGTCTCTAAGAGGTTTATAAAAATTATTATGATCTCAGTGACAAAACCACACAGGCAAGGCAAGAGCATGCAGTTTGTTCTTTGGCCAACAACCCATGGTTTATTGGCCTGTGACTCTTACATAAAAAATGAGCCACAGATTATTACTGAAATCCTAGACATGCCAACTGAAATTTAGGTCCCACCAAGTTCAATGAGACTTTATCCTGTTTACGTAGGTATTGGATTTAGGCCTAAAAAGGAGGAGGTTTGCACATACACACTCAAGTTAACTAACAAACATGAGAATACATCTGCACAACCTATTTCAGTTTGCAATGAATTCCAGTTTTCAAAAAGTCATTAAGACACATGAGTTTTATGGACATGGCACAATGTAAAAATCTAGAATGGTCACAATCATGCTTTTGAAAAACGTATCTTGTTGGGGAAACACCCGATAGACAGAAGCGATCTAAACCTCTTGACGGTTTCTTAGCAATCAATTTCCAACCCCAAATGGCATCTGGTTGCTAGGCCAACATCGACACTTGCAATCCTGTTAACTCAGAAAACCGTGGCAGGTTTGCGCTGATGAAATTTGGGGCAGTACGCTGGTGTACGGTTCTTCCCCACCATTAAAAATGTAGCATGGGGTAGTGGTATATCAATCCAAAATCCACCGTTCCATAATGCAACAGGCCAGATAGAAGCATTAGAATTATAATCAGGAAGAGTAATGCAATAATTCTCATGTCTAAATGCACACATAGTTTATCTATGGGTTGTGTGAAGAAATAGGCTCATTATCTGCCTTGAATGACACTCCCACCTATTCAGCTGTATTGGACAGCTGTGGATTCTGGTAATATGAGGAAGGGAGAAAAAACCTTCTTTTCATCCATTTTCCCAATGCCATGCATAATATTATACACTCCTACTATGTCCACCCTTAAGTTGCTTTTTCCCCAACCTAAAAAGCCTCAAAGAGTGTAGCTTTTCCTCACAGGGGATTTGTCCCACCCCTCCTGATTACTTTGGTTACATTTCAGTACATTTCCCCAGCTCTGCTGTATCCTTTTTGAGATGTGGCCATCAGAATTGGACACGGCATTCCAAGTGTGGTCGCACCATAGATTTGTATCGAAGCATTGCAATGTTGGCAGGTTTATTTCCCAACGATCCCTTAGCATGAGATTTGCCTTTCTCACAGCTGCCACACACTGTGTTGACATTTTCATTGAGCTCAATATCTCTTCTTTGGTCACTCACCCACCGTCGTCAAATATTTCTTATGAAAGTTGGTTTATAATGCTTTTGTTTCTACCCAGAGTTGTTTCTGAGCCAGCATATCGCTTTGTTAGTGAAAAGTGTGAGGGGAGGCAACTTTCCCCCCTTTTTTCTCTGCCTTTATTTATTCTATTAAAGAGAATTTATATGCCTCTTAATCAGTTTGCATACATCCAAATTACTGATTAAAACCAGACGTTAAAAAACAAGTTTGCCTTTACAAATTCCAAAATGAAACCAACAGTTCTAAAATAAAATTACATGTTGTTATAAAATAAAATTACATGTTGAATTTCATGTCAGATTGACCATGTCTGGGTTGTCTTGCTTAAGCCAAATATATATTTTAGTAGGCACTGAAAATGGCACTGTGCAGTGGTGCAGTGAAGGCACCTTTCTAAGATCAATGAGCAAGGAGTTCCAAAGTGTAGCAGGTGTTGCCACACTGAAGGAGCTATTCCTTGCAAGTGCAGAGCAGACATGGCATGGCAGTTCCCATGAAAACCTTCACCTGATGCTCCAGAGGGTCCTCCAACTCCCTGGAACAAATGTGGAGGAATGCAAGGCAAATGAAGTTGGCAAAAATTGCCTCTCCTCTTCTGTTAGTGGAGGTGTCAGTTGGACCCAAAAGGATACAACTGGAACCATCCCATGCCAAAAAGAGGGTTTTCAACACTCTGTTCATGCAGCTCTAGTTCTGCTTACATACGTACATTTATTAATGCATAATAAATTGCAATTCTACAGATATGTAAGGGGTGTTGCCGAGAGTGTCGGTTTTCTCCTTCTGACTCTCTTTTCTGCCAGGGGAGCAATAACGATTAATTTTGTTGTTATTCCTGGATCGAGACACTCCACCAATGTACAGAGCCATAATCTGCAGTTATTTCCTTTGCTGCGTCACTGTTTTTCTAAAAGGCTCAAAACTTTAGCCTTAGGCCATCTCCTGACTCCTGTGAGTCGTGCTGAACGTTAGCGTTGTGCATTTAACAGACCCAGAAGGGGTGTTCTCAAGTTATAGTCAACAGCAGTCCAATCTGTGCACACAAGGCGTTGAGCTGTACAGTGAAATGTTCAGTGCTGGCGCAATCTGTGTACCTGAACTGTTCCAAGTCAACAAGTGTACACAAAAGCTCACACAAATGCTTGCACATGCGTACAAGACAGCTTGTGTTCAGTGTAACCTGCAAACAAGCCTATTGTCCAGTAGTGGCTGGTGCCCGTTGGGACTGGTGGGGCCAAAAATCGGGAAACCAACAACAACTGGAGCCAGAGTCACGGATTGGCAGAGTCAACTAATTCTAGTTTTGTCCTCATTCTCTCCCTGCTGAGTTCTGTAAGTGGGAAAACACTTCAAGAGGAGGAAACTCTTCAGGCAGTGGGTTGGTTGCAAGCAAGAAGACAGGCAGGTAAGGTTTAACTAAGGACAGATGGACATTGGTGGGGCAGTGCTGCATTTACCAAAATGAAGAAGCCTCCACTGCTATTCTCTACTGTTCTCCATGGAACAACCAGGTTTGGCAGGACCACTAAAACCACACACATCTAGGCCTGGTAAAAAGATTTGCTCACAACCCACAGAAGGTCTGGCTCCATGCATGCTACTTCACCACAGGTGAAGGAGGAATAAAGAGGAAAGAGAACCACTGCAAAGGAGACAAAAGCCTGAATCATAATCATAATAATTTTATTATTTATATCCCCCGCATCTGGCTGGGTTTGCCCAGCCACTCTAGGCAGTTTACTGCATATCTAACAACATAAAATATCAAATGTTTTTTTTAAAAAAAACCTCCCCAAACAGGGCTGCCTTCAGATGACTTCTAAAAGTTTTGTAATTCTTTATCTCCTTGACATCTGAAGGGAGGGCATTCCTCAGGGAGGGTGCCGCTACTGAGAAAGCCCTCTGCCTGGTTCCCTGTAACTTCACTTCTCAGAGTGAGGGAATCAGCAGAAGACCCTCAGAGGACAACCTCAGTGTCTCGGTTGAGCAATGGGGGTGGAGGTGCTCCTTCAGGTATACTGGGCTAAGGCCATTTTGGGCTTTAAAGGTCAGCACCAACACTTTGAATTGTGCTCAGCAACCTACTGGGAGCCAGTGAAGATCTTTAAGGAACGGTGTTATACGGCGGCCACTTGCAGTCACCAGTCTAGCTGTCGCATTCTGGATTAGTTGTAGTTTTTGGGTCACCTTCAAAGGTAACCCCACGTATAGCACAGTGCAGTAGTCCAAGCGGGAGATAACCAGAGCATGCACCATTCTGGTGAGACAGTGTGCGGGCAGGTAGCGTCTCAGCCTGAGTACCAGGTGGAGCTGGTAGAGAGCTGCCCTGGACACAGAATTGACCTGCACCTCCATGGGCAGCTGAGAGTCCAAATTGACTCCCAGGCTGTGCACCCGGTCTTTCAGATGCATGGTTACCTCGTTCAGGACCAGCGAGTCCCACACACACACCGGGCCCCTGTCCCCCAAGAACAGTACTTGTGTTTTATCAGGACTCAACCATCTGTGACCCATCATCCATCTGCCAACCGCCTCCACTCACACAGGACCTTGACCTCCCTCAATGGTTCTGATTTGAAGGACAGGTAAAACTGGGTGTTTTCCAGCCTAAACTCCCTGATGATCTCCCAGCGACTTCATGTAGATGTTAAAAAGCATGGGGGAGAGGACAGAGCCCTGAGGCACCCCACAAGTGAGAGCCCAGGGGGCCAAACATTCACCCACCTAACACCATTTTCTGGACCCGGCCCAGGAGGAAGGAGTGGAACCAGTGTATAACACTGCCCCCTCTAGACAGTCCAGAAGGATGTCAATGGTATCAAAGGCCGCTGAGAGATCCAGCAAAACTAGGAAACAGCTTTCACCCTTGCCTTTAGCCTGCCAGAGATCATCGACCAGCACAACCAAGGCAGTTTTCAGTCCGATGATGAGGCCTGAATCTCAATTGGAAGGGGTCCAAATGGTCCACATCCTCCAGGTATGCCAGGTCACCTACAACAACCATACTTGCTAGAACAATCAGTATATTATGTTAAAAAAAACAACAACCACACACATAGGCATGGAAGTTGTCAGGTTGACCTCAGCCACTCCTTGAGTATCTTATGTATCCCCATTACAGGTTTGAGGTTTGGACTGAAATAATTTTTGACCAGGGGCAGCCCTACAATGAGGCAGATTGAGGCAGCTGCCTCAGGCGGTGAATGCTGAGATGTGGGGAGCGGACAGAACTGTGAGCATCATGGGGTCTACCCTACAGCCCCTACACTATCCTGATGTCCTCAAGTACAGAGGACAGTACTGTCCTTTCACCAGTATTGTGGCAAGAGTCAACTACCAGTCAAACTGGCTTTTGTATGCGCCTTGGGAGAGGGCGCCATCTTTTCCTTTGCCTCAGGCGCGAAATGTTTTGAGCCAGCCCTGCATTTTACTATGTCCAAGAAAGAGCCCATCTCTATCAGACCTGCCAGTGTTGGTTCAAACCTCCTGTGACACACGGACCAAAACCCCAATAATTCCTGTTGCCTCGGAGACCATGTGGTGCCCTTCATACATTACTGGACTCCAAATCCCTTCAGGCCTAGCCAGCATGGGCAACAATCAGGGATGAGGAGGAGATGTAACATTATCTGGTGGGTACCATGCTGGCTACCCCTACTTCCATCTGGCAAAAATAAATAAATAAATCCATGTGTGCAACTTTAGAGATGAAATTACATGGCACAATGTAACCAGGAAAAAAACAACTCTTTAAACAGTCTTGCAAATTTGAGATGCCTAGCTCAGAGCTAGTGAATAAAATTAGATTTGAAAATGCACCTTTTTTTCATAATTCTAGAGCTGCTGCGTTGAGCTGCGTGGCATTCGCAGTGTTGTGTTTGGCAAGAGTGGCGCTTTTCAATCCATGTTAACATTTTCCCTGAGATACACAGGTTCAAGCACTTTTCTACTGCAAACGTAAAAATGTTCCAGAAATAAGAAAAGGTTGAAGATTTCTTCCGCTCAAAGATATTAAGAGTGCAAGTGTTTTACACCAAACTCGCCTAAGACCGCCGCCCCCCCCCCCCTGTAAAAACCAGTAGGGATTTTGAATGCAGCCAAAGCTATTTTTAAACTGCAAAAACAATGTCAGAGCAACAGACAAAAAATGTTTGGAGTCAGAAAGGGCATCCAACATCATGGAAGAAGAATTTCATATTTATTTGTGTATTTTGAAAATGTATGAAAGATAGTAGCACAGGATCTTAATAACTTGCAGTATCATATTGGATAACACAGAAAAACACTGAAAAAACAGGGCCACAGATATCAGAGCTAAAAAGACAAGATGGTGAGCTGGTTTGGACACATAATATTAAACCATAGTTAAATGTTTGTGAATGAGCTGCAGTGGCCCATGTGCTGGTGAACTCCCCCTTCAGGGTGACCATAAGGACGCTTTTGGAAGCTTCCGCAGTTTTGATAGTTTGCCATAACATCTGAATCCATACAAACTGTGGTTGATCTTAACTGTGGTTAGTAGAAACAAACCAACTTCAAGCCATGGTTTATGAAGCCAGCCATTAATCATAGTTAAGGTCAATCACTGTTTACGGTTCAGCTGACTTTCTAAAGGGCAGTTAATCTAAAACGAAAGCAGAACCTTCAATCTCCCCTTCGCAGCTGTGCCAGAGTTTGCTAAAGCTCATGTCCATGCTAAATAGCAATGAAAAGTGGCAATTGACAAGTGGAAGAGAAAACCAGAATATTGAGCCTTGCATGACCCTCTTACAAACTAGTGTGTCCTAGAGGAGGACATGTCTGGAACCCTGAACAGGATCATTCCTGTTAGGAAGTGAGAACACAATGCAACATTGAGGGATAAATCCCACTTGTATGTCCTACCACTGAGCTTTGATTCCTCCCCTCCAACACAACTTTTAAGAAGAAGCTAGAGAGGCATTTGCCAGAAGTACTTTGCAAGGAAGAGACAGTAACTGGGTGATCTCACCCAGCATTGTGATCTCTCATCCAGCACTGTGATCCAACATGCAGCGCATTGAAAGTGAAGAGAATCACATCACCGGCACTGACCAGATTGAGAGAATCTGTGGCCCTCGAGACTCCAGCTCACATCAGCCTCATCCAATGGTCGTGGATGATGCAAACTGAAGTCCAACAACATCTGGAGGTCCACCACTGAACTAGCTAAATCAGGAAAGCATGGTTAACTCCTTCCCATCTTCAAAGGTCCACCCAACCTTCATTGACTGGGGGGGGGCAGCTCACAGCAGAGGTTCATATTTCTCTCCAGCCCCAATGCCACTGCTGCAGATAGCCAGGGCACCAATACCGCAGCTGTTGCTCAACAGGAGTCAGGTGACACAAACAGCAAATAGGATTACAGGTAAAGGGTTCAACACAGTGCATTACTATACTTCAGTATATCCTGACTCATCTACTGTCAGATCTTTCATTACTGCTTAAAGACAGAAAGGAACTTGAGGGCTGAGACAGCTGGAATGAAGGAAAAAATTAGTATAACAAATGAAATGATGATGATGATGATTTTATTTATACCCTGGCCATCTGTACCAACATGTGGTACAGTGACAATAAAGTATTTCTATTTCTATTTCTATCTGGCTGGGTTGCTCCAAAATACTGAATATTCAGGAGGAAACAGAAGGAGTAAATAAGACAAATTGTGAGAATTAAAATTCATTCATTATTATTAATTTTAGGATGCATGGTTTGATTACACTATACTACTGATTATATTATATTTAGGGATGACACAGGGAAACACACAGTGAAATATTGAAGTGTATTATTGCTCATTAATAATACAGAGCATAATGTTGCTGTTATTCTATTAGGTCACATTATTTGCATTTAAAAGACAAAACAATCAGTACAATTCCTAAAAATAAACAAAGGGTGGTACTTAACTATGTTTTACTCAGAGTAGACACATTGAAATTAATGGGCCTACCTTGATCATGCTTATTAGTTTCACTGAGTATACTCTTGAGTAAGACACATGTCTCAAACATGATGGCAGGATTTATGAGTATACAAATCCAAGCAGTCTCGTACCCTGAGATTTCAAGAGAAGTTCTTCTCCAGTACATTTATCCAAAGGCAGTTTCATGGACATAAAAGAGTTTGTTTGCATATAATGCTAAACTGTGGCACAGCCAGCATTGTTCTGTGCACACAACTTAAGAGAACTTGTATCCAAACTTATTCTGCTGGTGTGAGAGCTTGACTATTTTGTGCTCTGAAATCAAAGCATGAAAACTTCCAAGAATTTCAATAGTTTTGTGAGAAGTTATCATGCAAACTAGGCAGAGCTTTGCCTGGATACTTTCGCACCAAAGAAAAAGGACTGGAGCTGAGTTGCAATAATAAGTACACTTACTAAGGCATAAGGCCCGCTGGACACAATTGGATTTACGGTACTTTGGAGTCATGCGCAAAGTTATCAGAGTTCAAGTCACACTGAGGCGCATAGGGAATTGTAGAGAACTGCAGGACTATCTTGGAAGCGACAAAAGGGCATTTCAAGTTAAGCAAGAAGTTCCAGAAAGAGAATTTAATTAATCATGTCAAAGTGACATTTCAAAAAATGAGCGCATACTCGGCACCAGAACCAAGATAAATAAAACGGTAACATAAATCATGAGTTCAGAACACAAAACGGTGCAAGCTCCCATTGGAATTAAACAGGAGTTGCCCAACAGCAGAGCTCAAGGCACAGAAAAGATAGCAGGTGTGTCTCTTCTGCTCAGAGAGATGGGAAGAACCAATGCAGGGTTTTTTTTGGGGGGGGAACGCACACCCCTAAACATTTTGCGAATCTTTGTACTTTTGTCCGTTTACTGTATTTATTTTTCTCAATTTGAACAATAAAATGATGGTTTTCTTGAGTCAAAATGAGAGTAGCCCTAAACATTTTTTTTAGAACAAAAGCACTGGGAAGAACAGATTCTGATCTCAAAAATATATGAACACTTACAAACATTTGTAAGTGTACCAAGCAACAGGTTTGTTTCAGATAATTGCCCCCTCCCCATCGGCAGGGCTAGGGAACCTGTGGCCCTCGGTGTTGCTGGACTCGAATTCCCATCAGCCCCAGACAACTTGGCTAGTGGTCAGGGATGATGGGAGTTGTAGTCCAACAACATTGGGAGGGACACAGGTTTATGACCTAAGGGAAGAAAGAAGAAGTTCCGCTGGATAATAAATTTACAGACGACTGAGGTTTGCACTTGCACTTGCTTGGGAATTCTAAGAAATGGGAGGGGAAACCAATGCACTTTTGACATCAGTGGTTCAAGACGGGACAGTTTCGAAAGGTTCAATCTATCAACTTGATTCAAAATGGCATCTGATAGTATCCAAACACCAGATTAAAAACTGCTCCTTGATCTCAGGAACCATCATGTAAAATGAGTGCCTGGCGTGCTCTGGTCCAATGTGGTCCATGGGGGTCACGAAGAGTCGGACACGACTAAACAACAACAAATCTTAAGAGGTGTCCAAAGCACAGCGACCAGACAACTGGAGATTCTTTTAGGAAGGAATGCCTACAATGTACTGGAGTTGTCTACAAAAGTATCGTCTTATGTTCTCCACCCTCACCAATAACTTAAGTTTTGAAATTACAGATTTTTTTATTTAAAAAAAGAAACATAAAAGGAAACTCACTTGAACATCTGTTCATGTCTGGGGCTCGCAGACCGTAGTACCCTGGTGGGCAGGAATTCAAGCATTCCCCATATTGCCTCATCCCTTCCCTTCGGAGAAAGAAGAACAGCTTATGCTGACATCTGATGCATCCATTGTCCTTTGAGCAAGACAAACAGCCTTTGCAAATTGGATTTGGTCCATAGTTGGCTGTGGAATTGAAGAAGAAGAAGAAGACGACAACAACAGTATTAGAACCCAAAAATAAGCATGTGGCAATATTTATCTTCCCTTTAAAAGCCTGCATAGAGGAAAAACAACAACTGAAGGAGAGGGCATGGAACTTCAGCAGACATTATTATTATTATTATTATTATTATTATTATTATTATTTATACCCCACCCATCTGGCTGGGTTTCCCCAGCCACTCTGGGCGGCTTCCAACAGAATATTAAAATGCAATAATATATTAAACATCCAAAGCTTCCCTAAACAGGGCTGCCTTCATATGTCTTCTAAAAGTCTGGCAGTTGTTTTTCTCTTTGACATCTGGTGGGAGTTCGTTCCACAGGGCGGGTGCCACTACCAAGAAGGCCCTCTGCCTGGTTCCCTGTAACTTGGCTTCTTGTAGCGAGGGAACCGCCAGAAGACCCATGGCACTGAACCTCAGTGTCTGGGCAGAACGATGGGGGTGGAGACGCTCCTTCAGGTATACAAAGTGCACAGCGAGTTCCTGTATATATTAGCATACTGAGAACATATCTAATCCAACAGTTAGCCTATCTCTAGAAGTATTGTAAATAAGTTAAAATTCCCTCTTTGGTCACATTTTGAGTTTTAAAAAATAAACTCTTGTATCAAATATTTGAGAATAAAAGCCTTTGGGATTTATATATTGTTGATATCCTTTTTCACTACATGATAGTGAAGTAGGTACTTCCAATTCGTTTTGGAATTGAAAGCTCTATTCACTTTCCTTTCCCCCCACCCCATGCCATGTGGTATAGTTTAACAAGCCAAAAATTATTACTATACGTGCATAATACTAAATGCAGTTGGAGAGCAACTTAAGCGAAGTCAGTGGACAGTGGTGGGCTTCCTGTGTACAAATGGGAGCAGCAACAATAAGGATTGGGTTCAAAGGAGGAAAGCGGTTTTTACTTCAGCATGAGCCCATCTCTTCCCCCACTGCGGCATCTACAGTCTAAATTTGAGGTCATGTAATCTGTCATAATATGGTGTGGCACTAAGTTAATCTCTTGTTGAACTTGCAGAATGCTGCTGAGCACAGAAAAGCACAAGTTTTAAACTCTACCATCCGCTCTTGTGCTAGTGGACAGAGAAAAGTGGATTTAATTTGAAAATTGAAACTGAGAGAACATTCTTTCCATTTGTGATTTTTTTTTTAAAAAAAGTGTACTGTAATAATAATAATAATAAAGAATTTAACTGTTCTTTTCTAGAAGGTGGCCAAAAATAAAAATCTACACCTGTGAAACTAGCATCCGTTGATTTCACTGGGGCGTAACTTAGTCTGGATCCAACCCACTGTTGCTTATTCAGGAGAGAAACAAGCAAAAAATGGAGGGCTGAAAGTGGCTCCACATGGAAGCAGACGAATTCCTGTAGGCCAGGTCTATCAATGGCTATTACTCATGATGGCAATATGCAACTTCCATAACCAAAGGCAGAGCGCCACTAAATACCAGTTGCTTGGGGAGGTAAGAGCAGAAGAGGACTATGACTTTCCAACTATGTTTCTGGGCCATAAACATGCCAGTTTAGATCGTGTTTTTGAGAGTTTCCTACCACCAAATTCACTTCTATATCCCAGCTTCTTGGTAGCCCTCCAAGAAATCTTCATCTCATGATGGGACTTTGGATCAGCCAAGGTCTTGAAAGGAGAATCCTTTAAGTCTTAAAAGTTTAAGATGTGCGCCAAGAAGACAACCAGATTAATCCATACAAGGTTTATTAAGTGAAATTCTAGCATAAATAGATCAGTGGAAATTAAAGCCGGCATTAGATAAGACTAATGAGCAAAGACAGAAGCTGCAGAAATAAAGGCTTATGGATTACTGGCTTCTAATGCTTATTTAACAGCAGACCACATGTAGCTCTTCTGTGGCTCTCGTGCATTTTGAACATTACTTAATGCAGCTTGGAAAGCATTGCCTGTTAAGGGCCTGAAGACAAGACAACCGCTTGCTTAATGGGCATGTGCTGTGGCAGGAACCAAGGCCCAGCTGGAGCTGATATTCCAGTTCTCTGTAGCCAACCATAAAGACTCTCCCCAGGCCTTTGTGCTCTCCTTGAACATTTGGCCTGTCTTTCTCTTGCACTATCTTCTCTTTGGGGTCTCTTCCCCTCCCCCCCATATCAAGCGGTATATAAATTTTATGAAGTAAAATAAACCAATGTACACATCTCTGTAACAGAGTGTACACTACTTTTGTTTTTACATCTGAACTGTTGTGCACACAGGTACATAGACTGTACACTTGTTGAATGTTGCGTGTGAATGCTTTTATGAGTGCACAGCTTAACTATTTGTGTACACAGAGACGGCACTCTTGTGGAACATAACGTGTGAACACCTCTAAGGAAGTGTCACTTTGTAAACAAGGAAGGGGGGGAATGGAGACTGTTTTGATTCTCAGGGGCTGATGGGTTTTAAAAACCTTTCCTCCACGTCCCACCTTTGTACCTATCCTCACTTAACACTTTCAACTGGGAACTTGAAGGAAAACCCATTGCACAAGAAAGACAGGCCAAATCAGTTTCCTGACAACAAACCCATTCTTAAAAACCTTTCCTCTGTCCTCATTTTTAACACACTACTGTATTTACCCCATTATTCATGGCCATGAATAGCTCAGTCGGTAGAGCATGGGTAAATAAGTAGGATGATTGTTCTTATGTGTATAAAATTAGTAACAAGTCATTGTGCTTCATATAAATGCATTCAAAATATCACTATATTTGTCCATACACAATCTACGTCTAAAAGCAATCTCTTTGTATGCTGGAGGAGTAGTCAAGCCTTCTATCCATCGTTCAAAGGGGGGGCATGGTATTATCCTTCCAATGAATCAATATCAGTCTTCCAGCAGAAGTAAGAGAGTTAAGAACAGGATGCTGAACTGGATAGACCTTTGGCCTGATTCAGCAGGGATCTTATGTTCTTTTGGTATCCTACAGAAAGGCATGGATATACAGGAGCACTCGTGCAGGTAGGTGAAGATCACACTGGGCCATTTCTTGCAGACAGCATATGTGTTTCCTGAGGGAATCCCTGAACTTCTTGGGTGGTTGGAAACACTTGGGTATAAGGCTTGTGCCTGTCAATTTCAGAGACATATAAGTGTTCAGAAATGCACTGGCTGTCACTACAACTAAGTTTAATTGCACACACACATGCCTAGGGGGGACACACAAAGATATGTCTCCAAAGTATACTGTCCAGATCAAGAGGAGTAATAGTACCACTCTGTTCTGCCTTGGTCAGGCCACACCTGGAATACTGTGTCAAATTCTGGGCACCACCATTTAAGAAGGATGTTGGAATGTGTGCAGGAATGTATGCAGAGCTGGAACATGTGCAGAGGAGAGCAACCAAGATGATCAAAAGTCTGGAAACCAAGCCTTATGAGGAACTGAAGGAGCTGGGTATGTTTAGCCTGGAAAAGAGGAGACTGAGAGGAGCTAGGATAGCCATCTTCAAATATATCAAGGGCTGTCACATGGAAGAGGAAGCATGCTTGTTTTCTCCTGCTCTGGAGGGTAAGACTTGAACCAATGGCTTCAAGTCACAAGAAAGGAGATTCCAACTAAACACTCAGAAAACCTTTCTGATAGTAAGAACTGTTCAGCAGTGGAACAGACTCCCACAAGAGGTGATGGACTCTCCCTTCCTTGAAGGTTTTTAAGCAGAGGTTGGATGGCCATGCGTCATGGATACTTTAGCTAGGATTCCTGTATTGCAGGGGGTTGGAGTAGATGACCCTGGGGGTCGCTTCCAACTCTAAGATTCTATGATTCTATAATTCTATATACATGGAACTATATCCTGGTTGGCATTACCAATAACTATCGGCCTTTGCCTATTTCCCCTTCTTCCATCACCACTCCCCACACCCTTCCATGTATCCCACTAACTACAGAACACTCCAACCTGCACATTGTTGCCATGTACTTACGTCTCAAATACTGAAAACTAAATTTGTTTTTGTCAAGTCTTTTTTAATATCTGAAATATTTCAGCTTGCTGCTCTGGACCAGCGTTAGTCTCACATGCAGGTGAATAAACAGAGATTTAATTTTTTCCCCCTTTGATGGCTTGTTTATTTTGTCTTTTATTGTAAGTTTCAACTTTTTCCAAGCCCCAAAATCTGCAGGGATCCAAAGATGTGGCGGTCCAACAAAAACACAAGCCCAAACACCAGATCTACCCAAACAGCAAAAGGCGAAAACAGACACACACACACATTTGAAGCATTTAAAAAACTGAAACGATGTGAAAGAGAGCAACACTTAAAGTCAAGACGTGCGTGCAGTGGTATAAGAAGGAAACCCAATAACATGAACTGGTGCTGGCTACTTTACACTTGGGACTCATTAGTCATAAAGCTAAATGAGAAACTCAACAAAAAGCAGGCAGGGGTTGTACATTTAGGGAGGGCTGGTGGACACTGTTCAACATGATTTCATAGCTTCCCTCCAAAGCTAGGTTTGAGTAATTGAAAACACAGAGGAAAGGAGAAATTTGGGGGAATCGCTGCACAGCTTGAGAGACTTCATGTATCAGCTCCCCTCCATATTTCATTATTATTATTATTATTATTATTATTATTATTATTATTATTATTAGCATTTCTATACCACCCTTCATCTTAGGGTGGCTATGTTTACAACATAAAAACACAAAAATACAGAACATCGTAACAAACAAAAACAGCACACTTTTAAAGGCCATAGATTGTTTTAATTAGCCAAAAGGCTGAGAGAAGAAGAATGTGTTTGCCTGGTGCCTAAAGATATGAAATGAAGGCACCAGGCAACCCTTCCTGGGGAGAGCGTTCCACAAGTGGGGAGCCACCACAGAAAAGCCACCGTTCTCATGTTGCCACCCTGCGGACCTCATATAGATGAGGCACATGAAGATGGATGCACCTAGTGAAGTATTTGCTGCACTGCACAGAAGAAGCAGGTGAGTCTTCTACATCACCTGTTACCTTGATCCTTTTAGTGGCAGATGACAGGAACTGAACATGTGGCATTCTTCATGCAAAGCTGAGAGTTATGGACCTTTCCCTTTGGGACAGAATAAGCCAACTGTGGATGGGTGCTGGATGTATAACTAATTTATTTGCCCGTTCTGTTTTCACACCACAATGCCCTTGGCCAAACCCCCACATACCTAGTCTTCCCTAAGGGAGGGCAGATATGCCACTCAAACCTTCACACCCTGAAATCTGCTCCTCAAGCAGCGATGGACACCAACTGGACCTACTATTGGTTTTGTCTGCTCAATCCGCCTGAGCCTGTCTTTGGATGAAGGCCACCAAATGATAACCAGTCATGGTGGCTAAATCTACTGCCAGAGGCCTCTGATTACCAGCTGCTGGGATTCATGAGTTGCAAGAGTGTTGTTGCTTTGGGGCTTTCCATAGGCATCTGTTTGGCTACTGTGGGAACAGCCTAGCCTGATCCAGCCGGCCTCTTCTTCTGCTCTTATGACAGGTGCAGTTCACACTGGGGCTGAGCTATGCTGGCAGATGATTCTCCCAAACGATATCCATTCTATTCTTAGGAGGGACAGCTTCCTGCATTTCCGTTTCAAATGATAATGCCAAAAGGGGTGGTAGGAAGCTCACCGGGTGATGTGTCCTGCGTCTACACAGATAAAACTATCCTATTCATGTATATGTAAATAACAGTTTTATTGTCATTGCATTAGGTCATAACAAATCAGCTACAGAATTAGAGGAAAACAGATATGCATGGCCTGAAAACAATAAGTAATAAACCAAATAACTGGAAGAGTAGGGTGTCCCTGGAGTAATTTATCACTGACAGGGGATTATTTCTGAGCATCATTGCGGTTCAGAAATAAGCTGAGCAATTTCATGATGTTTGTGGGGACGTAGCTCAGCTGACTTCCAAACCCGGGAAGGGGGCCAGTCATTCCTTTTCAGACTGGTGTTCTGGGGGCTTTTTTTTACTAGTTCTGACAAAATAAAATAAAAAATTCCTTCAGTAGCACCTTAGAGACCAACTAAGTTGTTTCTTGGTATGAGCTTTCGTGTGCAGAAGTGTGCATGCACACGAAAGCTCATACCAAGAACAACTTAGTTGGTCTCTAAGTGCTACTGGAAGGAATTTTTATTCTATTTTGTTTTGACTATGGCAGACCAACACGGCTACCTACCTGTAACTGTTACTAGTTCTGCTATGGCTTTATTAGCAAAAAAAATTCCAGATATTACCAGTGGATGGTGCAATGGGCTGCAGATGAAGCCAACCACCATGGAGCTGAGTCAATGCAGTATACAGTGGTGCCTCGCAAGACGAAATTAATTTCGTTCCGAGAGTGCTGTCGTATAGCGAAAATTTCGTCTTGCGAAGCACTGTCGGAGGAAGTGCGGTTTGATGCGGAAAAATCACAAAACGTTTTCATTTTGCGAGTCACGGCCATAGGGAAATTTGTCTTGCAAATCACCCTTTTGTTAGTGAATGCCTTCGTCTAGCAAGTTTTTTGTCTAGCGAGGGCATTCGTCTGCAAGGTAACCACTGTACTGAGATGGAGAGGGGTACGGTGCCAATGAGGCTGGCACGGTACAAATTGTCAGCAGAATTGGCTGCCCCAGTGCACTGGCCAACTTCGCCAAAGCTGAACCCTTCCTCTGCTGCAGCAACTCATCCCGGATAGAGCTCGGGTGAGTGGTGCAGCCCCACTGCACCATCCCCTGCAACCAGTTAGAAACATCTACAAATAAAGGGGGAAATTAATTTTTTTTGCATCTTTTGGAAGCAGTGAGTTGCAACCAGCACTGCTGCTCCACTCCTGCAACCGACTTCCGCAGTGCAAATTCCTAAGCGGTGCCCTGTTTGCCCTCAAAATGTTCTCCAGAAGGTTGGGAGGCCCTGTGGAGCATGTCTGGCGGAAGGAAACACGGGGCGAGGAGAGGAAGGGGAAGTTCCACTGTGCAAGCGCTGGATATGACCTCGTCGTTTTTCAGTTCTTATTCTTAAAAAAGTGCTGCTAGGTATGTGCAAGTGTGAGTGAGAGACAATGTTTTGTATGGCTATAGCTGATAGTCAATTGTGCTGGGGCTTCAGGCGGGCCAGAAAAACTAACACAAATCATCCTTACACGCCAAGGAAAACACTGAAACAGCAGTTAAAGCTTGATTACAAAACAGCATCAAGTTAAAAGTGGGTAGCAAGTAAAAACGCTATCCCACTAGGACTCTAGCAAAATAAAATAAAGTAATTGCTCCATTCTTAGGATAGCCTTAGACCTAACAGGAAATCCAAATTGCCCGATTTCTTTGCCCCCGCCTCACTCCACCGCCAAAAAAAAGTTTTGACTTTCAGTTCAAAGTACTTCATTTGTATCAAAGTCAGGCTGGTGTAGATCACTTTGAAACTCCCACCCTTTTCACTAAGAGTCTAATTATGACTGCTTTGAAGCTAAATGCCATGGATATATAATGCATGGGCCTTCCCCCCCCCTTTTGGATCCATCTTCCTTTTGAACTCCTCCTTACCTCTTGTGCACCAGCAGTTAAAAGTGTGAGTGCAAAATGGAAGGGGTCTATAATTAGCAAAAGGGAAGGGAAATCCCTCGAGATGTTGTTTTTAAAAAGTGTCCTTGAGAACATGCGCTCTTTACACAGCTTACTATTTAGTCAAAGCACTCAGAACATGAGCTTAACACAGACAAGCTACATTTTTTACAAAATAAAAAATAAAAATTAGTGTCTCTTAAAAACCTTTCTAAAGTCTCTATTTCCTAAAGGAAACAAGGACCTCGCCAACTTTAATTACACTTTCCCTCCAACTGGAACACTCCATAAGTCTTAAATCCCTTACTTACTTTTTATTGCCAGTAATTAGGCAGAGCAGAAGTTGCCTTTCCAAAAGACAAAAGCTGTTTAAACATTAGGAATTAGAAGGAATCATATAACCTACTTCAGCTAATGCATCTTTTTTCTAAGCTCTTTTAGACATTAAAAGCAACAACATGGGTTTTTCCTCGAATGATATGTTAGGCCACAAACTTGTGCCGGATAAACAAAGTTTTAAATATTTGTGTATCATTTATATAGTCTTATTCCCAAGAGATATTTAAACAAACTTAAATCCAGGCTGCCTATTTGAAAGGAGTTAATCTGACGAGATGAGGGCTAAAATGTACGAATAAAAGCTTTGTGTTTTTAAGAGCCTAATATTGTGCTAGGTGCATTACAAATTAAAAACAAGACCCCGCCGGAATAATAAATCCTACAGAATGACTTGACTGGCACCTGACCTCAGAATAATTTAGCTCCCCTGTGCATGTGCAATGTCTGATCACAACTGGCTGCCTTATTTGTACAAGATTTACTTCAATACAGGGGAGAACCTCTATCCACATGTATCTGAACCCGCAGAAAGCACTGCTCTGCATTGGAAACACTGCTCAGAACAGGTGTGGGCAGCCTGTGGTCCTCCAAATCTTGAGGAACATCAACTCCCAGCATCCACAGCCAGAATGACCAATGGCCAAGGATCATGGGAGCTGTAGTTCAGCAGCATTTCGAGGCCCAGAGGTCACCCATCCTGGGAATGACTGCTCAGATTTCAAAAAGCTCTTTGCCCAGTAACATGTTTATAATCCTGAGGAACATACAGGGAAACAAGAGTGAAATAATTTTGGTCATGTTTAAGAGAAACGGATCTGCACAGGACACCAAGGGGATGGGGAGACTGCATACTGGACGTGCTTCAATGGGAACCCCAATAACCCATGTTACATTTTTCATACTTAAGTCTGTTCTGCTTTGTATACACGGTCAAACACTGCACCAATGCAATAGGAGAGATTTGAATGACTGCAGATGCAATAGCATCATAGTTATCCCTCTGTCACACCATTCCTGCAACTGGATTAATATTTATTTTATTTTATTTTTTGCTCTCCCAAGAAGTTCTGGGTAGCATCTGCTGGAAAACAGAGTTCATGAGGACCTCAAGTAAAAGCAATTGCTCAGTGGAAACCTCTACCCCAGGAGCCAGTTCATAGGCATTTTCTTGGCAGGATGCAAGAATGGTCATTCATAAGGGAGTGGCAATAACGTTGCCTGCTAAACAGGCTCATCTAATGCAGGGGTAGCCAAAATGGAGCCCTATAGATGTTGTTGGACTCCAACGCCATCAGCTTAAGCCAATATGAACAAATCAGGAGGGCACTATATTGGCTGTTGTTGTTGTTCAATCGTGTCCGACTCTTCATGACCCCATGGACCAGAGCACGCCAGGCACGCCTATCCTTCACTGCCTCCCGCAGTTTGGCCAAACTCATGCCAGTCGCTTCGAGAACACTGTCCGACCATCTCATCCTCTGTCATCCCCTTCTCCTTGTGCCCTCCATCTTTCCCAACATCAGGGTCTTTTCCAGGGAGTCTTCTCTTCTCATGAGGTGGCCAAAGTACTGGAGCCTCAACTTCAGGATCTGTCCTTCTAGTGAGCACTCAGGGCTGATTTCTTTGAGAATGGATAGCTTTGATCTTCTTGCGGTCCATGGGACTCTCAAGAGTCTCCTCCAGCACCATAATTCAAAAGCATTAATTCTTCGGCGATCAGCCTTCTTTATGGTCCAGCTCTCACTTCCGTACATTACTACTGGGAAAACCATAGCTTTAACTATATGGAACTTTGTCGGCAAGGTGATGTCTCTGCTTTTTCAGATGCTGTCTAGGTTTGTCATTGCTTTCCTCCCAAGAAGCAGGCGTCTTCTAATTTCGTGACTGCTGTCACCATCTGCAGCAATCATGGAGCCCAAGAAAGTAAAATCTCTCACTGCCTCCATTTCTTCCCCTTCTATTTGCCAGGAGGTGATGGGACCAGTGGCCATGATCTTAGTTTTTTTGATGTTGAGCTTCAGACCATATTTTGCGCTCTCCTCTTTCACCCTATATTTCACTATATTGGCTATCCCTGTATTAATGGCCCGCATTTTTCCTGCATGCATAAATAAGTCAATCACTGACTACAGGTCACCTGAAACATAAAGTAAGGCTGAAAAGGAAACTTCTGCAGTTCCCCAGAAGGTACTAATGTTCGACTTAATATACTTTATGATGCCCAAGTTATCTACAAATCTCAGGGTAGATTCGGCCAAAGCTGTTGACCACATAACTTCAATTATAGTCTAGACATGCAGATGGGCACAGGTCACAGTGACATGATGTCTGAACCTAGGTGCCCAAGGGCACATTTTAAGTTGGCACTCCAAATCCAATTTTGAGAAAAATTTCAAGTATTGCCGTCATTTGAGACATATTCAGGGCCTATTTAAGAAAGAAAGAAAAAAAACAGGAAAAGCTGACACATTCTTAGACATGGCATTGTAAAAATCTGACCCACCTGCCAATACTTCTGTACGTTAAGTGGGAAAATCTGGCATGGTGATTAAGACATTTCCTATTTACTGGCTCTTTCAATCCCTTTATACCTAATGCTCAAAGCTAAGCTTCGATCCAACTAAGAAAGGTAGACTCCTCCAGCCCTTTAGATCAACCAAAAAGCTCGGTTGCAGCGCACAAAGCTCTCAAGCACCAGGTTTTGGAAGCCATGCTAAAGATGGCTTTTTGCCTCCTCAGCCAAAGAATATCCAGCCAAATTCAGTAAACAATATTCCCGCAGTCAGATGTCCAGCTGAACAGCAGCTTGTGACGGGATAGAGCTGGCAAATGCCAAAAATGTCAGGCAAATTTGGAAGAGCACCAGGCATGTACAACAGATGCATCGGGGGAGATGAAGGATATTGACAGAAAGCCAGGCAGGAGCGAGAAATATGGGGAGGATGGCAGGAAGGAAGTGCCACTCACGTGAAAACTAAGGAGGAAGGGGAAAACACACACAGAATACAGAAAGGCAGAAGTGCTGAAAGCAGTATCACACACTCAAATATATAAGGTAGGTGCCAAATGACTCCTTAAACCAAGGATACAGTCGCCAAAAGTGGTGTATCGGAGGCGAGGTGAGAGCAGCGGATTGTTTATTCTTTTGTAAGCGATATATGGCATGCCCCCCCAAAAGCAGAACTGCGGCACACACACCCCAAAAAAGTTGAATGCACAGCCCCAAAGCCCTTTGCAGTGACCTCCTCAAGACCAGGTGATCAGGTGGCTAGGAAACCCCTTTGCACATCATGCCACAAACCACTGCTACAGAGTGCTCTGCAATGTGTTGTGGAAGACCTGACAATCAGCTGGTTGTCAGGGCCTTGTAAAGCCTAACGCACAGGGCTTTGCCAGTGCTGCTGATCAGCTGGTGGGCTGTGTCTACAAACCTCTTTTGATTGAGCCAAGATTTTACCTGCCCGATACTTGACACTGTATAGGACATCAGGCATAGGACAGGTGAGTGTGACATCAGGCATAGGACAGGTGAGTGTGGTGTCGACAAAATGGCCTCATGAGTCAAATGAGGAAGCTTGGAAGGGACTACCTAGGAAGCTGGTGGACTCTCTTTCATCTGACATTTTTAAACAGAGGTTGGATGGCACTCTGTCAGGGATTCTTTAGCTGTGGTTCCTGCATTGCAGGGGGTTGGACTAGATGACTCTTGGGATCCCTTCCAACTTCAAAATTCTATGGTTCTGTTACATTATTATGAAACTTGTGCTTGGAATGGTCTAATTTTAGCTGTTTCCCCATTTCCTTTGCTTTAAGCCGGTTTGAGCTGGTGCTTTTTCTGGAAAGGCAACATACAAATAAAACGACGATAATGAATGAGTTAATAAAATCCATTTTGTCATTGCAGGACGGCCCCAAGACTGCATTTTGCCAGTATCTTAACATATGGAACTTCCATGCAGTTTCCTACAACCTCTGTGACAGTTTTGCATTTAACTCACGAGCTCTGCAGAATTGAAACCGGGCATCAGCATGTGTCCATGTTCACAGAACAATAGCCATTGCGTGCAAGAGTTCATCGCTACAATGACAAACAAGTGTGTCAAGTTTTGACTTTAAGTTAAACCACTTCCTCAACCCTCCCCCCAAACAAACAAACAAACAAACCCAACAACATATAAAAGCTTCTTGACTATGGGGAAGTGTGGGAGAAGAGCCTTCATAAACAAGCCTGCAGGGGGAGGAGTCCACATGATTCAACTCTGAAATAAGTTTTACTAATACTGACGTATCAACACACAATGAAAAGCTGCATTGAGCATCTTGACTGCAGCTGTTCAGAAGCGAATGCAAAACGCATCCATTGTATTCCATTAAAATCTAATGATACGTATCACACATCATAAAGAGATAATTTCTAGATCACTACTGAACTGGTTGATTTATTCTATTAATCATGGTATATTACTTTGAACAACAGTTCGTGAAGTTTAGCTTGCCAATACTTACTGGGCACCCGTAATCTCATCCGTTGATACATTCAGACATCACTTTGCAGTCACAGACATCTGTACCTTATTGTGCGTATAAAATTTCATTTACTGCTGGAATATAGGGAGCTGACCAAGTCAGACAGGCCATTGGCCCACCAAGCTCAATATTATTCACTTAAACTGGCAGCAGCTTTCCAAGACAGGGACTGCGAGGGGAGAGTTCTGTTTTTCATTTCATTTTATTTCATTTTATTCATTTCATTTTCAATTGTCTACAGTGTCATTACTTTCATTTCTCTTTTCCTACTGTATCTTTCATTTATTTATTTATTGTTACTTTTTCGTTTCTGTGGACCCTTCCAGACATCCTTCGTGTCCATGATGCTACTGGCGAATCTGTTTCCAAGTGCAAACACTTTTCAATAATATTTGCGTGCTCAGACCTTTTAACCTCCCCCTGAATAAATTCAGACAAGACTCAAATTTTGGTTTTGGTTTTTGGCAGAATTTAGGCCACAACTTTATTGATTACAGGGAGTGTTTGCATAGGCTCTGGTTCGACTAGCTCCCTGCTCCGCAGGAAGCGCCGACCCAGGGTTCCAGCATAGGTCAGCCAAGGGTGAACACCTGGATAAGCGGAAAGCTGGGTACATGCTCCCCCGCCACTCAAATGCCCCCCTGGACTCAGGCACGGGCACAACCCCCTCTCAGGGGTTGACTAAACCATCAAGTCCCTGGATTCCTTTAATGGAATACCCTTCACATAGGGATGGCAAGAGTGTTCTCCCATCCCTATCACCTGAACCAGAGCCTATCCGCAACCTTGCAAGTTGTGACGATTTGCTACGCGGCAGGAGAAACCCAAATGGCAACAGCCAATCACCCAAGTGGGGAAAATTCCTGCCGTGCCCGTGTCCCAACGACAGATGACACACAACGGCATAGCAAGGTCAAGCGCACAAGCCCTAAAAGTAGGGAGAGGTAGGCGGGTGTTCCAAATGCACGTGCCGAAAGAGGAAGCTCAGGGTCACGTGCATGGGTATTTGTAGGTCCCTCGATCCGTTTAGTCTGCGTCCCATTAGCCTGATTGAACCCTGCATCGAGGGACTTACCAATTGGGTGTTGTGGCTATCCAATCTTACCCACCCACAACACAGGGTTTGGTTGCCAGGTCTCACCGCAATACGTGCCCTCTTTAAGGGAGGACCCGATTTGCACCTGCAAAAAATTAAACAAATCAGGATGGTCACGATGCTTGTTTCTGGTCGGTGCATATACCGTAACTTCCTGTAGCTTTTTCTACCACAAATGTGCTGGCTTATTTTTGTCCCGTGTTTGTTGTGCTATGTAGTCCTCCAATCAGCAATAATGTGGTTAGAATAGGGAATCATAGAATTGTGCAGTTGGAAGGGACCATGATGGTCCTCTAGTCCAACCCCCTGCAATGTATGAAACTTCTACTCAACATGGTGCTCGAACCCACAGCCCTGGAATTAAGAGTCTCATGCTCTACTGACTGAGCTATAGCATCGCAGAACAAACTAGGGCAATCTATAACCACTTAGTAATGCACTAGTTTTGTGTTAGGAACCTGCTGCAGAATTTTCATGCAATAAAACACCAGCCTGGAAGGGCCCTACTTTTACTATTATGGATACCAAGGCTGTCATCCGATGCCAATAACTCTGGTATTTTCCATGTAAATGGGACACGTTTTTTTAGGCATTGCATTACAAGATGTGCCAAGCTTCAGGCAGGTTGGAGACAAGGACCCCAATTTATAAGCAATCAAAAAGGAGCGACATTTTCTAAGCTTCCCAACATGACAGTTTTCACGTCTTTTGAGCATTCAGATCTCTCCTGCCTACAGAAGGTTCCCTGTACACATCAATTTGTTAAGCAATGCAATGCCTCTTGTCTGTTTCAGGAACTCCTCCTATGAGAAATGAACAGGAGAAACAAAAATAAAAGATTTCCATTTGTTTCTTCCATTCATTTTGATATCTTCATTAATTTTTGACAAACAAATTGGCTGGGCATCTGCTCTGTTTCTCAGTAATTGCGAAAGTGAATGCACACCTCTCCTTCTGGGTTTCAGATAGGCAGAAATACATTCCACACTAAGTCTTAACTAGTGATGGAGACCCCCAATACAGTTTGTTGCCATCACAACCACACTTACGGCAGGGTAACCATGACGCGGGTGGCTCTATGGCCTAAACCACTGAGCCTAGGGCTTGCCAATCAGAAGGTCGGCGGTTCGAATCCCTGCGACAGGGTGAGCTCCCGTTGCTCGGTCCCAGCTCCTGCCAACCTAGCAGTTCAAAAGCACGTCAAGCGCAAGTAGATAAATAGGTACCACTCCGGCGGGAAGGTAAACGTTGTTTCCATGCGCTGCTCTGGTTTCACCAGAAGTGGCTTAGTCATGCTGACCACAGGACCCAGAAAAACTGTCTGCGGACAAATGGCGGCTCCCTTGGCCAGTAAAGCAAGAGGAGCACCACAACCCCAGAGTCGTTCACGACTGGACTTAACTGTCAGGGGTCCCTTTACCTTTAACCAGGAATAAGATTGTACTGTTTGAGCAACTTCACTTACTCATTTTTCCACAGTGATTTCTAGCAACAAACATCTAGTCAGGATCTCAACGATTCTTCCTTATACTCTATGAACAGGAAAACTCCCATTTTATTTAATGCATTATTCTACTCAATTTATGGGTGACAGGATTGCTAGAGCTGGCCACTCAAAATGTTAGTTGTTTTCAGATCTTCACTGCCTCATAACTGATAAGACAGCCATAGGCAAACTTTGCTGTGACTTCAGATGCCTCCAATTAGGCTTTTATAAAAAGCATCATTTTCTATCTGCCCTGTACAGAATGCCATGCAGCTCCCATTTCCATTCTGCTGCACTGCATCTTCTGCTTATTTGTGGTGAGACATAACTTACATAACCAATTGTGTAGATTGTGAGATTTCACCACAGCGGACAATGAGACAAATAATGTAGTTTTTGGTGGAAGATGAACTGCAGTGGAATGGAAACGCTGCTGTGTGCCACAAACATGGGACGGAACAGGAAGAGGTGACTTTTTACATCCCTGATGAACACACAAACATTCCAGTTATCTGGCTCAGGCTGCTGTAGGCTTAAGCAGTTTTCCTTTTTAAATTGAATTTCCTGGCTTCTGATGACATAAGTGGGTCCCTCTGTGTTCAGTTTCTCTGTGCAATCACATATGCATTACAAGTGACTTTACTGTGCCTTATTATAGGAAATGAAGTGCTTTCACTTACCAAACACCAGCTTCTCGTTAAAACTCCATGAATGCACAAACAAGTGTGCCTTTGTCACAGGAGCTCAAGTTCAAATGCACAAGGATCAGATAATGGTTTGGGGTTTTTTGTTTTTTTTAAGGAGTGTACATAGCAGTATGGTTCCACTTAGATAAGAAACAATCTCAAGAAGTATCTAAATCAGATGCTCTGGGACTAAAATAGGTCCCAAGGGATATGTTTAGGCTTTTTCTCCCCCATTTATTTATCATGCACTCATTCAGCCAGATAACTGGAACATCCAAACATACACAAAACGAAGGGTTTTAGATATCCACAGTAATACCGGTGACACTGACTGCATCATTAAACAATACCTTGTCTTTCTAAATAAATAAATAATAATGACGCTTCATACCCCAATAAATAAAGATCCCTTCTCTGATCCTACCTGTTATCATAAGTAACGTGACACATAAAATCCATAAAACAGCACACTTCTAAAAATACACAACATAGCAACTCACTATATAGCGATTATGGTGCTGGAGGAGACTCTTGAGAGTCCCATGGACTGCAAGAAGATCAAACCTTTCCATTCTCAAAGAAATCAGCCCTGAGTGCTCACTAGAAGGACAAATCCTGAAGTTGAGGCTCCAGTACTTTGGCCACCTCATGAGAAGAGAAGACTCCCTAGAAAAGACCCTGATGTTGGGAAAGATGGAGGGCACAAGGAGAAGGGGACGACAGAGGATGAGATGGTTGGACAGTGTTCTTGAAGCTACTAACATGAGTTTGGCCAAAGTGCGAGAGGCAGTGAAGGATAGGCGTGCCTGGCGTGCTCTGGTCCATGGGGTCACGAAGAGTCGGACACGACTGAACAACTGAACAACAACAACAATATAGTGATTAACTATTAGCAACAGCAGCAGGTCTATGGCCACAGAGCAGTATTTCTCAACCTTGAGTCCCCAGATGTTTTTGGCCTACAACTCCCATCATCCCTGACCCACTGGTCCTGCTACCTAGGGATCATGGGAGTTGTAGGCCAAAAACATCTGGGGACCCAAGGTTGAGAAAGGCTGCCATAGAGTTTTCTGCAGGTGTTAGCTGTGGCATCTGTGCTGGTCCTACCTCTGCCCCATCCTAATCTTCAGCACCCAGCAGATCTAGGAGTTAGCATTGCTTTCAAGGCAGCCAGCAGGCAAAAAAGTGATCTCTCCATTCTGGCTGTGAGAAAACTAAATTCACTAAAGGATAAAAAAGCCAATGCAATTATGGGCTGCATCAATAGGAGTATAGCGTCTAGATCAAGGGAAGTAATAGTACCACTATATTCTGCTCTGGTCAGACCTCACCTGGAATACTGTGTCCAGTTCTGGGCACCACAGTTCAAGAAGGATACTGACAAGCTGGAACGTGTCCAGAAGAGGGCAACCAAAATGGTCAAAGGCCTGGAAACAATGCCTTATGAGGAATGGCTTAGGGAGCTGGGTATGTTTAGCCTGGAGAAGAGAAGGTTAAGGGGTGATATGATAGCCATGTTCAAATATATAAAAGGATGTCATATAGAGGAGGGTGAAAGGTTGTTTTCTGCTGCTCCAGAGAAGCGGACACAGGGCAATGGATTCAAACTACAAGAAAGAAGATTCCACCTAAACATTAGGAAGAACTTCCTGACAGTGAGAGCTGTTCAGCAGTGGAATTTGCTACCAAGGAGTGTGGTGGAGTCTCCTTCTTTGGAGGTCTTTAAGCAGAGGCTTGACAGCCATCTGTCAGGAATGCTTTGATGGTGTTTCCTGCTTGGCAGGGAGTTGGACTGGATGGCCCTTGTGGTCTCTTCCAACTCTATGATTCTATGATCACTTCATTGCACATTTGTGCTCTTCTACCTCTTCCCCTTCATTATAAGAGCATAAGAAGAGCTTGCAGGAACAGGACAATGGCCCACCTAGTCCAGTATCCTGTTCTCACAGTGGCTAACCAGATGACTGTGGGAAACCTGCAAGCAGGACCTGAGCACAAGAGCACTCTCCCCTCCTGTGTTTTCTAGCAACTGGTATAAAGTTAGCTGGTAAAGGAACATCGGTGATAAAGTATGCAATACTCAGCTGATTCAATAAAAAAGAGGATAATGAATAATGATCTATTTAACATCATTGTGGTTTAAAAAATAATAATTCTTCCATTAATAAAGGGCTGTTCCATGCTTGGTCAATGAATGACGAAGGAATGAATGAATGAATGAATGAAAAGAGGGGAACAAAACTAAGACCTCAAAAAGGAGAGAACCAAAATCATTTTGAGGAACAATTTATTATCCCAACATCCTTGCATTTTATGGGCTGAATATGTTAACAGGAAGTGGTGAACTGTCAGAGGTATGTGTAACTATGCCTAAATTATAGCTGTAAAAACCAGCTACCCCAATTCTTAGAGAACTCCTAGTTAGAACCTACTCAGATTACACAAAGATAATAAAAGGGAATTAAGCTCAGAAGCCAAAGGGTTCCTTTGCCCACACATTAAACATGAACCTAATTACCAGTGTTCCCTGGAATGGCTGTCTGTCGGGCACAGCGCTCTTATGAAACAAAGAAGATTTATTCAGCCTCGTTGCAGGATTCCACGGGGCTGAAACGGCTATCGGTACGGTTAGCAGAGTGTTTCCAGTGCCATAAAAAGGCAGCCACAGGGAGGATAATTATTCTGAGCACTTTAGTGGTAGAAGACATCCACAATAACACAAAAGCAACCCTGCTGGATCAGGCCCATCTAATGCAGCATCCTGTTCTCACAGTAGCCAACCAGAAACCCATGGGAAGCCCAGAAACAGGATCTGAGTGCAACACCATACTTTGTGATACAACAGCTACTTGTATTCAGAGGAATACTGCCTCCCAACAGTGGATGGAGAAGGAAGTCATTGTGGGTACTAGTCAGCGATAGCCATTATCCCCCAGGAACTTGGTCTAATCCTCTTGAAAAAGCCATCCAAGTCAGTGGCCATTAATACATCTTGTTGGAAAGAATTCTATGGTTTAACTATGCACTACATAAAGAAGCCATTTGATTTTTTTTGTCTGCCCTAAAACAGCTCTCAAAATCCCATGGGAGAAGCCATGGCTGAAGTTCCACCATAGGGCTTTAAATGTATGAAATGAATGTGGCCCAGGTTATCAAAACGTTCAAGCTTGCTGGGGAAAGAAAAGGAGTCTTCGACAATACCCAGAAAACCCATTATGCATGCCTTGTTGGAAATAGCTGCTTTTTAATGGCCTGCGGCTAATAAGGTCCATAAATACTTTTGCTTGACAACAAGGAGGTAAACAGCAAAGCATTGCAGCTTTCCAAAGGGTGGGGTTGGAGAAATGAAGGAGGAGGGTTGCACACTCAACTTCTGAGGACTCTGACTTTATTTTTTTTAAAAAGATGGCCAAGTTGTCCCAATGTAAGCTCTCTAAGTCATGAAGTTTGCTTGGTGGAGCTGCACTGTTCTGCTGAGTGGAGAGAATGCTTGTTTGTTGGATGCAAGACACAGAAGTGTAGTATGGGCCATTCAATAGCTAAGGTTTCTGCCCTAGCTCTCTCTCTGCCAGTTGGAAAGGGCTGGTATCTTCCATTCCTGATCTAAGTCCTGCCATGATTCCTGCTTCTACAGTAGTACATATATAGAAGCTGTAATTGTTGGTGATGTCAGAAAACTACTTGTCACTTATTTATTTGTTTGTTTATTATTGATTTCATTTCTATATCGCTTTATATTTTTAAGAGAGAGAGAAATCTCAAACCAACATTAAAACATCAAATGAAACAATCCAGAATAGAACACTGTGTGGTCAGGCGGAGTCCCCCCCAAACCCCGGGCAGCCCCTGGGCAGCTGCTGTAGTAGGTGGAGACCACAGGTATCCAGCCCAGGAAGGTGGTGCCAGACCCAACTGCCAGGAGCTGCCCCGTGATCCCAGGAGGCTATGCGCGACCACGCAAAATGTGCACCCCATTTGATGTGGGGAACGGTCATTACAGAAGAAAGTCAAACATAATGACGATTTCAGATCATCTCCTGGTTCTGTTCAGGAACAGTTTCTCCCTCTGTGCAGGTGGAAAGGGCTGTTCCAAAAACAGGACTCCCAAAGGTCTCCAAGAGTTCCATGTGCAAAAAAAAAAAGTACTGGAATTCAGCAGCAGAGAATGCCAGTGCGATGCCACACATGCACACACAAAAAGTATTCATTGTACATGCTAGGAAACCTCAAAGGCACTATCCGAAAGCAGGGTGCCAATGATAGTATGTCTCAAATGATAAATACAGAAGCTACTTCCACTTCCAGAGGCTAAAATACCTGAATTAATAAATATTTCTAAACTACATGAAGGCCGCTCCTTTCAAAGGGCTTTTGGTTTGTTCCCAAAGTAGTTCTGTTTTCATTAGCAGCTTTTTTTTCTTTTTCCTTCACTGATGGCAGTTTTGGCTTTTAAGCCGTTGTAATACTTGGGGATTACAACATGTTTGTGTTAAAATTATACCCTGCTTTCCTTCAGAAGCCCTCAGAGCAGCATCACATGTGGTCCGCAGCTGATCCCTCATCCAAGGCAGCATACAGGACCAGACCTACTTAGCTTCACCAGTCAGACGTGCTTGCCACTTGCCTCCAATATCAACTCCTGGGTTCCCCCGAGAGCCATTTCAAAGGGCACAAAACCTGAGAGGGAAAGCAACTCCCAAAGAACAGAATTCACAATAATATTGAGAGGCTGAGAGCACCAGGCCCAAGCCAACAAGATGAAATTCAACAGATATCAGTGTAAAATATCCTACACTGGTACAAAATTATCCAAAGGCACAAGCAGAGGTCCTGATCTGGCAGTAGTACATGTGAGGGCCGTGGGACCTCGGTATCTTAAGTTCATTAGTCTCCATCTGGTGGCTTGGTAGCAGCCACACTTTCCACCATTGCAAACACTTGGGTGGTCATTCAACTTCAATGTTTCCCAAACTTGGGTCTTTGGGGACTATGACTCCCATCATCCCTAGCTAGAAGGACCAGTGGTCAGGGATGATGGGAACTGTAGCCCAAAAACAGCTGGAAACCCAGGTTTGGGAAACAATGAGCTAGAAACTTGTGCTAGCTCAAGGATTAGTGCTAGTGCGTCCCATGCAATCCTTGATTCTGCTCCAGAGGGCGGGCAGAGGAGAGGGGGAGAACTTTGCATTGCCCATGGAGAAATCCTTGCACAAGATGGAATAATCTGCTTAGTGCTACAACACATACAACTGGTTGTCAGTATTAAGAATTGGTCCCCACATGCATGCTTGGGTTTAAGGTGCGTCTGGGTCACAAAACGGTTGAAGACTGCACCCTTAAACCTGAGTCATCACTGTGATTGCTAAGAAAGATAACGCAATCTTAGGCTTCATTGATGTAAGGAGATTGTTCGGACCATGGGTCCATTCAGACTTGGGGGATAATTTCATTTGTTTTCCCGGTTATAATGTGAATGATTCTGTCCTCGTTCCTGGCTTCCTGCAGCCAATCAAAAGCCGTGCTTTGGTTTCCAAATATTTTGGAAGTCGAACAGACTTCCGGAATGGATTCGGTTCGATTTCCAAGGTACAACTGTATATAGGTATATTAACAGAAGAAAACCTGCATGCGTCAAAATAGCTCTGGGGTTCTCCATGGATTGTATGCAGCTAAATTTTACCAGGACTTGAGGCACTGAAATTAATGAACCTATGTTAGTCACGTCTATTAATTTCAATGGATCTAATCTGAGCCGGACAAAGACTGGTATTTAAACACCCTTCTCAATGGGATGTATCCATACTGTCCTTAAATACATTCCTCCTCCCCAACCCTCACCACCACCACCCCAAGAGGCTACATGACAGGCAAGAATTCAACAGGTACAGTTTCCCCAAGCATACAGATGGGGAGGAGAGAAAGTGGCTCCCTCTCAGGCAAGCTGTTAAACGGCCCAGATACTTTCTTGCCAGAAAACAAGTGGAAACCGTTTCCTAAAATAAAAATAAAAATCAAGTAGTTGATGAAGTGTAGCATTTATTTCATGTGGCCAAAAAAAAGAGTTCCCATTACTGCTCCGCATTTAGCTGTCAGGCATATGTTTTATCATGTTCAGGGGGGAAAAGGTGCAAAGAATTTATCAGCAACATACTCAAGAAATGAGTGCAAGAGCGTCCATCAGCCTTGATGAAGCAGTGAAATGCAATCCCTGGCTTTACAACATGAGCTTCAAAATGTACTTGCATTCCACGCCAAACTATTGTTACATGCTACGTACATGCAGAAAACTTCGCTTTGAAGTGGCTCTCCATCCAGAAGCGCTGGAAACAACTATTTCCAAGTGTAGTTAATACGGTACTTGATTGCAAACTGCTTGTTTCCCTTTTCTTTTTCTTTCTTTTCTTTTTTTAAAAAGAGTGCTAATTCCTTTAGGAATTACGAGCTGTTTGTTTCAGCTGCACAACTCAACCGGTCTCTGCCTTACTTGCTGCTGGCTTAAATCTTGAGTGAATTAATCTTGGATAGAAGGGTGTCTATAAAAGAAGGCACTTAAAAGCCCCCGTGGATGTTATAGCGCTGATGGTTTACCATTATGTGGTATAGCAAAATTTTATCCTGCCATTACTAAGAGCATACATATGGAGACCATTAAACCCCTTCCTTTCTTGTGGTGCAACCCTGAATGGCTGCATTATGCCACTAGTTTTTTTTTTCCTTTTTTGAAAAAGAGATTTTAACCTTCACCAGCAGTTCAAAAAAAGAGAGGCGAGAGACCTCATTTGGCATGTCAGAGAAAAGCACAAGAAATATCATCAGCAGTCAAAAAAAAAAAGGCCATATAATCTTGCCTGGAATTCTTTTAACAGAAGTTGCTTAAGGGTGTTGATTTTCCATAGTAAGAGTATTATTATATTATATTATATTATATTATATTATATTATATTATATTATTAGTGATACTATACACACACACATGATGGGGTGAACTCAAGACACTCTGAATAACAAAACAGACTTTAACACGTTTTAGTTAAACTAAGGACAGTTGGGCCAGGTTTAGACATAACGACAAACTGTGCTCAGTTTAAACCTGGAAGTAGATGATTTCCTCCTCATACTCACAGCCATGCAAGAAGAAGAGAGTGGAGGAGGAGAACATTGGCATCTGAGGCTTAAACAGGACATCTTCTGCAACACTTTTTAAAATCACCATTCCGCTGGCACATGCACCTAAACCATTACTAATAGTCCAAAATCCACAGTTCCAGACTGAATTTGAACTGCCAACACACCTATGCGCCACCGTTTCTAAAGGTGACTGTGTGCTGTGTTCCAATGTGCTTTTCTCAAGCCATGAAGAGCACAGTGGCATCATCAACTCTCTCAAAGAAGTAGCTTTGATAGTAAAATGGCAACTTTCTCAGATGCCATTGCCAACATTTTTTCTGACAGCTCCCTGCGTGAAAAGAAGCACAGAATCATAGAATTGAAGAGTTGGAAAGGACCCTGGGAATCATCTAGCCCAACCCACTGCAATGCAGGAATATGCAGCTGTCCCCGCACAGGGATTGAACCTGCAACCTTGGCGTTATCAGCACAATGCTCTAACCAACTGAGCTATCCAGAAGGGGCAATTCAGAAGGTGAAGTTTTCCCCAGCATGGAGACACATTGGTGGGGAAAGGTGGGGATTGCTGACTATGGATGACATTTGTTGCATTTATTCATTTGACAATATTTATATAAAGCTTTATCGACAAAAAAATATATATTCTAAATGCAGTAGTTAAAAATACAAGTGAGCCCCACCAAAGGATAATAGAGGTTGCACTTTCAGCTAGAATGTGGAGCTGCCACAGTGCCACATGCTTGGCAATGCACAAGCCCCTGCAGCAGTGCTGCTGCTGTTTCTTATTCCCAAGGGGATGCTCACCTCCAATGGGCAGATAATCAGCAAGGAACAAGCAATCCGAAATTGGCATACGATACAGGCATACTTTAAGTCACAATCGCTGAACTTTATCTTGGACATCGCTACCTGGGCATCCTGCCAAGAACATTCAAATATTATCGTGATAAAGCTCTCTCTCGCTCTCTCTCACACACACACCACAGTGTGGAAGTTGACTACTGCCACAAACCTAGCAAGAGATGCATTCACAGGGCAAATACACACACACACAGCCCATTATTAGTCAGACGCCATTTCTAGCTTGGGTATTTTATTTTTTTTAAAAAATGCCTATTCTGCGATATCATCCACATCCACTGCATCAACACCACAAACTACTGCTGGACGTGATTAACAATACTTCATTAAATAAAAAACCAAAAACCTTTTAAACCTCCTGTGGACGACGAACTTCAGAATATTTATCCAGCTTCCCTCCCAATGTTACCTAATGAAAAGAGGTGATAGTTTTTGAGCAACCTCTTTCTCACTGAGAGGCAAACCATATTGGATTCTCATCACGCCACTTGTGCATGACTTATTAAATCTCAGCAATGGATCAGGGAGGATGATCCGGCTTGTGACCAAAGGGTGTGTGTGTGTGTGTCTTTGGCCAAGCCTTCTATTTAAACACTCACTTGATCGCCACAGACAATCTGGAATTCCACAGAGGCTAGTTTGTGGAATCCCCTAAAGGTGAGTGATCAAGCTGGTGTTTTTTAATGTTTTACTTTAAATCGGGCTTCCTCAAACTCGCCCCTCCAGATGTTTTGAGACTACAGTTCCCATCATCCCTGACCACTGGGTCCTGCTAGCTAGGGATCATGGGAGTTGTAGGCCAAAAACATCTGGAGGGCCGAGTTTGAGGAAGCCTGCTTTAAATCATTGTAACTCACACCCTGGGACCTGCTGGTGAAGAGCGAACAATAAGTTTAATGATGGCGATTATTGATAAAAGTTTTTTGGTGAGTGCCTTTTATATTGGTGGTTCTGTCGGTATGACTGCCCTACTAAGTATGTTGCAATTCACATACAAAATTGCCTCTTGATCTTTGAAGTGGGAAAACGGGCAACATGCTCCTTTCTGACTGCTCTGTCAAGACCTGCCAGCAGGTCTCACACTGGGAAACTTCCAAGCTTCCATGCCAGGATCTGCTGAGGAGAGCCATCCATTTTGTTGAAGGTATTGGACACAGGCTGTATTCTCTCACCCCAGCTTCCCAATAGCCCCTGGTGACTAGGTTAGAAGAGTTTCCAAGTCAGATCTTGGCCTGCAGTAGCTTCATATGTTTGCTTTTTCGCCTCTCCGTGTTCCTGACTTCTGGCATCCTGCTCTCCACTCACATATAACAAGCACCAGCAATGTGCAAATCCCACTCTGCTCAAATTGGATTCGGGTCATCACTTATGAGTGACCTCCATGAGTGACAGCGGGAGAGAGATATCAATCCTTTCCAAGATTTCTGAATTGGCTTAAAATAACATTTTCGACACATGCCTGTTCTCACAACTGCAACTGTAGCACAAGAGCCAACAGGCAACAGTGCACTACCTAAGCTAGGCATGGCCAAACTTGGCCCTCCAGATGTTTTGGGAGTACAATTCCCATCATCCCTGACCACTGGTCCTGTTAGCTAGGGATGATGGGTGTTGTAGTCCCAAAACTTCCGGAGGGCCAAGTTTGGCCATGCCTGACCTAAGCCGTTGCTCAAGTCTTGGCATTACTTATACACACACAGAGAGAGCGCGCAATTTGGTGTAGGAAGGTATAGGTCAGGGGTGGGGAGCCTCAGACCCCAAATACAAGCCAGGCCTCTCTTTCTGATCCTCTGGATTCTCCCCAAGCCGCATCCTATTCATATGCCTCCCATGAGGGCTCCATGCCCTCCTTGGGCATCTTTGCCTCGGTAGAATGTGTTCATGACCTGACATCACACCCCTTGCTTGCATGAAAGGAGAGATGTGTAGGTATAGATGTCTAGATGTCTGTGTTTGTGTGTCTAGAGTGTAGTAACTGTACAAAGTTCCACCCAAGTATTCTCTGGCCCCGCCTACCTCTGTCACACAGCTCTCAGTAGTTTCCCCATCCAAAAATGTGACCCTCAGGCTGAAAAATATGTTCTTCAGCTCTGGGTTAAGTGGTGTCATTCATCAGATTTCATTGTGCAGACTGAAAGACCCAGGATGAGGCCTTTTGTGGGGCCCACAAGTAGGATATGAGTGCAACAGTACTCTCCCCACTGATGTCCCTCCTAGCAACTGGTGCTCAGAAGGATACCATCTCCAGTACTGAAAGACACTACACAACCATCTTGGCTATTGACAGAAACCCATTCTTGGCTCTCCTTCCAAGAATTTGTCTAACCATTTAGAGACATCCAGGTTGGTAGCCATCACTGCACCTTGTAAGAGAGAATTCCATAGTTGAGGAATGCACTTTGGCCTGTCTGGAGTCCTACAAAATTCAGTTTCATCAGATGTTCCGCATTTGCAGTATTATGAGAGGGAGAAAAACGCTATAAACTTGTATCAAGCTCCATTCCCAGCTTCCTTGCCTTTTTCCTCTGAACTGAAAAATCCAAAATGCATAACCTTTCCTTGCAGGAGGAAGTTGCTTCAACCTCTATCATTTTCAAGCTTGACATACACCCCCCATCAGTTTTCCTTCCCATATGGAAATGTCACCCGGTGGCAGTAGGTGAAAGTGTGGGTACCCAGTAGAAACAGGAATCATGGCAGGACTTAGATCAGGAATGGAAGATACCAGCCCTTCCCATCAATCAGGATGCTAAGGAATGGACTAATAATAATAATAATAATAATAATGCAGGGTTAAGTAGGGTAAGGACACCTGGCTAATAAAGCCAAGTATTATGAGCAGCAAAAATTTGTATTATGAGGACAAATGATGGTGCCTTAGATTGAATCAAGCACTGACCCATCTAATCTAGTATTATCTGTTGTCCAGCAGCAATCTCCCATGGTCTCAACTGGGGATCTTTCCGAGTCTTGCTACCTTGCAATCCTTTTACTAGAGATGCTTTTTTGTGCATATAGCATATCCTCTAGCTTTGAAGCCTTACTGAGTTCTTGCTTCTATTGGGCTCTTCTCCTTATCCATAAGATATTATTCCACCCTTCCTGTTCCATGGACAAATTCCGCAGCATTGACAGAACAGCCTGCTGGATCTTGGGCAAGGATTGTCCTAACAACACAACCCTTTGTTTCAGATGGCGTCTCTAGCAAGTCTGGAAACTCCTGCCCCCAATTGGCTCAGGACTTCCTACATTTCACAACAAAGATGCCCGCAGCTTGGTTGAAGATCAGCACTGCTGCCAGACCAATCGTCATTACGTGAAGATCATAGTGACAACAATGGACCCAAACTGGCACTTGGAACAAAACAGGGCATTTTTCTTGAGTACCAATACATGGTACTTAACATCTATTCTGCAACCATAAATCCATAAATACTTCACACAGTAATCACATAATTCTTAAGTGACAACCACACGTTTAACATGTTGCAAATGTTCTCATGAGTCACTATCTTTTTCTGTTGTTGTTCTTAATTTGTGGGATTCATCGAGAACATAATCATCGTTCTAATTACAAGACTAAGTATAGAACACTGGAATTGTTACATCTGCAAGAACATTTGAGGGGGGGTGGAGAACTTTTCATTAGTGCTGCAACCCTCAGATTCAAATTGTAATGGAGGCAAGTTTTAAAAATAAAATATAATCCAATAACTATTGCCCAAATTCCAGCCTTGCTTATTAAGAAAGCCTATCCCATTTCACAATTGCCAGATACACAGCAATCTGAGAGGCCTTTTGGTACTCTGCAGACTTTAAAGACGCTGGCTAATTAAGGTTTTGCATCTTTCCTATATTCTATCCGTCAGAACAGGAGGAAAGAGTTTCAAATTTCCACACAACATTTTGGGTTTCTGTTGTTCTAGCACCCGCAGTTCACAAGGTTTTGGATAGGTTACAATCTTATTTAGGACTAAACAGCACAACCCTATAAAAGCCTAATCAGAATTAAGCTGCACTAACTTACTCCCAGGTAAGTATATTCAGAGTTGCAGCCTAAAACTCTTAGAAATTGGAGAAAGGGAGAGTTGTTCAGTTCTGCTCCAGAAAAGCTTTCTGCAACCTGGGTTTTGTGTGCTTCTGAACTGATAATAATACCAAAAGAAGTGTTGCTGGATCAGGCCAAAGTCCCATCTACTCCAGGTAGATCACCTTAAACAGGAAGCTCTGAAGTGTAGGCGGCACCACCCAGATATCCATGTCCAATGTCCTGCTTCAGCTGCAGAGAACCTTTGGCCTTCCAGATGCTGCTGAACTACAACTCCCATCATCCTTGGCCAATGGCCATGCTTTCAGGGACTGCAGGGAGCTGTAGTCCAGCAAACACCTTGATGGCCAAAGCTTCCCCACACCTGTCCTCTCTCTGGTAAAACAAAGAAACGTGGAGCTTAGCCACATCCATTGCTAGCAAATGATGGGTAGAAAAATGTGGTACAAGGTGTTCTCCTAAAGTATAATACTAATCCGGCTACATTATCAAGGTTTAATCCTACAGAAACTAGCAAGGCAGGTAGAAAATTGGAAGTACCTTGTTGCAGACACTAAAATTCCGCTGACCACCATGGGGCTCAAGGGCCTTTTACTGCGATCATTGATTGCAGTCAAACATCGTCACTCCACTGGGCTTTGGGTGATAATGTAGGAACTGCTTTTGCCCATGCCGAAGGACACATCAGAGCACATGACATGGCAAGAGCCGGGTCTTTTCCATTGTCTGAGCAGAGCTGCGCAAGGAGTAGCAACTTCTGCCGGAGCCTATCACAACTTCTGCAATCAATCGCAAGCTACCTGCTAAACTCATCACTGCCCCAGTATGCAATAGTAAGACACGTTGCTACAAAAACAACAGCCTGCAAAGGTAACCAGCCAGCAGAGGACTGGCTTTTGTTCAAGGACAACAATGGAGATAGATAGATAGATAGATAGATAGATAGATAGATAGATAGACAGACAGACAGACAGACAGACGGTGAAACTCGAAAAATTAGAATATCGTGGAAAGGTTCATTTCTCTCAGTAAATCAACTTAAAAGGTGAAACTAATATATGAGATAGGCTCATGACATGCAAAGCGAGATATGTCAAGCCTTTATTTGTTATAATTGTGATGATTATGGCGTACAGCTGATGAGAACCCCAAATTAACAATTTCAACTTTGGGCTTTTCATCAGCTGTGCACCATAATCTTCACAATTGTAACAAATAAAGGCTTGACATATCTCGCTTTGCATGTCATGAATCTATCTCGTATATTAAACTCCAGTAGCTAATGAAAACAATTGCTTACATAAATGGACTTTTCCACAATATTCTAATTTTTCGAGTTTCACCAGTAGATAGATAGATATATGACCAAGACCACCAAAACATTAAGAGGGATTCAGAACAGTAGCAAGGAGACCTTTTTGGCTGATAATTTCATTTTTAAGAGGCATCACATGACTCACAACAGACACTGCTGTTAGCACAAACTGAGGAATTATTTAGTCCTGGTAGATATTAGAAGTTCAGTGTCTAATTTTTAGGGGGTTGGGGTTTTTTGTTTTTTGTTTTTACAAGACACAGCTGAAAGCTATTAAGAGACTTTACATGGGAGTTTCAAGCAGGGTGGGTGGACCATCGGGTTCCACAGCCTAAACAACCGTTCTTAACATAATGGACAAATGAATTTCCCCAAACCACTTCAAATGCAAGAATGTCCTATTGAATCTCTGCAAAGGCTGCTGCTAAGTTTATAGGAAGCTCAGTAAGTTGATTTTTTTTTTTTTAGGCTACTCCACACTCACTGGTCCGGTTTGGCATAGGACAGCTTCCTAACCACTTTTTTGGCATTGCCTCAAGATGTGGTAATGGCTAGTAGCTTAGATGGTGGCTTTAAAAGAGGATAGGACTGTTACCAGCTATTAGCCACAACAGAGAAATGCAGCCTCTGTGTACAAAGGCAAAGCATTTCTGAATGCTAGATGTTGGGGGTGGGAAGCAATGGGGAAAAACTACTGCCATAATGCATGCTGTGTTATGAGCATCACAGAAACAGTGGGGAAGGACCATAACTGAATGGTGGGGCATTTGCTCTGCATTCAGTATGGAATCATAGAATTGTGGAGTTGGAAAGGACCCACAAGGGACCTCTGTAATATAGGAATCATTTTGCCCAATCCAGGGCTCGAACCTATGACCCTGAGATTAAGAGTCTCCTGCTCTACCAATGGAGCTACGTGGAGATTCCAGATGCAATCCCCAACATCTCCTGGTAGGGCTGGGAGAGACCCCAGACTGAAACCTTGGAGAGTAGCCAATCACTGTAGACTAGCCTTCCTTGTAGTTCTCCCCAGGCCACACCACTCCCTTGAATAATGCCTCCTGTTTGCCTGAATGCAGGAGAGAGAAGGGGTGGGAGTGCGACAGAAACTAGGCTGCTGTACCAAGTTGAGATCTGCATTCATCACCCTGCCCACTTTCACCTCCGGACCTACAACTGGCATGCAGCACATGGAAGGTTGCCCAGAAGAAAATGTGGATGGGAAAAAAGAGGCAAAGCAGTACTATACCAAATGGACCAATGGTCTGACTCTGCATAAGGCAGCTTCCTTTGTTCCAGAATTCAGGCTCGGTGCAAAACAGCCTGAACCAGTTACATTATCCTTATAACCTCCAGAGCTGCTCATCCGCTTGCCGGCTTACTTGCAGCCTAGAAGATGGAGGCTGTATCACTTTGAAATATTGTTACGTGTTTGGATGCTAGAGTCTGCGGGTGCAAGGACACCCATAATTCTTGAATTTAGTAGCAGTTAGAATTAATCAAGATTTGGTTAAACTGTGCCAGGCATGGAAATCCCTGGATGTCGTTTATGCCAATAAGCCAGGCCAGCTTGGCAGAGCTAGCTGAGTTGGGTCATGAGGAAAACAAAGGAAGAAGGTGGCGAAGTTGCAAACCCATCAGGAAAGCCACAAAAGAGGCCATGGGGAAATTCAGTGCCCTCCAGCTGTGTGTCAGAGACAGAAAGGGATTTGGAATCTTACTCTGGATGAGGTAGGCTGTGGGGGGGGGGGGAATCGGCAGATCATTGTGTGAGCTCCCTGGGACAAGCTGTAACAAGGAGACACAGAGGTGGCTTCTGGGCTGTCCTTGAATCCATGCTGCACTTATGGGGAAGACGAGACCCTCTTTGAGATGTGAACACTGGAAGGGGTCCTCCATTGTAGACTCAAGTTGTATATATGTGTAAATAAACCATATATCATAAAGACACCATAGTCTCCACTGTGCCTCATTCCAAAAGGAAACGCAAACCATGAAATCTTGGACACTGCTCGGCAGAGATTGGGGTGGCATGTAACAATATGATAATGCTGGAAACAAGACAACTACACTCGCTCCTATAAAGTCATAAAAACTTTTGCTCCTAGGTTCTACTGAACAACCAAGGACCCATGCACTTGTTTCATCCTCCTCCTTCCAAGTTACACTTTGGTCAAGAGATTTAGTGACTGGATTAACTTATTTGCCACTTTTCCATAATGAAAAGCACCCAAAGCACCGTACAGCAAACATTCAAAACATCAGAATACAAATTTATGAAATACAGAGCCTGTTAGTGACGAAAAACAACGATTAAACAAGCACAGAATAAGTTCAATAATGCAAAAAGGGAAAAAAACTCAATCTAGGTTTAAGTGCATAACTAAAAAGAACACAAGAATTAACTGACAATAAAGTTTCTGTATAATTTTCATAATTGGGTTTAAATTTGGAAAATCAATAAAAAGAACTGCAAAGACAAAAAAAACAGTTCTGGTACTGGTCTTCCTGCACTTCAAGGAGCCTGGTTCAAGTACAGTTGAGGAGAGAGATGTTCTGTTCCCAGGCCAGGTGACATGCAGCTGGCTCCCATATCCTTACTCCAGAGAAGGTTGGCAGCAGCAAAAGAAAATGTTGGGGAGGTCAATGATGGTCAGTCTCTTCCCCAGCCTCCTAGAAGTACCAACTGCTGGCACAGGTCTTATTGAGGCACATCTAGCAGTCAAGCAAAGCCACAGCTCAACTACTTGCCACCCAGAAAGTAGGTACAGAGGAAGCAAATTATTGGTGCTATGAGAGCCAACTTTGTCCATTGTCCATTAGGGCTGGCCCTAATTTCATTCAGCCCACAGAGATGAGTGACACGGGGAGTCCTTCCATACTGCAACCGTAAGAACATATAAAGATCCCTGCTGGATCAAGCAAAAAACCCATTTCATCCAGCATCCCAATCTCACAATAGCCAACCGACACCCCAAAACACGTTGCTTCACAAAAGCACCAGTTATTGCTTTGTGATGTGAGGAATGCCCCCCAGAATACTGCAGTAAAAAGAGGTGAATCTCTGGTTGCTCCTATTTTATTTGAAATTCAAAGGAAAAGAAAACCCACCCCTGCCAAGTGACTGCTTAAACCGCTTGGGCATTTAGGCAAGCCCTGAATGGATCCACTTCAGGGGTCCCCAAAGTAAGGTCCGCGGGCTGGATAAGGCCTGAGGGACTTGCTTATCGGCCCGCGGCAACCCCCTCTGTCCGCTCTTACTGGCGCTGCGCTGCTGCCCACTTCCAGGTCAGAGGAGCACCAGAAATAGCATTTGCACATGCGCAAGCTGTTTCTGGTGCACATCCGGGTCGGAAGAGGCCCGTGCACAGGCACACAAGCTATTTCTGGTGCTCCTCCAACCCGGAAGTGCGCCAGAAATAGCTTGTGCGCACGCGTGTCGGAGCTGGAGACACCGGCTCGAGTAAGTTTGCTGACCCCTGATCTACTTCATGCAAAATGTACACTCAGTTTCAATAAGTTTTGTTGGTGCAGACGGCAAGCTCTTCGCCCATTTGAATATCTGTTCATCAAGTTATGATAGGCATCAATAAGCAACACCGAGCACTCAAAACTTCAAGAATTTCTTGCTCAAGACTCCAGAGTGAAATGAGCAACAGATGATCCTTGTCAACAATTTGCTAGTTGCCTACTGCATTCTGACTACCATATTACAGAATGCACACTTCATATCTGGTTGGTATTAGAGTGCATAATGAAGAACATATTTACATCCTGTATTTTTCCAACTCCGTCCACCACGTTATAGGATTAATGAGTCTTGAGTTCACATCAGGAGCCAAATTGTTCTAATAAAATGTGAAGCAGTGCTTATCGGCTCAAGAGGCTGGAAGGGGCACAGTTCACATGGACATCGTCCTCTACAGTATATTTCCAACTCAGAGGAAAATCCAAACAAGACTGTGTTTGACTGCCATTTGCCTCTGAAAGCTGCTGAGGACAGGCTGGGTCAGAGTTCCAGGTATTGCAAACTTTACAAAGATCTATGTCAAAGATCAATTTTGTGAGTTTTCCCCCTCCATGTACAGAAAATGTGGTCAGAATTATTAAAAGCTAAACTAGTTAATATATAACATGAACCTAAAAGAACTGGTGGCACTTGTCACTCCTACAGTCCCATGAGTCATTTCCACACTGGTACGTTGGGCAAAATATGTAGCCAACCCACTTCTAAGGACCAGTTGATTTGGTCGGCTCAACATCACATGGGCAACACCAGCATACAACCAAACCAGGAATTTGTCCCATATGTAACTGCAGACATAGTGATTAAGAAGTGCATCAGAAACTAGCTGAGGATTAATTCTGTTCTTCCAAAGTAGTTTGAACATCCACCCAAATGACGGAACAACCAATTGCCTGGAGGTTCTTATTTCCAAAGGTGTCCAGTCCAGTGTTCGAAACTCCCATTGTTCTAGGCACATTTTGTGACAGGGAATTTAATTAGCACAAGCAGTTTCTGAGCTCTGGGAGTAGTACTGCACCTAAGATTACAAGTGCAGAAAGAAAGGAGGACCTTTTCCTGCCTCCCCACTTCCAGCTACTCTGGAAACTGGAGAAGAGACCTTCTTAATAATATTAGGGGGGTAGGCAAGGGAAGGACTAGACCATGTGAAAAATGAACACAATATTTTAGCTGCAGTTCCGTCATTTTCAGCTTTGTATTCTTGTTATTAAAAAAGCATGCCTAGACTTTCCATTGTTGCGCCCATAACCTAGGTTTAAGGTGCCATCTAGATCCTACTTTCATATCTCAGTTTCTAATACTTATCCAGTCATAGCTATGCCCATGCACTGTAGTCAATAAAGCTGTGGCCTGATTTGATCTCATTTCAATCGTGTCGCGTCTAGTTATTTTACCCTCTGTCAGTGAGGTGGAGGAAGTGCAGAGCCTGAGCCTGAAAGTGGTTTAGCTAATTTTGAACACTGGTCCCAGGGCTGCGACTCACCGATTCCCTTTGCACAATGGCTTTCACATCCACATTAGCCTCTTAGTTTGATGGGGATACCTGGCAACTTATGAATAATAATAATATTTTATTATTTTTACCCCGCCCATCTGGCTGGGCTTCACCAGCCACTATGGGCGGCACCCAACTGAATGTTAAAAACAATACAGCATTATGAAGTATACCTTGCAACAGAAAATTCACAGAAACCTTATTTAATTAAAAAATTCCCAGGACTGGGAGACTGGCAGGGATGCAGGGTGTGGGGTGTGGAAGTGAGATGAGACTCAAACGGGCATAAAACAAATATACATTTGTAGCAAAGATACACAGTGAGTTTTTGGTTAGCTACTGAAGTGCCAACAATCTAAGGATTTCCTAGACGACTCAAAGTGAAACATATGAGCTACACATGCAATAGTTGAGAGAGCAGCGGGGGAGGGCACACATATTTTAGCTCTAAAGTGGAATAAAAGCCACAGAATATAAATGAAAAAGAAGTTAAGACTTTTGTAATTAGAAAGAGCCAACTGCAGCTAATAAGGGGAAGGAATGTCAAACTGGGGAGGAGGGTTGTTTAACTTTACTTCCAGCAGCTGAGACACTGAACCCTAGTAAATTAATGGGTTCTTTCATTGTACGAATTCTGGTTAGAAAAGCTACAAATTTGGGAAGGGGGGAGAGAAGAGTACCAGGAGCTGATCTGGTAAGAGCACAACTTCTAAATGGAGGTCTCCCAGTCAGGTAAATCTTTGGCAAAAAAAAACGCTAATCCGTGTCAGGTGACGTTTCTTGTATTCGACCACATCCAGTTGATCTCCTCAAATATTTTCCTTCCTCTCCTCCTTAATCTTTCCAGAGTGTGTTTAAGTAGCACAGACTAATGTTATTTTACCCAAAGAGCCTCAGATTACAGCCGGCTGTACATGCCGTAAGTTTCACTTACTTGCTGCTTGTAAAAGCTATTAGGAGAAAACATCACGAGATCAGGCCCCGTCTTCAGATTCAGGTTGGGAAAGGTTGCGTTTCGGTGCTTTTCCCCAAAGTGGAGAACTGCGTGTTCGTTCCTCTGCTATTTTTCAGTAAGTCAAATAAAGGTTGAGAGCTGCTACCTCACACACGCACACACACCCCCGCTCCAAGACATTTGATGGAAAGAAATTTGGAAGGGAATGAAATTGAGATCTTGAATTCCAACTCCAACTGGCTGGAGAGTGCAGACTTTTTTTGAAAAGAAAAGAAAAGAAAAAGAATGCTAAAAGTGACTTAAGAAAGGAATTGCTTCTCTGGGTGCACAGACACATGTATTTTGTCCCACAGCCACCACTGCCCCTGGGCAAAAGAGGGAATGCAGGTTTTTGAAACAACTGGAAAGCCTGCAAAACCTGTTTAGGTGACGGACGCATAGCGCATGCGCTGTGATCAGATGCGCTCCATTGGAACTGCCTTCGGGTCACTGAAAGGAAAAACCTAGCATCTGTTGAAGAATGATCACGGCAAAAGGTATGCTCCTGCCATAACTGAATTTGGTCCATTTGCTGCAACTCACATGTACAGAACTCAGCTATTTATCAAGGAAAAGGAATGTGTTCAGGTTACTTTGGGATGTGGAGAGTCCTTTCAAATGTGGAGAAAACCACCGAATCAGCCGCCCCATTTTTAGGTACCCCTCTGCCGCGATTTCCCCTCCCTTTCAACAGTTGACAAGCCACCCCCTGAAATTAAGCCCCCAAGTGAGACCAACCTCAAATCAACAATTATATCTAACAGTAGGAGGGAGTTTGCGGCAACCCCATCTAATTCAGCAGGATTCCAGCCCCACAACAAAGAAACCACAACCCTCCATCATCTCAGCATCCTCGAGTTCTCTGTGCCCAGCTGAACTCAACATTGCATTGGTTTAAATTAAGAAAAGGGGGAGGGGGGAAAACCCTTAACTACTTTCAGACACTTACATTTGCCAATGAAATATCCATGCCAGATTGCCAGGAAGCAGATCCCTGGCGGGAGAGAGACCATGGTTTTAAGCAATCTGTTAGGTGGCAGAACTGAGCCATCCCTGCCCATAGTGTGAACATTTGTTCATTTTGTCTCGCTGTCAAATAGGGTTTTCATAAGTTTTGATTTCATTAAAAATCAATAAACTAATTTTATAGGGAAGGAAGAATGTGCAAAAAAAAAAATCTAACAATGGGAACATGGTAGAAAATATAGAGACAGTATATGGTAGCAAATATAGAGACAGTATATTGCAACAGTGGGATTTAAGTTACTTTATAACGTATTTACATCTGATCAGAATGATAATAATACAGTTGTACCTTGGTTTTCATACAGCCTCATTCTCGAACGTTTTGGCTCCTGAACGATCAAAACGTGGAAGTGACTGTTCTGGTTTTCGAACATTCTTTTGGAAGCTGAACGTCTGACGGAGCTTCCTGCAGCCAATCAGAAGTCGCGCTTTGGAAGTCGAACAGGCTTCTGGAACGGATTCTGTTTGACTTCCAAGGTACGACTGTAATAATTTTATTATGACCCCCCCCCCCCATCTGTCTGGGTTGCCCCAACCACACTGAATGGCTCCCAACAAAATTTTAAAAACACAACAAAACACCATCCATTAACAACTTCCCTGAACTGGGCTCCCTTCAGATGTCTTCTAAAAGTCAAATAGTTGCTTATCTGTTTGACATCTGATGGGAGGCCATTCCATGGGGCGGGTGCCACTACTGAGAAGGCCCTCTGCCTGTTTCCCTAACAGCTTCACGTCTTGCAGCGAGGGAACCACCAGAAGGCCCTCGGAGCAGGACCTCAGTGTCTGGGTTAGACAATGATATAGAGCTCTCACAGGGAAACATGTAACCAACAGATCATTATATACAAATAAAATGAATAAATATACATACTTAACACTTGTACATGGCCTGCAAGCATGTCATCTACATTTTCTAGCTGTAATCCTTCCAACAAACCTGTGAGTTTAAGTCAATATGATAGCTCCACATACTACAGATGGGAGCACCGAGACAGAAAGTTGTCTTCCAAAAGCCAGTGTATGAGCTCCTTGCTGAGGCAAGATTTGCACCAACTTTTGACTCACAGCTCAGCTTCTTAGCCACTATGCTAACCAGATGAATGGGTATCCATTCATCCATAAAAGGGTCTGAATCATCTCACTTTTTATAGGCATTCCTTTGTTTTGTTGGTTCATTAAAGCCAAGGACCACATCTGTCTACATCTTGTTCTACTGTAGAAAAAAATCCTGACTTGTACACTTGCACGCTATTTGATATTAACGGCATGAATTCAATTAACACGCACATATTTTGTTATCCTGTGCAAATAGCAGCCACAGGGCATTCTGAGCAGTTGCAGACAGTAGGGATTGGGATGTGGCAGTAGAGTGTCACTCTATCCTCCACCCTCCAGACAAAAATTGCCTGTGTGGTTGGCATTGCAAGGAAAGCTCCCACTGGTTCCAATGGAGGCTTCCCTTGAAATGCAAATAGCAGCTGCAGAGAGTATGTTTATGTAAGTGTCCTAAGGACCATAGAAACCTACAAAACATATGAATGGAGTCAATATTGATGGGGAGGAGTGTGTGCACACCACAGGCAGGAATGCCTCTACCATGCTGCCTTCGGTTCACATAGATAACATCTGTACAGAGTGACGAACTTGAAAATATTCCTATGGAAAATATTCATCCTTCTGACTGTAGCCAAGTGTCTTTTGCTATCCATACTGGCTCTTTTGTGGATGGTCACAGTAAGAGAACTTGAGTTCAGGAATAGACTTTACATTTAGGGTGAGGAAGTGGAGGCTCTCCAAAGGACATCCAGCTCCCAACAGTCCCACTCAGCAAGGCCAAAGGAAAGAGATGATGGCAGTTGTAGTCCTAAGAACCTCTGCAGTGCCCCAGGTTCCCCATCCTTGCTTTACATCCTAAACCCAAAGAGAAATTAAACATCAAAGTTGAGACCCTTTCTCTCACAATGGCTGTATCTGATCCTCAGGTACAGATGCCATTGAAAAGCAGCTGCTGGGGAACAACCATGAGACCAGCCTCTTGCCTTGAGTCCCTGCATCCGGGTAACCAAAATGAGAAATACGGATGTGGTACAAGAAGTACCTTTAGTCCAGTCCAGCAGCTCTTCTCAGGGTGGTGTAGTGGTTAGAGCAGGGGTAGTCAACCTTTTTATACCTACCGCCCACTAATGCATCTTTCTTGATGGTAAAATTTCCTTACCGCCCACCAGTGCTCGATGGAAGGAGGATTCAGCTTGTGCCGTAGAACCCCCTACCGCCCACCTAGAACTCTGAAACACCCACTAGCGGGCGGTAGGGACCAGGTTGACAACCCCTGGGTTAGAGTTACAGGTAGGTAGCCGTGTTGGTCTGCCATAGTCAAAACAAAATAAAATAAAAAATTCCTTCCAGTAGCACCTTAGAGACCAACTAAGTTTGTTCTTGGCATGAGCTTTCATGTGCATGCACACTTCTTCAGATACCTGGGTTAGAGTGTCGGACTAGGACCTGGAAGAACAGGGTTTGAATCCCCACTCAGCCATGAAGCTCACTGGGTGACCTTGAGCCAGTCACTCACTCAGCCTAACCTACCTCATCACAGGGTTGTTGTGGGGGGGTTAAAGGGAGGAGGAGCACTATGCATGCCCACTTGAAGAAAAGAAGGTAGGGTGTAAATGCAAAAAGTAAAACCATAAATAAATAACTTTCTTATACAGTATTGCTTTTAAGCTGCTGGATCAATAGACTAAGGGGAAGGTTAGGTATCCCCTCCCCCTTGCTCCTTTGCCACACACACACACGAGAGAGAAAGAGAGAGAGAGAGAGAGAGAGCACAATCCTGTAAAGATTTACCAGGGAAGAAGACCCTGACCACAGTGGGATTTATTTCTGAGAACGTGAAACACACAGGTTTGCATTGTGACACCCTTTACATGTGAACAAAAAGGCTCCAACGAGCAGTAAAAATTGCAGAAAGGGTAATTGGTGCTAGCTTGCCTTCAATAGAGAAACTCTATGCTATCTGAGTTAGGAAGAGAGCAGAGGGAATTGTCGCAGATCCTTTGCATTCCGGTCATCATCTGTTTGATTTACTTCCATTTGGACATCGCTACAGGACTTTATACACAAAATCGGCCAGGCACAGGAACAGGTTTTCCCCTTGTGCCATTAAATTGTTAAATTCATAGTTGTGTAGCGGAAGGGGAAGTCAGTTATGGGTGGGGTTTCTTTGCTGTGTCATTGTATTGTTAGTGGAACAGTGTTTGTATAAGGTATGTTTACATTGCAATGTAACCGAAGCAAAATTCCAAGTATGTTGGAAAATGTACTTGGCCAATAAATTATTCCTTATCTTTCCTTATCCTTATATCAATGCCCTCTACTGCAGCCTCGAGTTTGGCTCCTAGCATCTGAGATTACTAGCCAACTGCTCATGTTCAGTGAGCTAACATAACTTAAAAGCACTACTTTCCGCCTTGACAAGCGATGCATCTTATTGATTCACTTATTCTTGGCTTTTTAAATTTCATTTTAAATATTGTATTTTATTTTAAATTTTGATTGGAAATCTCCACTCAAGATCCAAGCTCTCAAAAGTGCCTGTCTCAGGCTGCGTGTACCATAACCCCCCTTTTTTTAGCACTAACAGGCAGCTTTTCTCAATAAATAATCATTCACCCTCATCCTCAAAATGCTGCTTTCAATCTGCACAGATCCTACATCCTGCCATTCACATGGGGGTGGGGGTGGGTATAGTTACATGACACATGTTTGAAAACCCTCACCTTGATAAGGTTATCCACAGCTTTTCTTCCCCTGCACACATGCCAGGTGAATAAAGGAAGGGGCAGTTGTGATCTTGGTATATGGCCACCTGCAATGTGGATACACAAACATACACAGTGCCAGGACCACCGAGATCTGTTTCCAAATCTGAACACTGTGGGGTAATGCAGACTCAAACTGCAACAAGCTTTTATTTTCAGGATGAAACCAGTTTCTCAAAATGTGCTTTCCAGGGACAAAAAAATTATGCAATGGATCTAGATTGAGTATGATTTTAGATTTTAAATGTTTTAATTTCGAAGATTGAATGGTATTTTATAAAAGATGTGATAAGGGTTAAATTCGGAGGTTACGTGAAATATTCTGAGGGACGTAAATTAGGGGAAACAGGAGGAAGTCAGAAAAAGATGATAAGAAAATGGAATTTTTTTTAGCATAATGACATATTGTTTTTTGTTATTTTTGGATGTTTTTTCTTTTAACTGTTTTGTATTTGGTTTTTCTTTTTTAGTTTGTTGTTGTTTTTTGTTTAATTTGTTGTTGTTTTTGGAAAATACAATAAATATTATTTGGAAAAAAAATAGATTGAGTATGGACTGCATAGAAAAAAGCAAGTACTAAGTCTCCACTGATCCCACAACAAAAAAAGCGGTGTGTGCGCAGCCTAAGAAGCCGTCAAATGCATTGATCGGGCATTACACGTTCCCCAAGCAGTGAACTTGCACTGCCACGGTTTGCAGAAAGAGCCAGGTGATCCCCATCCAAGAATGCATTAGGAGATCAAAACGACATCAGTGCATTAGCAATCTTGGAAAGCCAGCTCCTGAAAGTGCTATCAAAACACGAGTTGAAAAATCAGGACGGGCTTTTCCTCATAATTGGTCTGCTGGCTTGCAACCCGCATACGTTTTGAAATATCTGCAAGAGGTTTGTGAGGGGAGCACTATCCTTTCCCGGCTCTCCAAGATCTGCGATGACACCTACCTGCAATGCCAGCAAAACAATTTGAGATGTTGGGCTGGTTATCCTACGAACGGAGGTCGTCAGAGCGGGGGCCACGCTCAGGGCCTGTTAAGCACGGCTGAAGCACAGCTCTTCCAGAATTAGCCAGAAGCTAAATTTTTAAAAAAGCTTCACACAGAAGCACAATTTGATCTAGCAGTGCCCTTCCCTGTGGCCGAGATCTTCCTACCTTGTTGCCTAAAGCCACACATATATGAACACATGCACACCATACATTAAAAGCACGCCTCCCAAAACCCTGAGAACTGTAGTTTACGGGTGCTGGGAACCATAGCTTTGTAAGGAGCAAACAAGGGTTCCCATGATTCTTCTAGAGTGATGTTCTGTAAATGCACGAAGTGTATGCAGCCTCAGACGTCCAATCCCCATTCAGCAACGGTTCCCAGCATTGCTCTGCCTTGTTTGCAAGCAATGCTAAGTTGAACTATGGTTTAGCATGTTGGTGCATAGTGAGAAAGTCACAGCCACTTCGCTTATCCCCCCACTCCTGCTACTCTTCTGGAAGTTAAGCCGCGGTTTAGCTTAGCAATATATCCAAAACCCAGTCTCTTCATTTGTCTGCCCCCAAACAAAACAAGAATAGCCCTTGGTAACAGAAGGTGGCTTGTCTGGAGTAGGACAAACTATAAGCCCAGAATTCAGATGTAAGGCTAACCCAAACCATGGCTTACTTCATGGTAGCACAGGAGGAGGAATGAAGCAACCATGATTTTCTGACTTGCATCCATGCTAAACCATAGTTTATTTTAGCATTGTGTACAAACCAAGCCACAGTTTCTTCTGCGTAGGTTCAGCCCATTTCCTATTGAGTGCAGGGGAAGAATGAGTAATTAATGCTTGAACAGCCTCTCTTAATTGCCCCAATGTCAGTTTCTGTTCTATGGCAGGGGAGGGGATAATTACCAATTTTTCCAATATACTCCCGTTTTTATAACAAAATAAAGTGGTACCTCGGGTTAAGAACTTAATTCGTTCTGGAGGTCCGTTCTTAACCTGAAACTGTTCTTAACCTGAAGCACCACTTTAGCTAATGGGGCCTCCTGCTGCCACCGCGCGATTTCTGTTCTCATCCTGAAGCAAAGTTCTTAACCTGAGGTACTATTTCTGGGTTAGCGGAGTCGGTAACCTGAAGCGTCTGTAACCTGAAGCATCTGTAACCCGAGGTACCACTGTATACCATTATACTACTCTCTCTCTCTCTTTAAGAATAATGCATGGCTTGCATTCATCCTCATTGCAGGAATAGAAGTTTATATGAGTTAAGAGAGAGCGTTCCATGGGTAAAATAAAGACTTAAAGATAAAGGTAAAGGGACCCCTGACCGTTAGGTCCAGTCGCGGACGACTCTTGGGTTGTGGCGCTCATCTCGCTTTATTGGCCGAGGGAGCCGGCGTACAGCTTCTGGGTCATGTGGCCAGCATGACAAAGCCGCTTCTGGTGAACCAGAGCAGCGCACGGAAACACCGTTTACCTTCCCGCCGGAGCGGCACCTATTTATCTACTTGCACTTTTGACATGCTTTCGAACTGCTAGCTGGGCAGGAGCAGGGACCGAGCAACGGGAGCTCACCCCGTCACAGGGATTCGAACCGCCGACCTTCTGACCAGCAAGCCCTAGGCAATCAATTGGGCTAAACCTGCCAATTTAGAATAAAAGGCACAGGATCCACAAAAGACTCAAAAGTGTGAATTCATATTGCTTTGTTTAAAAAGGAAACGGGAAGAAATGCGTTAAATTATCACGACATTAAATGTGGGGTGCACTTTGAATAAGGATGGTGTCATGTGGACAGGGCGGAAAACATGCACACATGGGATGCACATAAGGCACTGCAAACTGGGGTGTGTACAGCAGGGATGTCCAACCAGTCGACCGCAATCGACAGGTCAATCCCCTGGTGCTAGTGGTCGATCGCAGGCTCATTTTCCTCCACAGTGGAAGAAGAGCATTTGGCCCCGCCCACTCGCTCTGTCCTTCAATCGCGCATGATTGCCAAGACCGGAAGAGGGAGTTATCGCTGCTGGGTTTATTAGTTGGCTAATTGTTTTTGCTGCGCCCCCACCCATGAAAAAAGCTCAACTTTGGTTCCCCCCCCCAAAAAAAATGGGTAGATCGCTGGTATATAGCATTAGTGGGCTTTTGCACTGTAAGGGAACAAATCATAGCAAATCCACGGAGAAAGACTAGCAGCTTAAGGCTGCAATCCTATACTTGTGTCTATTTGGAAGCAAATCTCCGTGAGTTCTATGGGGCTTACTCCCAGGCAATTGGTTATAGGATTGCAGCCTGCCTCATAGAATTCAAAATACTGTACTCCAAAATAATTCATAACATGACTGTCCCATAACATGAGAGTTCTGCGTTACAGCAGAGCAGTATCAACGTTCCTTCGGAATAAAGTTCCACTGCGTTCAGCAGGGCTGACTCCCAGCTGAGTGTGCACAGGATCACATCCGTTTCTCCTCCCCTTTTTGTTTCCATCTCTGCAGATCTGTGAAAAATATACCCCAACACAAAAAAGGCACATCCAATATTAGAAAGGCGTTCTTTGAGGAGGTATTCCACTTAAAGCCAAACCACTGACACCACAGAGCTCTAGCGCCGATGCATTAAAATAGCACAAAAAGATTTGGATGGGCAACCTAGAGCCTAATTGTCATGCAGTGTTTGTTTAATAGAAAAAACTAATTTGGACAGAGCAGGGAAGCTGAGCTTATTTCTCAAGTTTGGAAGGATAGAGTAAAATGCTGGAAATTATTTGCTCTGAGCTTGCCTGACTATGCAATTGTGTCTGTTCCGCTTAATCCTCCGCACACATTTTTCCTGATAGGAATAGGTATCTATCACTATCCTGTCCAAACCTAATTTTGAAAGGGCAGAAAACATGGAACTGTGTAACACACACACACGTAGTTGTACAGAGATAAATGTGTGTAAAGCCCATCTGAAAAATTAGTAAGTAGTTTATGAAATGAACTTTATTTAACTGGGCACTGGATTGCATTCGTGGGGCTGCCCCTGTATGTTTTAAACCAACATGTGGAAGTGTGTCGCAACACACTTTTGTTGCTGTTGCTGTCAATGCAAAGCTACTTTGGGAGACAATTGGGAGCAGAGAGGGGTTTAATCCTTTCGTGCAAATGCCTATCTTCCCCACACAATTCCAAATGCATGTTTCCACACATCTGAAACCCGACATATTTGGTGGGGGAACTGGGACAGGCTAAAGAGCAAGAAATCCATGGATTTAAAAATTAAGCACCTCTTCATTCTTCTCTGTTGTAAATTTCATCATCCCCAATCTGATTTTTTAAAAAAGGCGCCGATACACTGTTGCATACATAAATGCATAACATGTACCTTGCCCCTCAATAAAGCTTGTGTTTCTTTCCTCCCCAAATAACTCAAGAGACCCAGCATATTTTATGAATTCCAGAAAGCCCCTAGTGTACATGGCTAGGAAAACAAACAAATTGGATGGTTTGTGAAACTCTATATAGAACAGCCACCATAACCTCCCAGAAGAATATTTGCTAAAATCCTGCCTTGTACATACAGACATATGAATATATATTTCATTCTGCCTGTGTGTGTTTTTTTTTAAGCTGTATTTTAAATACCATTAGTCAAAAGAAATGATAGATTTGCTTGCCATTCTCGACTGGATGCGACTCCACAGAGGAGCTGATCTACGCCAGGAATTTTATTTCATTAAAAAAGTGATATTATGGAGCATCTGAGATCACATAAGAGACACAAGAGAGAGCCAGGAAGGTTCCAAATGCCAGTACCCCACAGTGTGTGCCTGATTATTTGCAGATGGGTGTGTGTGTGTGTGTGTGCAGGGGAAATTGTTACAGGAATCTTAATTCCATGTTTCAGCATTCTGCAGTAAGCATCGCTTTTACCCTCCGCTATATGCAAAGATTAGCCATTAACATCCTAGTACACATTCCTCTAAATTAGCTGAACACTTTGCATTTTCATAGACCACAATAAAAAAAGCCCAGGAGTGACAGCACAGACTAACTTCAATAAGTCAGCTGTCAACACCAATTCTTATGCAGCCAATATCTGAACATCCAACAAGAAGCTAAGCTAGACTCAATCTCTTTGGGGCAAGCCAGTCATCCCATAAACACAACCACTGGTCTAAGATCAACTCGGGAACATGGGATCAATTAAAACCAGCTTATGGGACTTTCTTTTTTCTTTTTAGCAGGAGGGGAGTAGAAGAGGGGGATAATTCGCACAACGCGGGTTAGATTTAGGTTCTCCTGCTACGCAGTTCTTAAGCCGTCTTGCAAAAGACCGTCTAGCCTGGGGTCTGAGGTAGTTCCACATTTAATTAAAGGCACACACTACAGCTTTTATGTTGACAAAGGAAATTCAACTGGTCACTAATCAAAAGAAGAGTATGATGTTTTAACCACTCACTACAAAAAAAAGAGAAAAAGTTTAAGCTACCTGGTAGAAAGTGGAGGGGGAACAAGGGGGGGGAACCTACACGCTACATTTCTACAGAGACCACTACTTTGCACAATTTTGCCATCCCAATTTTATTAGGACTACTCGATCCTCAGTGCAGTTTTCATGCACTCCTGAGAACCTGCAGTTGTATTTCACAAAGCTTTAGCAAAAAAAGCAACCGGGTTTTAATGTTACCCGACAAAACCTGGAAAAATGTATAGGAGGAGGAGGAAGAGAGGACTACGTACAAAATAGATTTTTAAATGGTAGGTGGATTTTCGGAGAAAAAAAGGGGGAAAGTATATGCATTCCCTACAGACCTTTTCAAAGCGACGCAGGTGAAAAGGTGCAGTGTGTGTTTCTGTCCACATGGGTGCCGTTATATCAACATTTCGCTTGTTCTGTCAGCTACGGCTTCTTGCTGATGGAAAGAGACGATGAAGCGAAACATTTATTGCGCCTAAAGATTCGGTTACTTCCCTGTGTAGCCCAAGGGTTACTTCCCTTGTTAAACCCAAATATAAGCCCAAATACCTGCTCATCCGGGGGTTCAATACCATTCACGACAGTACAATCTTCTCACCGGGCAAGATTTACATGCATTGTTCAGACACTCTAAAACCACCCACACAGAGGAAGCAGCGAGATGGGATAATGTCAAAACAGTTACTCTGGCTTGTTTTTACCAACTGTGCTCATGCACAGAGCACTAACAGTAAAAGCTTATTTCCGCCACGTGGCAGACTTCAACAAATAAAATACAATTGAGGACTGTGTGTGTGTGTATCATATTATTATTTTGCCACAGGCAAAACTAGCACCATGATCCATTCTCCTTTCCTTTTATATGCATTCCTTTCCCTATGCATACATTTTGAGTCAAAACCATCAAATTAACAACATGTCAACCAAGACTTGACACCGGGTTGCATAGCTTCCTCTTCAAATCTAACGAAGGTCACATCTGCAATATACATTTAAAGCAGATCACTTCTCCCAAAGAATCCTGGGAAAGCTACAATCTCAAGTACCCTTAACAAACTCGTCCCCAGGACTTTTATGGAGGGAAAGCCATGCCCTTTAAATGTATGGTATTAAACAGTATTAGACAGGTGAGCATTACTGGCAGGACCTTTTCAGCACTGGCTCCACACATATATAATCAAGATATTTGCATACGGCTTTTCTTTTGGAACTCCCTCCCTAGGCAGGCAGGCATGGCCCCTCCATTGGTGTTTCCTTGAAACAGACACTGAAGAGCTTTTTATTCTAACCTGCTTTAAAATGATATTTCCACTATTCTGCATCTAACTGCTGCTGTTTGCGTGTTTTAATTCTTTATGCTTCGCTGACAGTTTTTAGTGCTGTTTAACAGCTGAAGCTATTTTAGCCGCTTTCCAGATCGTAGTTTGGATGGGCTGGATCCAGGCTAAACTAATTGCACCTGAAATAAATGGTGCTTCAGTTACATCATTACAAACTTCTTCCATTGATTTCAACGGGAGCCACCTGCAATTAGCAGAGCACAGGTGTAACTCAATATGTCTGATTAATTTCATTTTTAAAAATTCTGTCACGACCCACTATGGAAGGATTATTCCTTTCAGTTTCAAAGATATGTTTTAGTGCACAAATGACCTTCCCTTTGCTGTTTTAGCATGCTTTTTATATTAATTTCATGTTGGTCCATTTTTAGGCTGTTTTGGTAATATTGATGCTGTTTGTTATTTTTTTTAAAGATGTTTGCATTTGTTTTAGTGATTGAGTTGTCCTTGTATATTTTGCCGATTTCTGTAAAGTTTAGTAAACAAAAAAAATAAATCTAGAAATAGCACAATTTAAAAATCCCTCCAAGACACCCAATAAATACTTATATACACAAACAAGCTGTCATTAAATCAAAGGCCTAACCAAACCCAAACATTATAAGGCTAGAAAGCAATCAAGGAAAGCTCCACACTCCAAGGAACAACTTTCAAGTCATTAGCATGATACAATTTAATCTATATAATCCAAATCTTCTACCACTTCCCTTCAGGCAAAGCCTAAAAGAAAACAGTTTTATATTAAAGTCGCTTGGTCAGCTTCAAGGCAACCAGCAGGAAAGAAATTAAGTGGAGTCTTTCTTTTCTTTTCTTGAGGCGAGACAATGGGTTTGAGTGCTTCAGAACTTCACTTGGGACACAAGCTGCGATACCCACAAAATTCAAACTGCAGTGACGACTGCGGCAACAGAAGCCAAGGATCGGGGTGGCAGAGAGTGAACACTCAAGGGAAAGAAAACAATCTTAGTGCTCTGTCACCAAACAGGAGCTCAAAAAGGATAGATTGAAGATGCAAAGACTGGTCTGTTTTGGACAGAAACAAGCTATCTCACCAACTGGAGGTGATGTTTGGTTCATTCACATGTTAGGCTTGGCACTGATAGAAGTGGTCTCTATAAACACACAAGCATTTATGAGAAATAACCAACTCATTGATTTGTACAGCTCAGTTGTTGTGTACATGGACAGTCAACCTGTGAATAACCGTACAAATAAATGTGCAGCTCAATCTGTACACAGGTTGTACACCCATTGACCGTAATGTGTGAACACAGCCCAACACATGGGTGTTTGTTCCTAGAAATATAATCACTGCAAGAACTAAGGGTGCAAGCCTGTGATTATTTACCCAGAAGCAAAACCTGCTGAATTCACAATTAGGATTTTCTCTCCAGCGAGTATTACAGTACTGCAATCGAGATAAAGGAGTATGAAGGAATCACCCTAGTGCTGGAAAGGGACTGAAGACAAGATGATCCAAACAAATATCCCTGGCCCACAAAGCAGGATACCACATCAGCCACACCACAAAGTAACTCACACCATTCCAAGCAGTGTGGTTAACAGGAAGTGCAACCAACTTCTATTTCCTGTTTCACACTTCTTTGCAGCATGCCACATGTGAGGCTGGTGCATCTATCCTGCGGGATAGCCAATGCATCCCCCTGTGAAGATGATGTGAAAAGGCAGAAACAGAAAGCAAAAGTAACTTCAGGCTTCCTTCCCTCCCTTGCCCTGCTCTCTAGCTTAACGTCTCAACAGCAAGGAACACAAAAGACTCTTAAAGTCAGAAGTATATTCATGGAACAGCTTATTAGTCACCCAGTAAATAGTCACCTCTCTAGTCGCCCACAGCAAATTCAGATATAGCTTTAGGAAATCAGGAATGAGAGTTGCTTCTTGTCATCCCTCCCCCCTCCTTTTTTGGCCATTAATGTGCCATAAATGGCAAAGTTTTGAGCCCATGTGTTCCTTTTTCTTTTCTTTTTACAGACTCCTTTTCAAGGCTGCTTTAATAAAGCAAACTCAAGCGAGTGAGTCAAGCTGCAGAACATTGGGTGAGGGGACCGGGGGGGCGGAACAGTGGAAATGGGTTAACTACATAATCAGACCTGGAGGAAAGTGACTTGCTGTACTCCAACTATCAAATTCCCCCAAAAAAGCAACTTTCTGCATCTGCTGGCATAAGTCTTCTGGAAATGATAGGGCTGCCAGTCACTGAAGAAAGTGAGAAACAGATCCTCAAGTTATTAGGTAGATCTTGATGAATCACTACTGAGCTGCAACCGTCTTCTTGGAGCAGCAAAGAGTACCAACAGAGAATAGATTTCCCACATTCTCTTGATTTCCCAAACAGGAAAGGCACAGCAAATGAGTTTGTTCTATAAGCAGCAGCTCAAAACCGTCGTGTCATTCTATGCTGCGAACTGGGGAGCAACACACTGGAAGCAACTATGAAAAAAGAGGTGAAATGAATGCCAGCTGATGGAGGGATTAATGGGGGCCACCATGCCTGGCTAGCTGTAGAATTCTCCCGTATTCAGTTGGAGTGAGAATTCCTCGCAACCCTTAAAGCAGGAAAGTTGCAAGGTACACTTACAAAAATGCATGGGAGTCGCAAGTTAGCACAGCTCAGCTGTGAAAGTGAGCAGCATTCAGTTGTGAGCACGTATAGCAGACAACCACTATTACTGCCCGCATTAAAGGATTTACTGTCACTCTTTGATCACTATCTAGAAATCAGATGCTAATGCTGCAATCCACGGCACACTTAGCGAGAACTAAGTCCCACTGAAATCTGTGTGACTAAGAATGTACAGGATCAGACTCTTCTATTTCCCATAAGACAACCTACTGCCCAATATACTCTAGGTCTAGGAGATCCATTGCCAATGAATGGATTTATGCTGTAAACTCAGACTGCCACATATCATCCCTTACACACACACACTTATTTATTTTTAAAGACCTTATTCAATTACTCTAATTGAAAAAGTTAACCTCTGTCAATCCCCCAGAGGGACCAGCCTACAGGGAGGGCGGACATGTTCAGCACAGAACACCTAGAGCAAAATTATTATCTGCAATTAGCTCGAGTTTCCTTCGCTTGGCCCATGAGCTCTCTACATAGAAAGGTCACATCCTGTGCTCCATGTAAACTTACTTGCAATCATTATCATCCTCCAGCTCTGATTCACAATCGCCAGCACACGGGGGGGGGGGGTTGTTTAACAACTTTTTAGCCCACCTTGACTGCTGTTCCAACAGAGCAACTACAAAGCATTAAAGCATAACAGGCCGTTCAATTTCAAGTGGCTAAAAAATGCACTTTCCCCACCCCAAACCTACACCAGCAAGCCAGGGGTAAAACTAGGCTTTATTTCACCTGGGTCAAAGACCCAGTTTGGCACACACACAACCCATGCGCATTTGCATACACACACACAGAGGATGGGAGTCTCAATGGCACCCCTCTGGAGGCTTTGCCTGGGCAAAAAAAAACCTAGCCAGCCTCCCCAACCCCCACCTACAGCTCTGCAGCAAGGCTGTGGTCCTATGCACACTTACTGCAAAATCCACTGAGTGCAGCACAATTTGCTTCTGTGTGAAGGTGCATATATATATAGGATCAGCCTGTTACCCACATGCCTGGGACCGATTTATGAATGACCCTAATTAGGATTAGAATGTCTGAATCAGACAGGAAGGGCTCAAGGGCTTTTAATGGGGTATCCCTCTATTGGGAGAGGGAAAGCTTGTGAGAAAGGGAACTTTCTTTTTTCCTCCATGGAAAGGGAAGGCCAAATGAACCAAAGTAACCCTATGCAGCCTTTTAAAGCTGGGAGAGACTCAGATGCCATGTCAGCTACTGGAGGCCACAAAGGGCCAGACCAAGTGGGGAAAAGGGAAGCCAGCCAGCTTGAGGAAAGATGTAGAGTCGGGAGGTGGGGGGGGGTTGGAGGTCCGGAGTACCCTGGGTAAGACGCTACTCACCTCTCTTGCTGCGTCTCCAGCGGCCGCCTTGGCAGTGACTGTAATCCATACAGTTCAGGATGATCAAGGCAAAAGAGAAGAAACGGAACTGCATCCTTCGGCTCCGGGGACTCGCGGCAGCAGCAGCAAAAGGACGGGGGCTGCAGGTCGTCGCCGGCAGCGGCGCCGGGGAGTCACCAGAAACCGCCCTCCTTGGAGGCGGCGAGGGGACAAGGCAGAGCGAGGCGCGCAAGGCAGGACGGCGGCGGCGGCAGCGGCAGCAGCAGCAGCCAAGTAGCTCACACGCCTCCGGAGCCCCTTAGTACATCCAGCGAAGTCCCGGCAACTTCCAGCATCTCCTCGGAACCTGAAAGACGGAGGAAGGAAATAAACGTTAAACGCGCGCGCGCACACACAGACATAATAGGCCTACGGAGCGATCAATAGTTTTAAGGCTGCCTGTATACTCAATTACCCGGGAGTAAGCCCCGCGGAACTCAACGGGGCTTACTTCCGAGTAGACGCGTCCAGAACCGCCCGTTGGGCTTTGCACTCTCTTGGGAGCAAGAGACCTTGACTCCGACGGGGTTTACTCTAGAGTAACCAACCAGACATTGGGCTGCATCACTACTACTAACCATACCTATTTCGAGGGCTGAATCCGTATGAGCGCGGACATTGTAGTTCTAAGCCCACGCTCAGCGCAACAACACCCACTTCCAAAGCAAGCATGTACACACACACACTCTTTCTTTCTCTCTCTCTCTCTCTATATATGAAAGACTTTCCTTTGCTCCGGCTCCCCCCCCCCCCGCCCCCCAATAGATCAACCTTTAAGGTTCCCTGGAAGCAGGGTGAGATCAACGCCGCCCGATCCTGGTTATCTCCAGGTTGGGTCCGTTCGATTCCGACGAGCCTCGCAGCCCGAACCTCGACGCGCGTTCTCACGGGCGCAAACCTCGCGCGGCGTTTCCCCGGCCTTCCAGGTGAGCGCGATGCAGCCGATCCCGCGCACGTGGCTCGGGAAAGAAGCCCCGCCGCTCGCAACGAGGGCCTTTTAAACCTCGTGCGCAGGAAGCGCGGCCCGGCAGGAACGAAACCGCGCTAACCCCAAACGTAGCCACGAGACGCGCTGATTCCACTCGAGCAGGCAGCCGGGCTCGCCCCCTTAACGACCGAGACGCTCAGAGGTGCTTTAAATAACGCGGGGGGTGGGGGAGGAAGGGAGGGAGGGGAAAATGAGGAAGACCGAAAGAGAAACCTCGCTTTGAATCAGGGGCTGGCGCGGCGCAACCCCTCGTCGTTGCGCGCGCAAAAGCGGAGTTTACCTCCCCCGACGGCGGGCGCCACCCTGTGCACGCCGCCGGCCAGCTCCTGCGCTCCCCCGGCGGCAGGTCAGCCGAGCGCCTTGCCTTTGCTGCCCACTAAACAACCTGGAAACACGTGGGCAGCCCGGCGAAGTTTGGGGATTGCAGCCGCCCTGCAGTTGCTGTTGACCGGCGCGCGTTTGGAGAGCCGCGTTAGCGCCCGTGCGCTGCTGCTGCTGCTGCTTCACCACGGAGGGATCCCGGCGCCAGTCCTACCCAGCTCCGCTGCGGCACAGAGGTGAGCGAAGTTCCCGTCCTCTGGGCTCAGCGAGCTGCTTTCCCGCTACTTCTCTTATACGAGCGTCGCGATCATGTGCGCAGTGCCAGCCCCGCGGCTGCTCGGGGTGATTCCTCCGGCGCTCGCCCGGAGGCAGCGGTAAGCAGATGGCGCTGTACGCCACAGCATTTCCCCTTGGCCGCCGCCGCCTTCTGAGGCCTTGCTGCTGCTGCCGTGCTGCTGCCTTTCTCCCAATGCCCCAGGTCAGGCATCTTAGAAACTTGTTTCCCACCAGCAGCATTGCTGCCTGTCGTGTGCATACCAGTTAAGGAAGGTGGGAGTCGGTGCTTGCAAGTCACTGGTACAGCACGTGTTTTTGCATATCCCCATTTCAAGCCCACAGTCTAGAAGAGCTGTCTGAGACCAGGGGGAAATGCTGCCCATCAGAAAAAAAGATGCCAGAGTCAGATCATTGTCCCATGAGCTTGGTGGATTAAGTGATCTGATTGATTATGAACTAGGTTTGAACATTGCCCACTTAAAACACAGCTAGGCCATTCTTTTTTCTAAGCTCTGATGGAAGTTGGTTTGGGGATAAAGGCATGAAAACACGGCATTTCCTAAGCAATAACAGGATAGCTATGAATAAAAACAAAATATAAAATCAAAAAATCCTTCCAGTAGCACTTTAGAGACTAACTAAGTTTGTTCTTGGTATGAGCTTTCGTGTGCATGCACACTTCTTCAGATACCTGTAACAGGATAGCTATGAATTGTAGCTCCTTTACTGTGAACACTGCTTTCCAAACCATGAGGGACGTAGAGACCATATGACACATATAAAGACCTACATTGGCTCCCAGTATGTTTCTGGGCACAATTCAAAGTGTTGATACTGACCTTTAAAGCCCTAAACGGCACTGGCCCAGTATACCTGAATGAGCGTCTCCACCCCCATCGTTCAGCCCGGACACTGAGGTCCATCGCCGAGGGCCTTCTGGCGGTTCCCTCACTACGAGATGTGAGGTTACAGAGAACCAGGCAGAGGGGCCTTCTCAGTGGTGGCACCCGCCCTGTGGAATGCCCTCTCATCAGATATCAAGGAAATAGACAACTACCTGACTTTTAGAAGACATCTGAAGGCAGCCCTGTTTAGGGAAGTTTTTGGTGTTTGATGTTTTATTGTGTTTTTAATATTCTGTTGGGAGCTGCCCAGAGTGGCTGGAGAAACCCAGCCTGATGGGCAGGGTATAAATAATAAAATAATAATTATTATTACTATTATCATTATTATTATTAGTGTGGGTGCACACCCCGGTTTTATATTGGTCCAAGGCTGAAAATGCATTCTAGAATCCTCTCTGAGAGCACAGCACAGAGGCGGATTTCGGGCAGCACAACCAGTTCCACTGCACTGGGAGCTAAGCCTAGGGGGCAGGCACCAGAGGTATCACACAGCTATGACAAAGGGAAATGAGTAGAACAGAAGGCAGGAAGCAGGCAGCGTAACAAATATCGGCCTTGCACAGGGCGCTGCTGAAATTTGAAAGACCAAGGTCTGCTCTTGCACATTCAACACATGGAGGAACTAGCTGCATTGGCCCTGACCCACGAAGCGCTGGGGTGAAAGCGCCTCTGCTCCCACTGAAGGAACTGAGGCAGTTTCAACCTGGCTACTTGTGGGGCAGGGCCAATGCAGCTCGTTCCTTCCTCCATGTTACAACATCGTGATATATCTTTACACAGTGGTACCTTGGTTCTCGAACTTAATCCCGTTCCGGGAACTTCCTGCACTCAAGCGAAGTCATGCCAGACATTTTGCTTCCAAAATATGTTCGCAAACCGGAACACTTATTTCTGGGTATGCAACATTCGGGAGCCAATTTGTTTGACAACTAAGCTGTTCGAGAACCAAGGTACCACTGTATTGTGATGTTTGGCTGGTGATACATCGCAATGTTGAACATCCAATAGCACACAGCAGTTGGTAACCAGCAAGCCAGGACATCTACTTAAGCCTTGCTGATGGCTTAAATGTCTTAAGTCGGTGGTATCAAGAGGTAGATTCCTACCTCCTGACAGGGCTGGCTGAAAACATTTTGGCACGAAGCAGAAGTCCGTTTTGATTGGGCACTTACAGTGATGGTAAGCACTGGTAAAAGAATAGCAATGAATGCAACTCAGAAGGAAACTACCCAAACACATGCTGGAAGTGTCAAAAAGAATGTGGGAGATAAGGGGGAAATGATTAACTTATATGAAGAGTGAAGGAGGCAAAAATTACTGGGCCTTTCCCCTCCCCATAAATTATGTGATGATGATTATTTATACTCTGCCCATCCGGCTGGGTTTCCCCAGCCACTCTGGGTGACTCCCAACAGATTAAAACACCAAACAATACGTTCCCTAAGCGGGGCTGCCTTTAGATGTCTTCTAAAAGTCAGATAGTTGTTTATTTCCTTGACGCCTGAAGGGAGGCCATTCCACAGGGTGGGTGCCACCACCCAGAAGGCCCTCTGCCTGGTTCCCTGTAACTTCACATCTTGCAGTGAGAGAATCGCCAGAAGGCCATCAAAGCTGGACCTCACTGTCACACAAAGGGACAGCAATTACAAAATAAAAAATATATAAAAATCAGATAGCAAAAGAATGGTCAGTATCCAACTAAGTCATCTGGTCAGTTCTGTTCCAGAGCGTTGTTTTCAACTAAGTCTTATTTAGAGTAGACCCACTGAAATTAATGAACCTAGGTTAGTTGTGTCTATTCACTTCAGTGGATCTACTCTGCATAGATAGGACTAGCATTGAAAACCACCCATATTGAGGGGGGTTTATGGGGGGAGATGGGCCAAGTTCTGCTGCACCACCTTCCGCTGGTGGAACAAGTGTGTTGGACACCATGCAATGTCTAGCAAAAGTTTGAGGTGTTTGATTTAACAGCAAAATTGACATATAAGTAAAAGGGTGGGGGGGACCAAGATGAGGTTATGTTGAAATGGAAACCAATTTATTCATTATTCCAAGAGATACTTTGCTTCCCCATTCCCAGGGTGACTTCATAATGTTTTAAGGTGTTTATCCTATCATGCATTTGTGTTATATAATTACAGTATTTTAATGTCAATAATAATATATGTGAATTATTTAATAAAATGCTGATTAATAAGTTTGAGTTTTATAGATCTCTTGTGCAACAAGTTGACAATTTTTCATACCTTTTTTTTTTTAAAAAAAGTCATACTGAATCTTGAAGCTGGGAGCCTTTCTTTGGCTGAAGAGGTGGGTAATAAGATTTTGGATAAATAAAGAAATTAAAATCCCGCTACAATCTCTGGATATTTTAAGACTGCAGTCCTACACACACTTAGGCAGTAAATCATATGGAGTTCAGTCAAGCAATTCTAGGTGCTTAGAATGGCACTGCATGCCATACTGAAAGGGATAAGCGCATTAAAATAAATAAAAAACAATTTGCTTCTTTTTGGCCTCAAAAGCAACACATACCAAGAAAATTAAAATGTAATACATTGTTGTTGGCCTTGGCAGCAGTGAGCTGCATTTTTTTGAGCAGTGACATAGTCACCTTTTTAAAAATTTTGAAACCTTTCCTTTGGGTTGCTGTCTTTAGCAGCAACAAACCCCTTGTAGCATAGCTCCACCGATTATGCTCTTGTGGAAGAACTATGCAACAGAAAAAGATTAACAATGGATTGAAAAGTCAGATGAGGGTATCGGAAGATCTACAGCTGCCATCTGCGAGAAATTCTCCGTTTTGTTCTAATGATAAATGAAACAGGAGCTATTGTCATAATAATGTAATAATTTGTTTGGAGAAATTGTTATAATTGTTACACAACTGTGCCTTTCACTCATATACACGATCGTAAGTACAGTTGTACCTTGGTTCTCGAACGTAATCCATTCCAGAAGTCCATTCGATTTCCGAAAACGTTCGAAAACCAAGACGCGGCTTCCGATCGGCTGCAGGAGCTTCCTGCACTCAGTCGGAAGCCGCATCAGACGCTCAGGTTGTTCCAAAGAACATTTGCAAACCGGAATACTTACTTCTGGGTTTTCAGCATTTGAGGAGCCAAAATAGACGAGTACCAAGGCGTTCGAGACCCAAGGTATGACTGTACATAAGAAGAGCCTGTTGGATCAGGCCAATGTCCCATCTCATTCCGCATTCTGATCTCACAGTGTCCCAAACAGTTGCCTTTGGGAAATCAGGGAGCAGGACCCAATGGCAAGATCCCTCTCTTCTCCTGTGGTTTCCAGCAGCTGGTATTCAGAAGCATTGCCAACTAAAACAGTCTTGTTTTAGCTACTTATATATTGTTTTCCATTATATTTTCATGGTTTAGGGGGCTCCTGTGACTTTGTCTGTTCTTATTCAGCAGCTGAAAGGGGCCTTTGAAGTAAATGTCTTCTCCCCGCTCCTTAGATGTTGTCCTCGCTGTTGCTCTTGAAGTCAACCGCACCGAAAGCATTGAATTGTGTCTGGATCATGCCCATTCATAAACGTTTCCTGCTGACTTGTCAATTAGTGACCTCCCCGTCCCCATCTAGCAAGGGTTGTGGCCCTTCTTTGTTCTGTGTGTCGTGCCAATCTGTTGGCACGGAATAAATGCCAAATAGCAGGAGTCATCGTAGAAAACGGCCAACGCAGCCAAGTAAAGGTCAGATTCGACATTTGAAAGTATACTCGGAAACCCTCCATCCATCTGTGTTGTCTGTTTGGCTAGGTTAATCATGAACCTACAGTTCCAAACGTTCAAAGTTATCAAGGTTTCAGAGCACGTTCCCACCAAAAAAACACAAAAAACCCTTCATTGGGGAGTGTTTGTAAAAATATGCCACAGGGGCATATGCCCTCAGGTTTTTGCGCATTGCAACATTTTGTTCCAAAAGTGTAATTGTAATTCCTCTCCCTGGGAGCACTGTGCTACAGCAGCCCCGATCCTAGATATTTTATAGCAATATGGAAGAGGACTTGGAGCTCTGCAGATCAGAAATGTATTCCCCAATCCTCCATCCCATTCCAGATGACTTGCTATAAACCAAGGATGGAAGGATTTTGGCCCTTCAGATGTTGTTGACTCCAACTTCCAGCATCTCTGACCATTGGCTCTGCTGGCTAGGGGTGATAAGACTAGGGAGGCCAATGTCGGAAGGGGGCACAGGCTCCCCATGCCTGTTCAGTTTCCCCTTTTCTTCTACCTTCCATTTTTTCCTTTTTCTTTTCAGCTGCCTCATCAACATTTCATGATTCAAACTGCGTTCACTCAAACATTTGACTCGTAGACTTGGGTGTCTCCAAGTTGTAATATGACTTGGGAATTCAAAAGGTATTTTGGTTAAATTAATATAATTTAGTTTTGCTCGGTTAGTAGAATGTGTTTAAAAGTGCATAAAAATAATTGAAATTGATTGCCAAGTTCTTGCAGTTATATATTGTTACTATCTGGGTCATGTGGCCAGCATGACTAAGCCACTTCTGGCAAACCAGAGCAGCGCACAGAAACGCCATTTACCTTCCCGCCAGAGCGGTACCTATTTATCTACTTGCACTTTGACGTGCTTTCGAACTGCTAGGTGCGCAGGAGCTGGGACCGAGCAACAGTAGCTCACCCTGTCATGGGGATTCAAACCGCCAACCTTCTGGTCAGCGAAACGCCATTTACCTTCCCGCCAGAGCGGTACCTATTTATCTACTTGCACTTTGACGTGCTTTCGAACTGCTAGGTGCGCAAGAGCTGGGACCGAGCAACAGTAGCTCACCCTGTCATGGGGATTCGAACCGCCAACCTTCTGGTCAGCGAAACGCCATTTACCTTCCCGCCAGAGCGGTACCTATTTATCTACTTGCACTTTGACGTGCTTTCGAACTGCTAGGTGCGCAAGAGCTGGGACCGAGCAACAGTAGCTCACCCTGTCATGGGGATTCGAACCGCCAACCTTCTGGTCAGCGAAACGCCATTTACCTTCCCGCCAGAGCGGTACCTATTTATCTACTTGCACTTTGACGTGCTTTCGAACTGCTAGGTGCGCAAGAGCTGGGACCGAGCAACAGTAGCTCACCCTGTCATGGGGATTCGAACCGCCAACCTTCTGATCAGCAAACATTACCTAAATTAAAAAACATTGGTTTTTGGAAAGCAGCTTATATGCTTCTTCATCAAATGTAGACTTACCAAGCTAAACGTTGTCCAGTCACAAAAATAATAGCAGATTTGAATTCCTCACACCGAAAGATATATTTTTAAGACCCCCCTCACTGGAGAAATGTGCAAAAATTTAGTTTCACCTCCTACAATGACACAACTTACAGTGCCATCCATATCTTCCATGCATGCAAGAAGAACCCTGTATGTTATTAGTTCCATTTATGAGGCGACGTTAAAAACGTCCAATATTGTCAGCACCATTTTAAAATGTAAAAAACAAAACCACAACAAACTGGACAAGCCACAGAACCTACCTCTACAAGCAAAACAACAGCAGCCATCAGAGTTCTACTGAATCCAGTTTTTCTTCAGGAAAAGTGCTGTGTGTGTGTTTCTCTGCCAGGAGTGGGGAGGGGAGAAGCAACCAGAAGGGACAATGCCCACAACACTCTCTCAAAATTACATATTTTGAGGGCCGACAATGTGGTGTGCTGAACATACCTATACCAGAACATCCCTGTTTTGAAAAAGAGAACTTGTAATGCCTCACTGGACAGTGAAATGCAGATTTTTGCCAACTGATAATAGCAAAGGGAGTCTGAAAAGAATCTTGGACAATTAACAATGTTTGATAAGCTCCTGACAAAGTGTTTTGACAAAGAGGCTACAGGCTCTGTGGGGCTTGCCAATGGATTTTTTGGGAACCGCAGAACTATATAGATTCAGCAGTTAAGCAAGCAGCACAAAGTCAAGTCTCACAGCTCTGGAAGTCTAAGGCCAGTTAAGGGATATCTGTGAAGGTTACAGCAGGTAGTTCTCCCTGAGAAATTGACCCATCACCGCAAGTTCAGCATGAGACATATGGAGAACACATAGAATCATAGAATTGTAGAGTTGGAAGAGTTTTTTTCCCCTGCCTTAGAGCAGTAATTGCGATTAAACAAGACCAGAATGGCAACAAAAAAATATGGACTAGTGAGCAGGGGGCAGGGGGAATCAGAAAAACAAGCAACATACTGGTTCTAATATTAATACTTAAAAGTAAAGGTAAAGAAACCCTGACTGTTAAGTCCAGTCGTGGACGACTCTGGGGTTGCGGCGCTCATCTCGCTTTACTGGCCGAGGGAGCCGGCATTTGTCTGCAGACAGTTTTTCTGGGTCATGTGGCCAGCATGACTAAGCCACTTCTGGTTAAACCAGAGCAGGGCATGGAAACGCCTTTTACCTTTCTGCCTATTTACTGTATCTACTTGCACTTTGGGGACTGCATTTCTTATATGCAACCAATGACCATTCCTGCTCTCTGCTTCTTGTACTTTAACCAGTTAACAGTTCATAAGAGGTCCTGTCCTGTTGTCCAAAGACTGCTAAGTTTGCTCATGAGCATTTGGTAAGGGACTTAATTAAAAGTCATTTGAAAGTCCAAGTATACAAAAGGTTAGAGATCCGACTTATTTACAGAATCCACATCTCTTCTTCTTTAAGAAGATTTGTTCTTCTACATATATATGTGTGTGTGTGTGTGTGTGTGTGTGTGTGTTCCATTAGTTTACCCAGAGCAGACATTATGCTAACTCGTCTTAATTTTAATAATAACATTAATAATCCTCATCTCTCTTTTTTTTAAATGGTGTTTGTCCACTTCCTAGTCTTCTGGTGCGGAGACTGGTCTAAGGAACAAGTTACATGTTTCTATTAGATGATCAGCAATTTCACATCTGAGTTCTGCCTACCATGCAGATTCCTAAGTGGGGAATAACCAATATATGCTGAAGTCAGAACTGCTATTCTGTTGACATCTAGAGGGAGCGTTGCTTCAACAGGAGTGATAAAATTCTTCATTGAGGCTTCAGTGGTTGATATGATAACACAAATAAATGCAACTCATGATTTTCAAGCATAGATACGGTCTTGGCTGTAATGGAACATGCTTTCTCCCATTACCAAGGCTTTTACAATATTAAATGACATATTTTGTACCCCTTCCTTTCATTAACTATGTGACTTGGCTGTTTCCATTCCTAGCTGGTCCAAACCCATCTCCCCCAGTCTGAGGCTGGTTCCAATGCATCCCTCACTGTTCAGTTCTGTAGCATTTCTTGGTTTGCTGAGATGGTTGGACAGTGTTCTTGAAGCTACTAACATGAATTTGGCCAAACTGCGAGAGGCAGTGAAGGATAGGCGTGCCTGCCATGCTCTGGTCCATGGGGTCACGAAGAGTCGGACACGACTGAATGACTGAACAACAAGCCAGAGAGAGGTGGTCTTTTGTTGTCTTGAAGGATCTGCTTTCCCAAATGAATTTTGCTAGGCTGCCACTTGGACATTTAAGAGGATTGGCTTGACTTCTCCATGACCAGGTGCACTGTATGAGCAGTAAAGTACCATCCATTGGCAAACTGTAGCTCCCAGAAGCCCTTGGAAATAACCCGTTATTTAATCTCATCAGAGTTCCTTCCTCTTGATCAGTTCCTTTTTTATTTTTCTTGTTTTAAAAGTCTGTTTTCCCTTCTTTCTATCCAGTTTCAGAACAATCGAAAGGGGCGGTGTTTTATTTGATAATATATAAAATGGGCAGTTTTTTACTTTTTCTCCTGATTGTATGGCTTGGGGAAAACAAATGATTCCTCCCAGCAGTCGTAAGAACAAATTAGGTAGGAAACAAATTACTTTCACTTGCTTTCCGGAGCAATTGCCGTATTGGTCTCTTGTAATAAAAACACAAAAGAAATAAACCCTCCATATACTTGCTAGAAAACAACCTGATCAAACTTAGTTCAGAATAGACCTGCATAGGCTTGAGAAATGAAGCAGGGTGCTGTCATAGCTTTTCCCAGATCCGGAAGGCATGTGTCTGATAGTTAACTCTTTACTGACAAGAAATACACTTAGCAGCAGCTTCAACAGTGCTGCAGGTACACACGCTTCTAGCCTCTATGGGGTGGTGTATAGGTCTGGGCCCTATGAAGCAGTTGCATCAACAGTGGGGTGCCTCCCCTCTTCCTGCTTATATACCCTGCTCTGACAGGATGCATCGCTGCAACCTGAGACTTCCCCTGCATTGAAGTTGTCACTGCTCTACCCTTTTCATGCCCCTTCTGGTTCTAGGAGACAGCAGGGATGAGGAAGGTGGGGAGTTTATGGACTCATCTGTCAGGTGAACAGCCTCTTCTTCCACCGCATCTGGTGCACCTTCTTACGCCTTGTTATGCCTTAATTCTCCCTCCTCTCCTGGCTCCAGCTTTGCGGGCTTTGCCACATTCCATATATCACTGGTCCCCTCTTATGGGTCACTACCCTGGTCTCCTGCCTCTGCCACACACCCCATAGAGCCCTGCAAGTCCCTGCCAGGTGTCGGGCTTTCGGAGACAGAAACAAAAGTGGAAATTGCTGGTGTTTGTTTATTTGTCCCATATCTGGTATGCAAATCAATCCTGCTAACGCAATTGGTATTCACTGCTGTTGCTTTCAGTCCACCATCGATACACAGTTGATTACAACCCTGCCCTGTTTGTATCGCGTTTTCCTCTGCACTGAAATGAATGGAATGGGATTGCCACAATGGCCATGCAACTTACGTAATTATGTAAGTTGCATCGTTTTGCCTCGTCAGACCGTGAGACAAATAGCATCGTTTTTGGCAGAAGAAATGCAGTAGAACAGAAACAGTGCTGCGGGCGAGAAACGCAGAGTGAAATGAAAAATGATTCCTTTTTTGCATCACTAGCAGGATGAACTTTGCTTCAGATTAGTTATTTATTCCAGACCACTTTTGTCTCAGGCTCTGCCCATCACCAGCCACAGACTACCATCAGCATGCAGCCCCCTACAGATCACCCATAAGAGGGAATGACAGGTGAGGGGCTGCCCACCTGTGCTTCTAGCCAGAAAGCTGCTAGCCCAACATTTTGCTCAATACAGGCCAGCTCCCTATATTCTTTTGGTTGGAAATAGCACTTATCATGGGCCTTTGCCTTTGCAGCATTTGTGCATTGCACATGCCTTGTTGAGTGTGCGTTGGTGACAGCTTTCCTGCTGCTCATTTTACATTGAGTGCTTTGTTTAAAAACTTGTATTTATTTCTCTATTTCACTTTTGCTTCAAACAACACTTCGGCAAGACTTTCCCCCCCGACTTCACAATTTATTTAATACTCCCACACCCACCGAAGATACCTTTCCAGAGGAGCACAGGAGTTACCTAAATAAATAAATGAATAAATAAAGCCCAAAGGCAACAATTTTGTTGGCAGTGGGTGTTGCTTTTCAGCTCTGAACTGGCACACAGAGGCTCCCAAGTAATCCAAGTCTCTCTTTCTGTAATAGAACTGAAAGATAAGCTATATAACAAGATACGGTTTTGATTGAAGCTTTCTCTCGCAGTTTGTGGAGGGGAGGGTGAAGCACTGAGCCAAGAGCGGCGGCTGCCAGGGTGCTTGTCCAGAGTCCCCAATGGACCCCCACCCAGGGCCTGGTCACATGACTTTATGCTTCCAGACTCGTTTAGTCAAGGAGATTCCAACTAAACATCAGGAAAAAAACTTTGACAGTAAGAGCTGTTCAACAGTGGGATGATCGCTCTCCCTTGGGACGTTATGGACTCTCCTTCCTTGGAGACTTTTAAGCCGAGGTTGGATGGCCATTTGTCATGGAGATTCCTGCATTACAAGGGGTTGGACTAGATGACCCCTGGGGCCTTTTCCAACTCTACAATTCCATGATTCTAATGGATATATCTGGTTTTATAGAACGAATTTCTGTTCTTGAGATCTGATGGGATGGACAAGGCACTTGGAGGAGTATGGTCTGTCTCCACCACCTGCTGACTTGATTTTCCTGACTTATAACCTGCAGTGAAAGGGAGGTGATCAACTGGATTCAGGATGCTATAAATGCCTCTTTGTGAGATGGGATAGCCCCAACCCTCTGAAAATAGACAGTTGTGAGACAGCTGCTGATGAAGCTCTTTTGGAGTTTAAATCGTGATAATCAATAGGCCACACATATCCCCTTCTTAGTTAATGCACTTAGTAGTTGATTGCTGTGCAACTCCAACCACTCTTGGATAAGACTTGAGCACCTGAAGCCATTTCAATCAAAGGAAAACAACACATTGTGATGAGTCCTGAGACACTATACCCTTAATTTCCTTTGTAAAATTTGTACCTAAGGGTATCTCTGGGTATTTATGTTGCAGAATGGAGGACTTTTGATACTTTGATGCATTAAACGTGATCATAGATAAATTCATGTATTGATTCACAACCTGATTATGTTTATACTGAATGTGGTGGGTGTGTTAAATAGTGGGATCAAGGAGCATAAGATAGAGCCTTTGCTAATGAAATTAGGAAGGGATCTGTCTGCACAGAATCAACACATGTAGAAGAATGTATTAGATTTTTTTTATTAAAAAAAACCAAGACAGCAGTGCATCCAAGATTATATCTGTTGAAAGCAATTGGGCCCAAGAAGATTCTCGACTACTACCATATGCAGAACTTACATGTAGGAAGTCAAAATTACCATAAATACTACAATCCCATGCACACTTAGTAAAGGGTTATGTTGCTGTTGCTATTATTGATTTCATTTACGAATCGCTTCCTATGAAGCATCTCAAAGTGATTTCACAATACACTACATCACAATTGCAGATATAAAAACAATTTCAAATCCAATACAGATGCCGAGCGAGATAAAAATATCCGCTTAGAAGGCTTGTTGAAAAAGAATCGTCTCCAACAGACATCCAAATGACCACAGAGATGGCAACTGTCTGATACTTAACAGGAGGGAATTCCAGTGGGTCGGTGCTGCCACACTAAAAGCCTGATTCTGGCATTTCAGGACCTCCTGAAAAGATGCTATCTACAGGGTACAAGTTGGAACAAAGAGGAAGCATAATCTTTCCCTACCAACCACTTCTCCATCCCAACCCCTTAATACCATTCCCTCTATGGGATTCTAGAAAGAGCAGGGTGGTCAAATAGCCATCTGTCAGAATATTCAGTCAATGCAATCTAGACCTTCATGTTCTGAGTTCAAGAACATGTTCTGAGCTCAGCTCTGTATAATTAATAATGATTGCTTTTTATACCACTGAAGAGATCAGTTTCTGGCCTCTTGTCGGAGGGAGGGAAAGGGGCAAACTATTGGGGTGATGTAGGATGGTAGATCTCACAAAAGACTGCATCAGGCTGAGCTAATAAACCCCTCCAGTCAAGCATCTCTCTTGAAAAGCATGACATACCCCAGAAGTTTAAAGCTGATTCCATACCCTTGTTTGAGAAGTTCTGACTTTTACAATCTGTTTTCCTTGCTTATCTTTGCTCGTAATAAAACCCATCTCTCAACACGCTCATGAATCTATTTGTAGTGAGATCATGCATTTCTAACAAAAGATTACAAGCAGGCTTTCTTCTGCACCAGACATTTTACAGTGCTGAACACTGACTAAGATGTTAATCACTGCTCTGAAGACCTTTTTTTTTGGGGGGGGGGACACTGTTGTGGATATCCTCGTCAGCTGTTTTGACTTCCCTTCCCCTTGGAAAATGGCACACTTCTTAAACGTTAATATCCTTTTCTTCCTTAAATAGACAAAAGAAGTTGGAAGCACCTGTTAACTAAAAAAAATGATTGGCTATTAGTCTAGACATAAAAGAAATATATCAGGGCCTGCACGTTCTTCCATACCCTTAGTTTTGTAGACAATCACAATACTGTACCACCATGCTATTTACATTCACTGCATTTCTATTCCACCTTTCTACCCTCACCACAGCCCTGTAAAGTAAACTAAGAGTCAGTGACTGTCCCAAGGTCACCCAGTGAGCTTTATGGCTGAATGAGAATTGGAATACTGGTCTACTCCGTTGGCAGATCAACCCTGTGTTACAAAGATGTCTGCAGACGTGACATGGAGGCTGGCAACATCAACATGTGGGAATCCCTTGCAGACAACCGCAGTGCCTGGAGACAGACAGAACGTGTATCCACCGCAGCGACCAGGGGAGGTTTGACTGCCGGGAGGAGCGCAGAGAGAAATGCCACAGTGCATCTGCAGCAGCACAACCAGACGCCTTCATCTGCCCCAGCTGCAACAAAATATGTCTCTCTCATATCAGTCTCTATAGTGAAGTACAGTGGTACCTTGGTTCTCAAACAACTTGGAACCCAAACACTGCAAACCCAGAAGTAAGTGTTCCGGTTTGCGAACTTTTTTCAGCAGCTGAACATGCTCCGTTTTGAGTGTTACGCTTCGATTTGAGTGCCACACTTCCAGTTTGAGTGTTATGCTGAGGTCTCTGTTTTTGCTATTTACCGGTAGTGTTTTTGTTTTGCAGCTTTTTTTGTGACTGTGTGGAACCCAGTTCAGCTGATTGATTGTGTGACTGCAGTACATTGTTAGATAGTATCTCGTTAGATAGTAAAATTCATGTTAAATTGTTTTAGGGGTTGTTTTTAAAAGTCTGGAACGGATTAATCCATTTTTCCTTACTTTCTATGGGAAAGCACGCCTTGGTTTTGGAACGCTTCGGTTTTGGAACGGACTTCCGGAATGAATTAAGTTTGAGAACCAAAGTACCACTGTATGTGAATATGTGTGTGTGTATTCAGATGAAAGAAAATATCCTCTCAAATGCCCGTGTTTCATATCTTAAAGGTAAAGGGACCCCTGACCATTAGGTCCAGTCGCGGATGACTCTGGGGTTGCGGCACTCATCTCGCTTTACTGGCCGAGGGAGCCGGCGTACAACTTCCAGGTCATGTGGCCAACATGACTAAGCTGCTTCTGGCGAACCAGAGCAGCGCACGGAAACACCGTGTACCTTCCCGCTGGAGCAGTACCTATTTATCTACTTGCACTGTGTGCTTTTGAACTGCTAGGTTGGCAAGAGCAGGGACCAAGTAACGGGAGCTCACCCCGTTATGGGGATTCGAACCGCCGACCTTCTGATCGGCAAGCCCTAGGCTCTGTGGTTTAACCCACAGCACCACCCGCGTCCCTGTTTCATATCTTAGTAGTATTTAAAGTCATTATTAGTGTGATTCAATTTCAGTTAAGAACACTGTACTTCTACATTAACAATTTTGGTTTTCTGTCTTGTGCTTCTGGTAGTGGCTCTCTTCTGCTGTTAGCATAGTAATAAATTCCACCTTTTAATATGGGCTCATTCAAATGCATCATTATACGTTGTATTCATTTCGTCTCATGTAAATAACCCATGAACAGGTGGGTTTTGCATAGACAGTTTCTCTTAGGCAGCATACAAAAGGAAGCCTCTGAGAGCCCTGAACCATTCAGAGCCTAGCACTCCACTCGCCAATGAAGATGAGTCGGAATTAAAAATTAGAGGAAGTGGTGCAGGCTTCAGAGTCTCCTTAGTGTTGATTTACACCTGATAGAAGATCAAAACAAATGGGATAGTCTTTCTGGAAATGTTCTACATCCTTTATTAAAATGGAATAACTCAAACCTGTTTCCTTAAATAAAAAAAAGGTTAGCATTACAGAGCGGTATTTTTAGAAATGAGCTGCTTTTTGATAGGGAAAGTATGTTGGCAGCTTCTTGCAGTGTTTACAACAGCATTCCACTTTAATCTCATTTTTAAAGGGGGGGAGACGTATCTTTAAATTATTACACAAGAGCGCTTTTGTTGACTACAATCAAGCAGTGATGTGAAAATTACGCAATCCAAGTTGCTTTAATGCTTATTTGGCAGTTATATAATAGGCCTGGATCCAAAGAATGGACATCTGTGTGCACCGAGAGGAGCCACAGACATGGCTAGCGCTTGTTTAGCTGCAGCAGATCACAGCCCCAAATAAATAAGCTGCTTTTTAAGAAGTGAGAGTAACTGATCCACAACAGTATTCTCACTCAGGTATGCATACCTTCCTTCTCTAGAAGGTTGTTGTTGTTGTTCAGTCGTGTCCGACTCTTCGTGACCCCATGGACCAGAGCACGCCAGGCATGCCTATCCTTCACTGCCTCTCGCAGTTTGGCCAAACTCATGTTAGTAGCTTCGAGAACACTGTCCAACCATCTCATCCTGGAAAATGGCTCACCCTTCCATCTTACCATGAATAAGTGTGTCACCTTTTATTTTCTCTGACCTTTTAAAGAACTTTCAACTCCAAGTTGTTGTTGTTGTTGTTGTTGTTAAAAATCAGCTATTGTTCCTACAGTGTGCTTTCAGTGCACGTTGAGTTTCATTTGAAGGGCAAGAAGAAGTGTGCATGCACACGAAAGCTTATACCCAGAACAAACTTAGTTGGTCTCTAAGGTGCCAGTGAACATTTTTTAAAAGTTTTTTATTTATTTCAACTGCATCAGTCCAACATGGCTACCTACCTGAATTTGAAGGGCAAGATTAACTTCTATTAAAACCTGAAACCTGAAAAATTCTTGTTAAGATATGGCTAACAGAATAACTAAGAAATACAAAGGCACTAGCTGTATAGCAAGAGTGGGGAAGTTGTGGTCCTGCAGGTGCTATTGCACTTCCAACTCTGACTCCCCACCAGCGTGGTTAGGGTTTATGAGAGCTATAAGCCAGTAACATCTGGAGGGCAACATGTTCCCTACTTTTGTTGTATAATGGATGGGCATTCCACTAATCAGATGCCTTTCCTTATGAAATCAGGGTGTCTATCCTGTAATCTTCCAGTTGCGAGTACAGCTACCATTATCTTGCTTAGCTGGCCTTGCTGGCTGGAGCCGAGGCAAGCTGGAGTCCCACAACTTTATTAATGTTTGTATTTATACCCCACCTTTCTCTCAAATTCAAGGCAGCTTACAACATTCAAAAACATCACTGCAAAATACACAGTAATAAAAACACGATACAGTGGAACCTCGTGTTTCGGACGTAATCCGTGACGGAGGCACGTCCACAACCCGCAGCGTTCGCATCCTGAAACATGTCTGCGTAGGCGAGATTTGGCGCTTCTGCGCATGCACCGAAACCCGGAAGTAACCCGTTCCAGTACTTCCAGGTTTCCCGCAGTCCGCAACCTGAAAACACATAACCTGAAGTGTCCATAACATGAGGTAGGACTGTAGTTAAGAACAATAGTTAAAATACCTTAAAACGTTTAAAACCAACATTATAGTTTGCCTGGCAAGGCTACCACTGTAAAAAGAAACCCCCAGCTAAGAATTAGTCTTTCACAGCTGCCATGCACTATTTTCAGTGAGCTATCCCCAAGGTATTCCTAGCTACCAACAGTTGAAACCCCATCAGTGTGTGTGTTCAGGAATGGGAGTGCAGCTGTGCAAATCACTTTACCACAATTGAACGACCTTTGTTGTTTTGTTGTCCATATATATATATATATAGAGAGAGAGAGAGAGAGAGCACTTTCATTCGAGAGTTTACATTATCCTGAATAATTCAGCATCCTTTGCAAATGTGGCCACCGTACTGTTTACCTCCAACTCCAGTTAATTTATGAAGTTAAAAAATACACATGCCCCAATAGATGCTGGGGAAAGCTCATTTCTTAATGAAAGTCCCATTGCACAAAATCAGCAGCTTATGGTAGTAGTCATTATAGACTATATAGAATAATAATTACACAGGTTGTATAGACTTCCTTGAATGAGTAGCTTATCTCCATTCACTCTTCACACCCTTTGATTTTTATCCTATTACCTGTGCAGTAAACAAATAAACATTGCTTAAAAAGGTAAAGGGACCCTTGACCATTAGGTCCAGTCGTGGACGACTCTGGGGTTGCGGCGCTCATCTTGCTTTACTGGCCGAGCGAGCCAGCGTACAGCCACTGGGTCATGTGGCCATCATGACAAAGCCGTTTCTTATTGCTTATTGCCCTAATAATTTCAGTTTCCTTTTCAAGACATAACATCACACAGTAATCTACATGTAGATTCACCTATAATGGCAACAAATGTTTCATGATAATACTTTTTCTACTTGTTGCCATGAAACTCTTGTGACAACGGCAACACATTAGATGTTGGCCACTGGTTTTTATAAGACAGGCTACAAGAGAACAGCAGACACCATCTCTGTTGAAGGGATGTCTTAAATAAAGGGTACCATTTCTATTTATTCTTGGAAAGAATAAGACCCACACCCACTGTGCAAGTATATATAAACCTAGTGCTAGTACACAGCCAATTTGATTCTTTATTAAAATAATATCGAATGGGAGCTTAGATCGTAGGTTTTTTTTAGCAATTGTACTTGGAAGTTTAAGCGATTCCTTTAAACTTTAAATTAGATTTCTACAGCTTCTCATGAATTGCTAGCTTTGCTGCCTTGAACAAAAACCTTTTACAAATCCAATTATAAAGATAGACAACCAGTCAATTAAAAGTAGCCAATTTTATTCAAATCAACATGTGCTGTGAAGTCCACATAATTACCACCTCTTCAAAACAGTACATAATTGAAGTTCTTATCAAGTTGTCTTTCTTCCCGAGAAGTGTTTCAGTAGAAGCCAGAGTCCTGAGTAGCCCAATTAGGTGCCTTTAACAAGAAGAAGCAAATTTGAAAGTCAGGACACAAAGTGTTTGGCATTCAAAGCCAATAAAAACTAATTATTTGGAAAATATTTCTAAATCTGCTTTAGTCAGAGTAACACACGTTGCTGTGGATAACTTTAGCAGTGTATACATGAATCTACTTTCAAGAACTTTAGGACACTAGACTTTTTTTTTACTCTGAATCATTTTGGTATTTCTTTCCATAAATGAAAAGTGGTATAGTAATATTTTATTAAATAAATAAATAAATAAAATAAACCTATTCCATATTCCAACCCTAGAAACAAGCAAGGCTATAAAATTATACTTAACCATCTCACTGTAATCCTTTATGAATTTCCATTTTGGAGATTTCTACTTAAATTAATAATATACTGGCAGGACAACATGGACTTACCTCAGCCCTACCGCCTAGGTTCAGTTTTTTCTCAATGTTCATAGCTAACATCTGACTCCGGAAAGACAAGCTTTTGGTCTTTTCAATCACTTGCTGATAAGGTGATACTGCATTGTTCCCCATAACAACATGACCCTACAAATATATATATACAAATATTGACTCAAATACTGAAAGCAGGTTTTGTACAGGATAAATTTTTTACAAGAAATATTATTTGCCTTCTTTATGGAAGGAAACTTACGGGCATACACATTGATGGAGATTTTATTCCCTTCATATTTACATCATTGATGAACAGGGTTGCCGTTCACTTTCTAATATTCTGATGTTTAGCAAATGTTACAAAATCCATCTCACTCCATTCTATACTTGGTAAGCATGCACAAGGCATATGTAAGTTTTCTAGTACTGTATTTATCCTTCAACAAATTTCTGATCTGCATCTCAACCCATCCCTAAATGTACCAATTAATTTGGGACAAGAGCTGAAAACTGGTGAACGCTGGGGGGGAGCACACCAATGCAAGAACTTTCTCCTGGAGAGGAGTCTAGCACCAAATCTCTGCTTAAATGCAGGGAGTCCTAACATATGAGAATGTGGAGGGCTTGGGGGGGGGGTGGGAGGAGACAGTGAGATTAGGAACATGCTGAAAGTAATTATAAAGTACTTATCACATCCTTGATCTTCTATGCCCTCCCCCAGCTTCAAAACCTTGCCCCACTACATTCAGCAAATTCAGAGCAGGTTAACAAGCTGAAACATAATGCATCTACACAAAACAATAATACAAGGCAAATCAAATATGGCCAAAATAATCAAATCCATCAATCTGAGATTGTATCTAAAATGGCAACATCCATGCTTAAGGCAGAAGTAGCAGCAGGCTTGGGGGAACTTATAGACTGGCATAAGTCCAAAAACCTCAGGAAAAGCCCTGCAAAGGCGGAGGGGCAGGGCGGGAGAGAACACAAAGGAGCCCAGTAAGAACTGAGCATGGTCAGAGTTCATGAAATGCAGAGCCTGGCACCCTGAGCAGCATTTTGTTGCATGCCCCAGGTATACATCTAAAAATATTCCTCTAAAGCCATCCACTCCATGCATCTTGGAGTGGTGTACTCTTGTTCCTCATTTAAAAAGTGCTAAAGGTCATTTTAGTATAAAATACTGAGCTGCAGGGCCATGGGGGAGGGGAGAAGATAGCAGGAGTCAGCCCTTCAGTAAAATCAAGTTGGGCGACAACTGTATTAGGACAAACCAGAATGTCAGAAATAGTGACCACATTTTCAAAAACATGGAACCCGTGGCCTTCCAAATAATGGGACTACCACTGCCATCATCCTTGACCATTCGCCATGCTGGCAAGTACTGAAGGGAGTTGCAACAGGTTCCCTATCCCTGGGCTAAATGTTACTCAATGCAGCAGAAGGGGGGAAAGCCAACAAAAATACAGAATTAGGCAGGATATTGTAGCCATGAGATCTTGCAGCTAGTAATGAGTTTTAAGAGTTCCCCTTAATAAATCAGATTATGCCGTGCAATGCAATGGGAAACCTACCAATTTTGAATCTATCTTGGCATCAAGCCTTGCATTCCGAATTAAATTCACAATCCATCGCTCAGCTTCTTCAGGGGTCATATTTAACTTATCTGCCAACATACTGAAGAAAAAAAAGAAAAAATACACTTAATAAAGTTTGAAACATTAGAGAACATGTTAAATAACTGCAAATAATATGCCTGATGATTCCAGCATCTTTCCAAATTTTGATGTGTTTTTAGACTGTTTTAAACACTGGTATTCTAACAGCTGACAGCAACAACATTGAAAAGCAAAAACACCTTTTTGCACCACAGAATATTCTTGGTTAAAATTCATCCTAACACATATAAAAGGCCCTTTAAATTCAGCATCAGGGAGAGAACTGCCCGACTGTTTACAATTCATAAAGTTTGATCCACTGTGGACTCATCTGCCCATTTACACTACAAAAGGAAAACAAAACAACCAAGAGGTATTCATAGAAATAAGCTGATGTTATTGTGTGAAACACTTCACTGTCGGTCTGATTCATGTTGAGAGCAGCTAATAACACAACCCTTTAGAAATGAGTGAGATTCATAGATCATTTCATGTACACTGTCTAAAAACCAACGTTACACTAGTCACAATAGTTTAAATTTATGAAGGAGAAGGCCAATTATAATGGGCCAGAAAATAGAAGGAATTAGATTTGGTTAGGTAAGTAGCTAATCATTAGAACAGCAACACACACTATAAAAGGACTCTATACACTGCTTTTCATTTGCTAAATGTCTGCCTGCTTTTTGACAAACCGTTGCAGGGATGGGTTTCATTTTAATTCAATTAGTAATAAAGCACTGGGCAGATGGCATTTCTATGTGTTGCATCAGAACACTTGTTCCCAATATCTGAGAGTTAGACATAGGTTTGTAACAATATGATCGCTCTTTCAAGGAGGTCACTTTATGTCCAATGTTTTCTCAGTTTCTTATTCTTTACAAGAGCCAGCCCAGATCTGCTGCTTTGTCATCAGACACTATGCAGATGGCATTTCCTGTAGCTTTCTAATAAGTTTTGGGCTCTCTCCTTTTTGGTTCTTCATTTCCTTGAGAATTATAAACTTGAAAATTCCCCTAGCTGCTGGACTTCAGAAATACTCACTGTTTTTAACCTGAAACCTGGCCAACATGCTACACTGGAACCTCTGTTTTAATCATTCCCTAATGCAATCTCTGTCTACATTCTACTGAAGTTTAGTTACTTTGCCTTCTGGCTGCCTGTGTTAAGACAACATACTTTTAAGTTATTAAATTTGCAGGATTATTCTCTCAGCTGTGGAACTTCAACTACCCAGTAATTTGTTAAAAGTGTTCCCCCTCATCAGGTTAAAATCCTACACATGAGACATCCAGCTTCAAACTAATGGTGGTTGTGCATTGGCCAGTGAGCTCACACAGCATCACTGAAAGGGCAAGGCTGAAAGGGCCCTCACATCTTTCTACTTGCCCCTTCAGATGTTCAAATTTGTTGTCTGAAGAATAATGTGAAAGACCATATGGAAACAGTAACTATGAAACCAGATTAGGCATATTTATTTACCAATTTTTATCCTGGTCTCTAATATTGAGGTTGCAAACTTAACTGCTAATCAGTTTTAATTATTTCATACTCCCTCAATAGTTATTCAGAAAACAGTTTTAAAATCACTGCTCTTGTCTGAAGCCAGGGACTTAATGCAGAGGAACTGCACTTTTAAGTTTGACCCTAACAGGTCAGCATGATGTGGCAATCTTGAGAGAAGATCAGAAATTCACATGCTCAGCCTCTCACACACTGGCTGACTATAAGGGTGAAGATGAAAGAGAAAACTTTCAGGATGTGTGGTTTATGACTTCTGCAATAAAGCTCTAAAATATTTAGTAGAAGGCACCACACTTAACAAAACATGGGAATCTCTCCCCTCTCTTCCTGGTCAGGATCACTTATATGTGCCTACTGACACAAACAAGCACACACAAGCAAGTTAAGATGAGCAGATAGTACTTTCAAAAGTTTTGTCGGAATGATACCCTTTGGGATCATAATGGCATGGAACAAGATTTTCTTTCCATTAATTTTTCAGAACACTGAAGGCACTTTAACAAGTCTCAAACATCTAAAATAATTTTAACTCACTGCTCCTGTAGATAGCCCACGGTGATGTCAAACTTTCTGTGTTATTTTTAAAGGTATAATCAGTTGTTTCTGAACTATTTTTACAATTATTTTAGCAGTCTATAGATTTTGTCTCCAGATTGCCTTGGGATATATATGAAGATTCTCAAATAAATAGAAGACATCTGAAGGCAGCCCTGTTTAGGGAAGTTTTTAATGACTGATGTTTAAATGTATTTTTAATCTTTGTTGGGGTGGGTGGCACTGTGGGTTAAACCACAGAGCCTAGGGCTTGCTGATCAGAAGGTCAGCAGTTCAAATCCCTGCGACTGGGTGAGCTCCCATTGCTCAGTTCCTGCTCCTGCCTACCTAGCAGTTCGAAAGCACGTCAAAGTGCAAGTAGATAAATAGGTACTGCTCCAGTGGGAAGGTAAACGGCGTTTCCATGCGCTGCTCTGGTTCGCCAGAAGTGGCTTAGTCATGCTGGCCACATGACCCAGAAGCTGTACGCCACCTCCCTTGGCCAGTAACGCGAGATGAGCGCCGCAACCCCAGAGTCAGACATGACTGGACCTAATGGTCAGGGGTCCCTTTACCTTGAATCTTTGTTGGAAGCCGCCCAGTGGCTGGGGAAACCCAGCCAGATGGGCAGGGTATTAATAACCACCACCACCAGTGCTGCTGTAGATCATTAGAAAATGTTAAAAAAAATTAACTCTGTGCCTATATTGACTATATATAAAGTAATTTCCCATGGCACACCAGGCAACATCTCGCGGCACACTAGTGTGCCGTGGAACAGTGGTTGAAAAACACTGGGCTAGAGGGAAGAACCCAGACCCCTGGATGAAAGCTAGTTGCAGGGCGCCATTACCCTTGGTTTAGTACGATAGCTGAATGTTGCCATACTGTTAGTTCTTTTTAGCTTATAATTCAACCACTATTGAAGCAACTCCACAACATTATCCTTTAAGTACAATTTGTTACCAAACTAAAGAGTTTTCCTACTGAGCTTCTAGTTTTCTTACTTTATGCTGATGCACTGGTGGATGCGACAGAAAGTCTCAAATATAAAGAGACGAGCATTCTCAATGAAGTCTTCCAGACATGCCACCAAGAAGAAATCATTCACAAGAACCTGCAAGAAGCCATACAGGAATTAAAAGGGTGAGAAAAAACGCCAAAGCTCTGACAATCACTCAGTTACAAACGCCAACCCCTTAAAAATATCCTGAAAGGAAAGGCAAAATTAGGACTGGGGATTCACAGTATGAAACATACATACCCTAACCTCAATTAACCCCCTGAATTCTCCCACAGACCACTGGGAGAAAGAAGTAAAATACCCTTCAAACACTGTACTGATGAGACAGGAAGTTTCCAGCTCGTCTAGCCCCAGACAATCTAGTGTTAGGCTGCTGAGGTTGAAGATTAGATGAGCAGGATACTAATCATATAGCCCCAGATCTGAGCAATCTCAAGCTACTGTGCTACTGGTAGGGGCACATTTCCCCAACATTCCCAGCTCTCTCAAACGTTAATTGACACTTCAAACAAGATATTATGAATACGTGGAGGTTTTTATTTTTGGGCAATATAATGAATCTGTGGCCAACATATAGGCTCTTTGTTGTTAACAAGTGTAATCTTTAACAAAACCCTTACCGATTCACATTCTCTCAGCTTCTTCTGAGCTCCATCAAAGTCGAAGTTCACATACAAACACTCTACAAACTCTGTTATTGGGTCCTTATAGGTATAGGATTCCTGCATAATGAATAATAGTTGTGTGATTAACTCCAAATTCTACCCCAAACATTTGTATCAAAAATCACCTATTGCTGGAGTCCCCACAGAACTCATCCCAAATTATTATAATAAGCTCTTTACAAGCTTTTGATGTTGCTACTGAAAAAAAACAAAGTTTCAACTTGGTATCAGGTGCTTCCAGGTGGCTTGTTAATTGAGCATTCACACTGATTTGTTTGCAGAGAGATTAGATCCTATTGTGTCAAATCAAGTGCTATCCCATACTTTCCAGTGGATTTTTCCATTACTTCTTGCATCATAAAAAGTCTGATCTTTTGAGGAAGCATTTTTGTTGTGCCAGACCTCCTAATCAGTGATAATTGCACAACATGAATTTGTTGACATGTGGCTGATCCCACCCCATAATAGCAACCGTCTGGTAGGGTCCACAGCCTCTGTTCAAATACAGCCATACTTAGAAAGTAGGCTTTTTTATACTTAGCAGTATGAACAAAGTATGCCTTACCTGCTGAATAACCTTGACCAAGTCTTTCAACACTTGCCTACGTTTCCGAACATCTTTGTTTGTTATTACTGCTGTAGTCAGATATCGAAGAATATGTGGGCACATGGTCTGAATTGCATTTAGATACCTGCACAAGCAGAATGTTTTGTAGAGTGAGAAGCAGAAATTTTGAAGGAAATGAGAATATAAGAAAACTCAAGTTCTTCACCTGCCAGAAAGTCAGAAGGGGAAAAAGCCTTGCCTACTGGAGCTCCAGCAACTTTAGTAGTAGTAGTAGTAATTTTTTACTTACACTCCGCCCATCTGACCTTGTCTCCCCAGCCACTCTGGGCATCTTAGGGGCCAACTCTGGGCCAACAGAATATTAAAAACACAATAAAACGTCAAACATTAAAAACTTCCCTAAACAGCTTTTGTTTTCCTCATCCCACAAAAAAACAGGGAAAAGTCGGAAGTTGCCAGTGTCTCCTATAAGATCCTATGCTCTGTGCCCATAAATGCCGATCCTTTTGTTTATATTTTTATCCTCGCAGAGAAAAGCCCATTTTTACATTAAGAGTGGCATTCAATTAAGTTTTACTCCCAGTAGACCCAGCAAAATTAATGGACCAATTTAGTAATGTTCATTAATTTCAATGGTCCTGCCCTGAGCAAAACTAAGTTCAATATTGTCTCCCATCAGTTAGAATCAACTGATCACAGACCAAATCAAGCTCTCATTGTAACATTTGAACCCTGAGGCAAGTTTACCAATCTAACCATCAGCAAATGATGTTTTTGAACTCCTATTGAGAAGGAGTATTTTAAGTTTAAGCTAGACAGCAGACTTGGTGGTAATATTTGGCTGCTTTTCAGTTTGTTGCAAATTCAGGACATTTCCTTAACGGAATATTATGTTATTATGTTACTTAAAATTGGTTACTCTCATAAAAAGTTATCAATTTCAAAGAGATTATACTGTATGCTAAATGCTATAGGAATGTTTTTCGCTACTTTTATTTGTTGTTTTTTCATGTTTTGTTTCTGTTGCCATTCCTCCACCCAAGGCTGCACTGGAAGGAAGGGCAGAATGTCAATCAAAATCATCATCTCAAACCAAATTGTGAGATGGTAAATGATAGACAAAATATACACTATCCACACAAATTTAACCTCCTAAATTGAAATACAGTATGGTGCTGCACAAAATATGAATTCAATGGCATTAGGCAAACATAGTATTCCAGAACAAATCAGGGTTGACTGCAGATGGAAAATGGGTACAAATTTAAGTGGAAACAGTTGCCATCATAATAAGAATGCAATAAAATTATTTGGAGTAGAGGTTGTCCGAGACAGTTCAGTCTTGAGATTAATTCACACATACTGTTTGTCTATAATGCATATAAGGGCTACAACAGATGAATCATACGTCCTTGAAAAACACTAGAAGATGGCAATGAATCAGTGCATTACCTCATGCAACACTGACATCACCACCCAACTACAATGAAATATAGACTCTACTCTTAAAATTCTTTGTGGCAACTTTAAATGTAATACAATATCAGAGACAGCATGCCAAGATGAAGTTACCTATGAAATAATGCCTCTTCCAAGTTTATGGTAGTTGCCACTAAAAGGATTGTACAGTACCTGTAATATTCAGCCCTTCAGTATTTGATGCATCATAGTACTGCAGAAACCTTTAAACTTGGCACATCAAGTATCCAATTGCTAATCACATAGCTAAGTTTCTACGGTAATGTAACATGAAGCACTTTGTATTAGTAACTTTCTTTTTTTCAAGAGTTATACTTAACTTCATATGTAATCAAATTTCTATTCAACTCCTTAGATTTAAGAGTTTACTTCTGTTTCCTAAATGTCTGGGCTTCACATGCATCTAGCCGGATTCTATGCATGTTTATGCAGACATACCAATTTTTAAAAGTTTAAGAGTATATGGAGCTATACTGTAGCCTCAAAACCGTGGAAAGGATACAACAGTACATTTCACTTCAAAGGCATGGAAACAACTTTCTAAAGCATGTAGGAGTGTTTAACATCATCAGGGCAGAAAACTGGATTACTACATTCTTACACATCCCCTTTATTTTTGTAGGTATATATCAACTCACTGGGGCTGATAAAGAAAAAGATCAATTATGTTATCTCTGCCTTTAGGATGGTTGAAGAAAACGAAGAGGGACCAGTGAATGAGCCATGTTCTCTGCTGAAGAGACTGGAGAGGAGAGCTGACGGACTGAAAAAATAGAAAGGTGTTTTACTGAACAGTTTACATTTACAGTATTTTAGTTCTTGGATCCTAAGTAAACTAAAGTTTACAGGAGGGACATTCCCCACCCCCCAGCAAAATGTCTCCACCCCTGCAAATTCAGAGGTAGCAGTGGCGACAGGGTGTGGAAAGGACAGAAAACTCTTGTGTAATTTTTTTAATAATAACAATAATTATTGTTATTTATACCCCGCTCATCTGGCTGGGTTTCCCTGGCCACTCTGGGCAGATTCCAACAAAATATTAGAAATAAAATAAAACATCAAACATTAAAAATTTCCCAGTTATCCAGGCATAACTGATTTTTAATTTCTCCCATCTAGCCCATTTTAACTCAAGATTTCTGAACAATCTTATTTGACTCAATGGGAGTGCCGAAAGAAAATAGCCATATAACTTGCCATATAACGTAGTGCTGGTGAGCAATACATTGGTTATAAATTGTGTTGGGCTGCCCTGGGAGAGATACAGCAACTAACTGATGATGATGATGATGATGATGATAATTTGAGTGGCAAAACTCATCAGTTATTTTCCCCACTGCCACAGCACTGAGCACAATTTCCTGGCTTTGGAAATGCAGAAAGCCAATTCTATGTATTCTCGCCTCCAATTGTTAGTAGGCTGCAACAGAATCTCAAGCACAGGTCCTGCGTGACTATCCTTGAGCCACCATACCAACTAGGAAAAATAATTCAACATAGTGCCCAGCCAGTACCATAACTATGCATACTACTGCCTCCTCTGCCTGCAAGCAATACCAAGGAGTTGGTGCAAAACTGCAGAGGCACAGTTCACAATGCCACCCCAGGAGAGGTGGGACCCACTGCCTCTGCCATCACAACAGCTTCCTGACATTACACAGTTGACGAAAGTCAGAGGCAGCATGAGTTCTGAAATGCCATAGTGGTATGGTATAGGTTTTTTTTAAAAAAAAACAACCAAACATTTTTATTAAAGATTTTCTTCTTTACAAAGGTAGTGCAATGTCTCTCTCATATTTTTCCATATAACATTTTTACCGATACGTTTTTGTTGTTTAGACATTAGGAAGAAAAGGGGGAAAGAGGTGGGTGGGAAGGGGAGATAGGTGGGGTGGGGTGACAATGTTTTTATTTTACTTATTATGAGTAGGGTTTGGTGTCAGCGTTGTTTGTGTAGGTTCTCTGTTGTTCGCTTGTGCTCCTTTGGCGGTGAGAGGGGTTGGGGTTGGCGTAGGGTGTGATTGTTCATTTGTGGTTAGCTGTGGCGATCTTTAGTTTCCTGTGTGAGTGGGGTTGGTGGGTGTTTTGTATCAAGTTAGCCATGGTATGGTATAGTTCAGCAACATGTTTTGCATGCAAAAGATCCCAGATTCAATCCTCAATGTCTTCAGGTCAGGCTGCTAAAAGTGCCTGTCTTAAACCCTTCAGAGCCTCTACCACTTACAAGAAGGCAACCCTTAGTTCTAGTATCATATGGTAATATGAGAACATAAATATGCCCTAAAAAACACTCTTTCTACACAGATTTTAAACTTTTATTGTATCTAGCCACTTGCTACTCCCCTTCTGAAAGCCAGATTCCCATTTCTTTTAAGCAATAGGGAATCATCAACAAATCAGTTAATTTAGTTGACTTCCCAGGCACATCATGAAAAAGTTGCCTAAAAAGAAAGACTCCAAGAGCACTGCTAACCATAACTATTTTGAGCAAAATGTGAAGTGATATTAAATATTTGCCAACATGCACCAGCTGCTATTCCTCTTCCCACACCAGCTATCTGTCAATATGTAAATAAAAATAAACTCACATTATTGTCAATTGTCTCTTTCAATCTTGTAAGGTCCTCCATGGCAGCATCCCAGTTCTGCATCAGAATTTCAGATGCCAGCTTTCCCCAGAGTGAACTCAAAGCATTTCTATCTGTTGATGGAACCTGTTTTAAATAAGTGAATCCAATTACAATAACCACAATAATTTAATACTTCTCTAGGTCAAACATTTTGATTAGAGACTTGCTGGCACCAGTAGAGAGAATATGCCACTGACATGCTTGTTCCACAATTTTGGGAGAATGAGCTGTGTTTCATTTAGCAAATCAGTTCTGATTTTCTAGGAAACAATCAGCAGCACTAGGCATTTCCAAGGAGATTCAGCTGGAGATTTTAAAAACCAGGAAAGCCTGGAGAATTGGCAGCCACAGCTTCTGCACAGAACTTTCAATACAAGCAATAAGGATTCCTTTGTCAACAATACTTCAGTGTAGTTTGGGGTTTCACGCACTAATTTAAAAGGGTTTAAAGCTTAACTAATAAAACCACCAGCTCTACAGAAAACCTCTGCTAATTAGAATGAGGAAAATCTATAGCAGACTACTACAATCTAGAGTAATGGCTTGTACGGACTGTTTAACAGGGATGGCTATGGGGATGTCATGACCCTTTCTGTAATTTCAGCTTAAGATACCATTACTTTATATAATAGAGAACTTGTAGAATTACAATATGCACCCTTACAGCTCAGCATGGGTTGCTTCAACACATTTATTCTTTCTTACTATTTATAAGACACCCTGTGACACAAGCCCACATATGTGGCACAAGAAAAAATACTGTACTGAATTTCAAGTTAGGATCAATCAGCTTTATCTGACACAGGGCCAAACTGCAAGTCAATTACAATGGTACATTCATAGCATGCGTTTCTCAAAAATCTCACTTAAACAAATTTCTTCTCAGAGACATGTAAACTAGCTTCTCTCGAAACATTAACAGTTGCATATTTAACCATTATTTTAAAATCTACAGAATATACCAGAAATTCTGACAGAATGAAGAGAAAATACCTAAGAAATTCTTTTTTAAAAAAGAAAGAAAAGCTGGATCAAGCACTGCACATTGCCAGGTCTCCAGAAATATCTATCCACCTAAACTGGATTTCCTCTGCCCTTGAAGTTTCTGAAATTTGAGCATCAAGTACTGCCTCATCAGCTAGTTGTCGCTGTGCCTTGAATGCTACCTCATTATCATTATACTTCCATCCCAGTAACAAGCTTTGTCATTTAACTGAAAGCTGTGCTCAGAAAGATCAGAGAGACTAAATTTGTTGGGGATATCAAATAATGTCATTCATACACACTCCAGAACCCTCAAATAATATTAGAACCATACGTATTTTCATCCCCCCACCCCCCTAGCTGAGGGAGGGGAAAGACAATGACATTACTTTGCTCAAGTTTGGGGCACAAGGTCATACATGCCATTTTTTACTCAGCTCTGTGCAACTTCAGTTGGCACTGCATAGTAACCTATTTTCAGGTAAGGCTATTTTAGAGTAGACTAGCTTCAATATGTCAGTTTACCAACCCAACCATTAATTTCCATTTCTAAACAGAATAAAATGTTTATTCAAGCAGCCACAAAAAGTTCACTGCCCTAGATCTTCTCTTACTTTATCACCACACAAAGTGACATGAATAATCAACTCTTCATGTTGTTCTAAGTTGCTGCATTTATGAACTATTGGTATAAGCCATTTCCAAAGTACAAGACTAATACTCAGTCTTTCATGATATTAAAAGGAAAGACTGACAAAATTCTCAAAAGCAATCACTAAATTCAGCATTATCATCTAATTCCTTCACTTTAGTTGTGCCTCAGCACTTTTCTGTTTCTGTAATTAATTTAGAAATTAAATATTCTGCCAGCCCAAATGACATCTCAAAGCAGCTTATACAATACACACAAGCAATAAAATCACAATGAAACAGAAGCATTAAAACAGTGAAGCAGTAAGCTACAGTCATAAAAAATAAATCATCCCCATCTGCATACATATTCATCAAGTACAATAGGTAAAATAAAAATCTGTAACAGCTTTGTGGCTAGATCTCACTGGCTGGACTGTTGTGGTACTTGAAAGCCCAGTCAGCATCTAACTTTTCATGTTGCAGTTGCAGTGAGGTAAAGACTAAGTTAATTGCAGCAGTGCCATTCTAAGAAACAGCTTTGTTTCCCTTTAGGCAGGTACACTGTTTGAATACAGCTGAGTTGAAAAAAATAAGATTTCCAACTTGCTCTCAAAAAATCACACACACACGGAACACAGTGATTTTGCCAATAATTTAGAGGTTTTACTAGAAAGTGTCTACCCTGAAAGGAGGAATTTATATTCATATTAGCAGTCTCAAAATTAAAAGCAAACTCATATGGATGTCCAATTTAGGGACCACAAACTTTTTAAAAGTATAATCTTAAATTATTTATATATACAAAAAACTTACCAATACTCTAAAGAAGTACAGGTATTCTGCTGCTCCTGAATAGTTGCCACATTCATACTGGAATTTTGCATACCTGTAGAGTGTATCTAGATACTCTTGCCTAAACTGCAAGACAAACAGAACAAATATCAAAAATGTTTCAAGAAATTGCTTTGGAGGTAGTTCAGTCTTGTCTAAATGTGCAGCAGAATAATGTAGAGGCAGAGTTCTGAGGGCACAAAATTATTGATGGTGGGGGCTCATGAATTCTCCCCAAGTGCAAAGCCACCATAGCAGGGAACATGGTGGAACAGAACCTATTTCTCAAATATACTAGGTTTGTTTTTCTTTAACTTGCAGGAAGTCTGTTACATTGCAAAAACATTCAAAAAAAAAGTTATACTTCATCCACAACAATGAAGTTCTCATTCTGTGCATGCTTAGACAATGCTGAAATGGACACAATCTAACTAAAACTTGACTTTGTGAAAGGCAGAATGAGATTTAATCAGACTTGTCATTACTGTAGTAATGTCAGCCAGCACTGACAACCAGAAACTGTTCCCAGGTGACTAGATTGTGACTCAGAGGCCTGAATTTCCCCTTTTAAAAATTCACTTGACATGCCCAGTTCAGTGCGGACTGAATTGTCATCACTTATCTAGCCAATAGATGTCAAAGCCTTTTGTTGTATTTGCCAGAGGGCTTTCCAGCTTGCATCCCTTTTGAACCAATCAATACACAGGGTTGTATCTAACTAAGTCATATTCAGAGGAACTCCTTTGACTTCAATACCCAAATAGAATGGTTAACTTCTGGCCAATGGAATGACTCTGGTCCCACTAAACAGACATCTCTCTCCACCTCAGAGCGCTCACTGTGAGACTAAGCATTAAAATAGCTGCTCACCATAAGTTTAGAATCACTGCATAAAAGAGGTATATGATTTTAATATTTAACTGTGCTTTTATAACCCGCCCGGGACCACTCAGTATAGAAGGCAGCCTACAAATACATACATAACAGAAGGACACAATCAATCACATGACCAGTTCTCACATCTGAAGTCCATTTATTCTGCATCATGCATACTTAATTTTACAGATTTAATAATTGATACCTACACCATGTTTGTCAGCTAAGTAGTCAAATAGCATCCGACCATCCCTGTAATAAAGAAGAGTTCATTGTAGTGCTATAAATCACACAAAAACATTATAGAGAGAAACATTTCTGTTCACCGAAAGTAAATTCATTTTACTACATTCATTTCTACATTTCATATATGAACAAGTGAATTAGTTTTCACTCAAGGCCAACTCCCACACTGCTGCATGCATTTTTGCATGCCGCCGGCGGGGTATTATTTAACTTTCAATAATATGGGCACAGGGTCCTCTTGTTTTCTGGAGAGTATAAGGGCAATCTCTCTCTACTTTAGACAGCATCCTATTATGTCCCGTCACTTGTAATCCTTTTTCCTCTGCAGTAGAAATCAGCACCTCCCACCTCTTAACCAAATACAGCCCTTTAGGGCAGGGGTCAGCAACCTTTTTCAGCCGTGGGCCGGTCCACCGTCCCTCAGACCATGTGTTGGGCCAGACTATATTTTGGGGGGAAATATGAACGAATTCCTATGCCCCACAAATAACGCAGAGATGCATTTTAAATAAAAGGACACATTCTACTCATGTAAAAACACACTGATTCCCGGACCATCCACGGGCCGGATTGAGAAGGTGATTGGGCTGCATCCGGCCCACGGGCCTTAGGTTGCCTGCCCATGCTTTAGGGGATAGTACCTAGCTCTGCAATCCCCAAACCAGATGGTTAAAAAAAGGGTATGGAAATAGTGGCAGATGCAGCAGTGGCACTTTCTATCAGGTTACCTCACAGACTGATTGGGTTGCCCCAGCTACTCTGGGCAACATAATATACAAAACAACAGCAGAATGTACTAATAGTTAATAATTTTTCTTTTCACTGAATACAACCTTCATTCTGACTTTTAAAAGGTAGAAGGGGACTTACAGCACAATCCCAATGATATCTACTCAGTAGTAAGTGCTACTGAATTTGATTAAGCTTACTCCCACAAAAACAGGATTAAGGCTACACCCTTAGTAAGTAAAGGTACAGTGGTGCCCCGCTAGACGAATGCCTCGCTAGACGAAAGGCATTCGCTAGTGAAAGGCTGTCCCGCAAGACGAATTTGTCAATGGGCTTGCCTCACAAGATGGGGGGGGGGATTTATTTCGTCAAACCGCTATTTTCCCATTGGTGCTTCGCAAGACGAAAAATTCGCTATACGACAGCACTCGCAGAACAAATTATTTTCGTCTTGCGAGGCACCACTGTACATCGATGGAAGATTGGGAAAAATTATGGAAGACTGAAATAAATAATTTACTGCATGTGTGGCAATTAAAGACAATTATATGAAAATGATGTATAGATGGTACCTAACTCCAGTAAAATTAGCAAAAATGTATAAAAATAAAGAAAGTAAGTGTTGGAAATGTAAATCAACAGAAGGGACATTTTTTCATATGTAGTGCAATTGCAAAATTGTTAAGAAGTACTGGGAAATAATTTATAATGAATTGAAGATGTTTAAAATAACATTTGTTTAAACAACCAGAAACTTTCCTACTAGGTATTACAGGAGTGGATATGCCAAGACCCCAAAAAGACTTATTTAAATATGCAACAACTGCCGCACAATTATTATTAGCACAACATTGGAAAGAAGTAGGTGTCCCAGCTAAAGACGATTGGCAAGTGAAGTTAATGGAATATGCTGAAATGGCAAAATTGACTTTGAAATTAAGAGGAAGAGATGACAATGAATTTAAAGATTGGAAGGACTTTATTGCATATATACAGAAGCAATGTACACAGGTTAATACGTTAGCAGGATTTTAAAAAGCCTTGTAAAGACATTATGACTGGACAATAAGGAATTTTAATGATTTTATCAATTAAAATGGACATGCGGTATGATGATAAACAATGGAACCAGGGAAGGAAATAGGGGAGTCAACTCTAATTTCTTCTATGTTTGAATATGGATTGTTGCTTTTGGAAAATTAATATTTTTCTTAAAAAAGTAAGTAAAGGTACATCTTGGATCCTAAGGCAATGGGATACGATTGTCAAAATATCTGAGTTACCCTGCGAAACCTCTCCCAAATGTTTCAGGCTGCACCTCTGAAGAGCCCCAGCTAACATACCGTGGTGGGCCTGATGAGAACTAGCGTCCAAAACATGTGGAGAGCACCAGATTGCTCTAGTCTATCTGATGAGACACAATTAGCTAAATGGAGGTTTAAAGACTTAATTTCCCATGTGGAATACATGTCAATCTCTCTCATCTGAAAGAACTTTCAAGTTAAGAATTTCAAGCATGTTTGAATTAGGTTTCACAAATTAAAATCAACAGAACATCAGCTGCACATTGGCAGAACTATTTCCATTTCTAATTTAGATAAACCATCCTAGTGAATACATAGGCTACAAACCTATGCAGACTTACATGGGATTTAAAACTGGGAGACTTACTTCTGAGTAGGCACACATAGGATTGCACTGGCGCTCACGCAATTACAAGATCAAACTTGAAAAATTATCCAATTAAGTATCAAGTAGCAATTCTGCAAACTTCTGCAGGAAGGCAACATCAAAAGCATTACCTAGTAGACTGCATTTGCCGGGTAGTTTCTGGGTCTTCAAACATTTTCACAATAGGTTCAGTTTCTGCCTGAAGCTGTTTTAGCTGTGCAACAACTGTGGTTCTCTTTTCACGCAAAGCTGGTGAGAAAAATAGGAGGGAAATAGAAGTCAACTATCCAAAAGGTTATATCAGCAATAGTCAATCAAGCAAGATAATACTGTGTACCATAGAATTCTCAAATTTTATTCACCTAGGTCCTGTTCAGTTAGACACAAATGATTATTAGCTCAATAAAATCACTTCTTTAAATGTGTCTTGCTACAGCTGATTGCATCTCACCAGAGTAGCCCACAAGCTTCAAGAAAGAGATCTAAACACCCATTCTGAACGCAATGGGGAAATGAGAATTTGACAAGTGAAGTTTTCAAATGGGCTCAGACAAAACAAGCAACAGCCTGAATAAATCAGAAGTACTACTTGCTTACCAAACTTTTAGAATATTTATGGTGTCCATTTTTTGAAGGGAAAAAAGCTTGAATATAGCAGTTTAGATGTCTGAACACTTGACTCCAGCTCCACAATTCTAATAAATATTTTAGGACATAAACATTTTATTGAAAAGTTATGATATAAACTCAATCTGTGCATTGAGAAAATGAATGTGAACGAATTTAAGTGGAAATATTTTAGACCAGAAAAAGTGTGATAAAATCCCTCAGTGACAGATAGATCCAGGCAAATACAGGAGACATTTTCCTGGGAGCCCCAATATTCCACCAATGTGCATCAAGTCTCACCTCCTACCCCACTGCATAAAGAAGCATGACTTGCCTGATAAGGAGGGCTCCAATATAGATGAGCTATGCCCTGTTTTAGGGAAATCTTGTCATTAAAAGAAATATGGAAGTAGAGAAGAGCCATCTGGTTAACACCGATTCTTTGTAATATTTACATAATTCTAACTGAAGGCATGTCAACTTTGACAAGTGGGGAAAGGAGTGGGATAATGTTCTATTCCTTTCTGATTCCCTACTCTTCTTATTCTCTCCATCCTTCCATTCATCACTGAGGTCACTGCCTCTACCACAGCAAGATATAGGCCAGAACTGTTTTTTCAATGCAGCCCTTCCCCAAGCCCCCAAAGCAGACTTAGACTCCAGCCCTTGAGAATAGACAAATGCATCTCCCTTCGTCTTTTGTCTTAGTATCTCTGTTGGGATGGGAGGAGGCATGCAAACCAGTTCCTACAGTGGGACTCAGAAGCCAAAACATTAAAATATATGAATAGAACTGAAAAAGAATTTTGGTAGAACAAAATGACATTTTTTAAACAAACAATCTGGATTTAGTCAACATTAAAGATCAGTATATGACTGTAACTTAAAGTCGTGGGCTTTATTATTTTTAAGGCACGAGAGCTGACTGTAGATCCTGTCACAGTTTTATATATAAGTAAATAGCTTACCATGAGGAATATCATCAGAATAAAGGTTTTTGTAGACATCCATAGCAAAGTCCACCATATTGGTGTCACTAAGGAGATCCAGTTTTCCTTGAAGTAGTTCCTTTTCATTGTATATCTGAAAGAAATAAAATGGTAATGGTTTTTAATATTGCCTATTACTTTCTATTTAATTTAAAGTTTGTGTTTAAACATTTAGATGTCACCCTTTGGTTTGCACAATTACCAAGGTAGCTCACAACCAAAGTAATGAAGTCAGAAGAACAAACAGAGCTCTATAATTAGATCCTGCCAATAGTAAAAATATTTAGTTCAGACCTTACCCTGCTGTCACTTGAAACTTACTTATAGCCCTTCAAGGTGAATGAATTCATACAGACTTTTAGAAGTATATTATTGATGGCACAAGGGGAATTTAAGAGAAATGAGATCATGTTCCAATGTTACTGGCTTATAGATTATATGGTATATATTTCCAATCCTAAACAGAACAATCAAACTGTGACTGAACAAGGGTATTTGAGGTCAAACAGACACCATCTGCCCTGTGGGGAGGAAGCAGAGACAGAGGTGAAGACAATATTATCCAGCCAGAATGTGCCCTTCTCACCTGGCCAATTTTACATGTTAAATCATTTGAGTCCTTTAAAATTCTAAACTGCCTTGGGTGCCTTGGCAGAAAGACAATATATTAATGTAATGAATAAATTATTTGCTTCAAGTACCCCAAGAAAGGTTTTGTCCAAAACTGAATAGTTTTTCAAGAATTTCTTCTACTATTTTTCCATTCAACAAACATTCTTGAAATGCCAACTACCGTAATACTTTTAGAATGTATTGATTCTAATAATAACAGGAGTCCGTTTATTCAAAACAAGGCAGGCACCAAGTGCATCAACAGTTATATTTTACTGGAACAACTTGTATTCGACAAATAACTTGCAGGTATTCAAGCTAAACTAAATATAAGTACACCCTTTCTCCAAGGCAATCAAATAAAGGACACTATTATCCAAATGTCCTTATACAGCTCTGTTCCAAATGCCTTGATACAACTCTTCTACCTTTGCATTTCATCAGCACATAGACAAACCAATATTAAAAAGTACTTGATGTCATCTACTGTTCACATGGGGAAATGGAAAAGTTTTTCATTCCAACTACAATTGTCATCAGAAGCGTCTTCTCCGAACTGAAGGTTCAGAATGAGACCAGTCTTAAATTTTGTATTAAGCTGGTATATTGATTGAAGTTGCAGACTGTTGATTAGTTTCAGATATCAAGGTCATTATTATTCCACAAAATGTATCTCTTTAAAAGTTACTGTAAATCTCATAACCAAGTTTTGCAGATGTGAGGGAGTACAGCAGGTGTTGTTAATTGAGCTGTAAATGTAGTATATAAGGAGCATTGTGTACTCCTCTCCGTACCCTGGTGGGTGGGTCACTGGTTGGGTCATGGTTTGTGGGATTTTGTAATCTTAGTGTAACTTCTTTTTTCTATAATTAAAAACCAAGCAAAGGACCTGTTTTTGCATCCTCTTAATTATTTTAAATGCGTGTAGTTTCCTCAGCATATCTCTGCGCAGCAGTTGCTCCGCTGAATTTTCATAACACAGACATGTAAAGTTTTAATAATGGGGCAGGGAACCTTTGACCACTTTACTAATTTCATCTGGCTACAATCTGTTTTTCATACTTGACACCAGTCTAGTGCATTAAAGTATTCAAAGCATTTCAGAGATTTTGTCTTGCTATAATCCTTACATATCCCTTGCAAGATAGGTTTGTAATACTAGCCACATATTGCAGAATGTTGGGGGATGAAGGCTGCTAGGCCTGAAAGAAGGTCTCAGGGTGGATAAAAATTAATGGGGTTTTTTAATTAAAAAAATATTTTTAAAATTTAAATGGGAATTTAAATTTGATTTTACAATAAAATGCTTTTGGAGGAAAAATCTTTCTAAAGATATGGAGGAAAAATCTTTCTAAATATAGTTTTCTATTTAAGTTACATTATAGTCCAAAGGCTATTCATCAGGAATAAGGATTTGTTTTAAGTTTTTCATGCGTGCTAAAACTCAGTCTAAGTTTTTTTAAAAAACAACAACACTGTTTACCACATCAGCTAACAAACATGGGTACATATGCTATTATGTTATTGTTTTAGTTAATAAATTGTTTAAATTGTTATTAAGGAAATGATTATTTTTCTCCTTCCAATAAACTACAGAAAAGTTGTCCAAATATAAACAGTTATTAAACCTCGCAATAATTTCATAATTATCTTTGTATTTATAAATATAAACCAAATCAGTAATTTTTGATATAACTGTAAAAACTACTCTGAAAAATTATTATTCCAAAAATGAAACATTCATCTGGTTGTAAATACTAAGATTATACCAGCAAGAATGAGTCTTTCTGTAAAAAAAAAAAAAAAGATTTAAATCAAGTCTTACTGACTAGTGATTTAAATAAAGTTCACCCTGGGAGGTCTCCAAATGAGTTTAGAGCAAAGGCAAAAATCAAACTGGAAACTTATTGGTTTCCTGACTAACATGCCACAGCAGATCTTGTGGGGTGCGTCAAGTATTGTAGTATTTCAGGATATGCTAGTCCAGTTCCAACTGAGGAGCACTCAGGCAAACTATTGACTGGAACACACTTGGGGCATAATGCACTTCATTAGTTTCAGAGTACTCTCCAAATCATGAAAAGTAAAGCTAGCACTTTACATATATATAGCACTTTCAAGCATTCAAAAGCACTTCATGTACAATAACTGGTTGCAATCCTTGCAATAACCAAGTACAACAAATTATTTATACTTCTTACACACCACCATTCCTCCTACTCACAGGTGGCTAACAGTTCATAAAATGATACATAGATACAGAAGCCTAAAATGAAATTACAACTAATACATACAAATTTAAAAAAACAGCAGCAGCATACAATGTACTCTCTCAGCAACAGTGTGCAATTAACTAACAAATGCCAGGCAAAATAAGGTTTTAAGGTGGCACCTAAATGCCATTTATATTATGTCCATCAGAAGAAAGTTTCATGAACAAGGAGCTGTCACAGAGAAGGCCCTGGCTTGTGCTACCACCTAAGAATTCTCACTCATCAGCAGCAACATCAACTCTGCAGAGCTTAACAAACAGGTTGGGCCATATTCGGGAGGGCACCTCTTCAACTATTTGGATTCTAGGATGTATTTGATGTTACACATCAGTACAACTACTTTGGAAAGGGCTTGGTGCCTAACATATAGCCTGTATAAAGTTATCAGAATAGGAGTGATATGTTTCCTCCTCACTGTCCAAGACAGCAAACTACTGGCAGCATTCTACACTTGCATGCAGACTCCACACTTTCTTCAAGGGCAGCCCCCTGTGGAGGGGGCTGTAAAAATCCAGGCTATTTTAGTTCAGGAATGGTCATAGCTGACAAACCAACCAAATATGGGCTTAAACATTCGTTGACACTGAGGCAACCTTGGCCTCCAAAAATACCTTCAAATCAAGGGGTACTCTCAAGTTATACGCCTACTCCTTCACGATGAGTGCTACTCCATCCAGAACAGACCATCTCCCAAATTTCTGGACCAGGGAACCACTGACCTACAGTACCCCCATCCTATTAGGATTGTTTTTACTGGCTTTCATCCAGCCCATCACTGCCTCCAGATATTTGTCCAGCACATTTACCTCTTCTCATTCAGATAAAATGAAGAGAAGCTTCAGGTGCCATCTGCATATTGAGGGTAAAGGTAAAGGTACCCCTTGACTGTTAGGTCCAGTTGCGGACAACTCTGTGGTTGTGGCACTCATCTCGCTCTATAGGCTGAGGGAGCCAGCGTTTGTCAGCAGACAGCTTCCGGGTCATGTGGCCAGCATGACTAAGCTGCTTCTGGTGAACCAAGACAGCGCACGGAAACGCCGTTTTACCTTCCTGACTCTGGGGTTGCGGCGCTCATCTCGCATTACTGGCCAAGGGAGGTGGCGTACAGCTTCTGGGTCATGTGGCCAGCATGACTAAGCCACTTCTGGCGAACCAGAGCAGCGCATGGAAATGCCGTTTACCTTCCCACTGGAGCAGTACCTATTTATCTACTTGCACTTTGACGTGCTTTCGAACTGCTAGGTAGCCAGGAGCTGGGACCGGACAACGGGAGCTCATCCCTTCGCTGGGATTCGAACCACCGACCTTCTGATCGGCAAGCCCTAGGCTTAGTGGTTTAGATCACAGCGCCACCCAAATCTCTGGATGACTCCTCCCAGCTGTTTAAACATGTGAGACAAGATGAATCCCTACAGGAACCCAGTATACCGGTAAATGTCATGGGGTCAAGAAGCAGTCCTACAGGGATGAATGGAACCACTGCAACTCAGTGTCTCTCCAAGAAAAGACCTACGGTCAATGGTATCAAACACTGCTGAGAGGTTGGGCAGAATCAACAGGGAAACACTCCCCTGTCTCTCTCCCAAGAAAGGTAATCAACCTAGGCTTTTTCAATGTTCTACCAGGCTTGAAGCCCAAATGAAGCGGAGTCTTGATAACCTATTTCCTCCAGACACATCTGCAGTCAGCTAGCCACCACAGTGATCACACTTCTCAATCACCCTGCCCAATAAACATCTGCAACTAGACAACAGTTATCTAAACCATCAGGGTCTAGTTCCTCATTTTATTATTCCCCCATGTTTCAGATGGGGGTCTGAGAGAGTGGCATGGTTCAGACAGTTGCTGCTGCACCCTGCTAGAAAGTGCACACCACACTCCTCCCTCCCTTCTGCTACTGCTGAGCTAGGGACAAAACAAACCTGAGACTAGTTTTCCCGTTGCATAGAGAGGAAGAAGAACTACTGGTTCACATGCAACAGGAAGTCAGCCTTTGGTTTGTCTTCTCCCCTGGCACAGAACCGTCAGGAATTGGACTTCCAAGCATGTTGTTCTCACGTTAAACCATAGTTTATTTTTAACTATGGTTTAATGTGACATCCTTAAGATGAGTTCATGACAGAGGAGATTCGAACCAATGAGTTTGATTTGTAGCCCCAGCCTCTTATTTGTTTTATTTAACAAATTAAATATACTACCTCATCAACAAACCTCTAAGTGGTTTACAAAAATTATATAAAACACCAATAAAATGAAACCTTAAAAACAAGTAAACACACTTTATAAAAAATATAGACAATTAGCCTCAACTGAACAAAAAAGTCTTTAGCCAAGTTTTTGAAAACAATACCACAGAGCCATCTGCCTAATGTTAATAGACAAGAAGAACCAGAAGGAAGATGGCGCCACATTACAGGATTGATGCAAATATAGAATGAATGTTATGGGGCACTTATAAAAGTGTCAGATCAAAGCAGTTGGATAATGTTATCTTTCAAACCAAATGACTCCAAGCTGTGAATGACTTTATGTATGAACACTTTTATTTTGCTCTGTTAACTCAGGAAAGAGCATAATATTTTGAAAGACAAACACTCCCGTCAACAATCATGCAGCAGCCTTCAGTACTAACTGCAGTTTCTAGATCAAGCACAAGGGAAGCCCCACATAAGTGTTTTGCAGCAATCCTGACCAAAGCCTGGCCTACTGTACTCAGACTATCCCAGTCCAAATCACTACATCTGTTGTGCTAGTCAAAGCTGATAAAAGGCACTCCTAGCTACACCAGTTCCTTCAGAGGGAAGGCAACAGGGCGTGCAATTGACCAATTTCTCTTGACACGGGAACCGCTCACTCACAGCATCTGCTACAGGGATTCAAGTTCCATATATTTTTCTCTTTTCCCATCACCTGTCCAGAGCCCGCACAGCCTTTCCTGATTCAGATGTTACGGGAAATCCAAGTTGCGTAATATCAGCAATTGATGGCATCTTGCCCATCAGCTCCCAACAGCTTCATATAGATATTAAATATTACTGAAATACCAGGGAATCAAAAATCACACTCCCAACAATACTTTGGGTCCAGAACCACTGCAAAGCAGAACCCCTTGTTTCCAAGAGGATTGATGGTACCAAAAGCTGCAGGGAAATTAAAAAGGCAGGAGCACTTCTCCTGCCCCACTCTTAGTTAAAGTTAATCCTTCAGGACAACCAAGGCAAACATGGTCCCACAGTCTGATCTGAACCAAGACTGCAATGTGGCTAGATCAGTGCTGTCCAACTTCCAAGAAACTGCGATCTACTCCCACTTATATATATATATATATATATACACACACACACACACACACAAACTGGCAGTGATCTACCCATTGCATTTAGGGACAAAGTTGTTGAGCTCCCCAATTTCAAGCACGTTTAGAATGGCATTCATAGGCGCGCTTCCAAAGAAGTCGCAGGTATTCAAGGGGCACGTGAAGTAGAAAAGGCTTCGTTGCCAAAACGGAAGCGTGGTTGGGTTTGGGTTAGAATGAGAGAGAAGGGCCGTGCACTCTGCACATGCACAGAGAGCCCTTCTTGTTCTATAGCCAAGCCTCCCTTCCTTCAGCCAAAGGGCTTTTATTTTATTTGTTTTACTTTAACTCCGCCCTCCCTCACTCAACGCCCTTCCGCCGAAGAAGCTGTTCTGACCGGGCGAGGCGCGGAAAAGCGACCAGCGAGGAGACGCCGCCTAGGCCTCGGCCTGGCCTGAGGCGGGGGAAGGGAAGGGAGGGAGGCTCCCGGAGACGCTGCCCAGCTCACCCCCTCACCCCGCCACGGGCCCCAGTATCCCCGCGACTCGAGAGAAGCTCACCTCTTTCACGGAGAGGAACTCGAGCAGCGGGAACACCAAGTGCCGATCTAAGAAGTGCGCTATGCGCGTCGTCAGGTCGTACTCCGCCATCTTGGACTCCAGGCCGCGAGGGAAAGGCAGGGCTTAGGAGCGCGCCGTCACGCACGACGCGGGTTAAATGCGCACGCGCGGCCCAACTAGAGCCCGCCCTTCCGTACTGGCCGCTCCCTGGCTGAGTCAGGGGTGTTTAGCATCGTGCCGCGGGGCAACTCCTGCGCACGCGCAAGACGAATTCCTTTTCCCCTCCTCTTCCAGATCTAGCTCCGCCTCCTCCCGCGGCTGCCTCTAAGAAGGGCATCGGCGATGAGCGGATCTTGCGCATGCGCGCCGCCGAACACATGGACCCAAACTTTCGGCTAATTTATGTTGTTGTTGTTCAATCGTTCAGTCGTGTCCGACTCTTCGTGACCCCATGGACCAGAGCACGCCAGGCACGCCTATCCTTCACTGCCTCTCGCAGTTTGGTCAAACTCATGTTAGTAGCTTTGAGAACACTGTCCAACCATCTCATCCTCTGTCGTCCCCTTCTCCTTGTGCCCTCCATCTTTCCCAACATCAGGGTCTTTTCTAGGGAGTCTTCTCTTCTCATGAGGTGGCCAAAGTACTGGAGCCTCAACTTCAGGACCAGTGGCCATGATCTTAGTTTTTTTGATGTTGAGCTTCAGACCATATTTAGCGCTCTCCTCTTTCACCCTCATTAAAAGGTTCTTTAATTCCTCCTCACTTTCTGCCATCAGGGTAGTCATCAGCATATCTGAGGTTGTTGATATTTTTTCCGGCAATCTTAATTCCGGTTTGGGATTCATCCAGTCCAGCCTTTCGCATGATGAATTCTGCATATAAGTTAAATAAGCAGGGAGACAATATACAGCCTTGTCGTACTCCTTTCCCAATTTTGAACCAATCAGTTGTTCCATATCTAATTTATGATCAGAGCCGTCTCATCCATAGAAGCCGGTGGCGCGGTGCGCCAGGGCGCTGGGCGCCCCAGGGGCGCCCCCGCGAGCCCGCCGGCATACCGGGCTCCTCCTCCCCAACCCGCCCCCGCCCCCACGGGCAGGCGGGCACTCGCGCGCCGGCGGGCGGGCTGTAAGCCGCCCGCCCTCGCCTCCCAGAGCCCCAGCTGGAGCGCTGGAGCGGCGCGGGGCTTTGCGCGACCTTCCAGCACTCCAGCTGGGGCTCTGGGAGGCGAGGGCGGCCGGCTCGCGCTCCCGCGCGCAGCCGGCCGCCCGCCCAATGCAGCGCGAGCTGCCCAGCAGCGCCGCGCCGTCCAGCTGCGCGCGAGCGCGAGCCGGCCGCCCTCGCCTCCCATCCCGGAAGCGCTGGAAGGGCGCGCAGAGCCCCGCGCCGCTCCAGCGCCACGCCCCTCACCCCCCGCTCGCCCACCCCCCTCCCAAGGGGCGGCAAGCGCGGGAGGGAGGCGGCGGAGAGGCGGCATGGCGGGGGCGCCGGAGGGATAGCCGCGCCAGGGCGGCAGATCCCCTTAAGACGGCTCTGTTTATGATATTGTTCCATATCTAATTTATGCGCAGGCGCAAACAAGTTTTGTTGGGAGTCCGAGAGTGTTGACGCTCACGCTTTTCAGTCTTCCGAGTCCCATCTCACCCACCGACAATTTCCAGAGGGAGAGAGAACCCTCCACGTCTGTTGCAGCAGAAGCAGCAGGCATCTTAAATCCATGATTTTATCATGGCAGAAGAAGCTTTAATGGGCTGAAGGTCCAGATGCTAGTCCTCGAAGTCTTATTATACCGTAATATATGTCCCTGACTCTTATGGTGCTACAGAACCTCTTTTGTTGATCCACGAACAGCCGATCGAAAAAGATGCATGCATGTGTTCTTATATATCCAGCTGTGCTTGCTGAATGCTAACTGCACCACAAGCAATGAAATACAAAGAGGTGGTTGTCTTGTCTTTGTATCTCAATTCCACTTTACAGAAACACAAGGTGCTCTATTTAGTTGTTGTTGTTCAGTTGTTCAGTCGTTCAGTCGTGTCCGACTCTTCGTGACCCCATGGACCAGAGCACGCCAGGCACGCCTATCCTTCACTGCCTCCCGCAGTTTGGCCAATTTCATGTTAGTAGCTTCGAGAACACTGTCCAACCATCTCATCCTCTGTCGTCCCCTTCTCCTTGTGCCCTCCATCTTTCCCAACATCAGGGTCTTTTCCAGGGAGTCTTCTCTTCTCATGAGGTGGCCAAAGTACTGGAGCCTCAACTTCAGGATCTGTCGTTCTAGTGAGCACTCAGGGCCGATTTCCTTGAGAATGGATAGGTTTGATCTTCTTGCAGTCCATGGGACTCTCAAGAGTCTCCTCCAGCACCATAATTCAAAAGCATCAATTCTTCGGCGATCAGCCTTCTTGATGGTCCAGCTCTCACTTCCGTGCATTGCTACTGGGAAAACCATAGCTTTAACTATACGGACCTTTGTCGGCAAGGTGATGTCTTTGCTTTTTAAGATGCTGTCTAGGTTTGTCATTGCTTTTCTCCCAAGAAGCAGGCGTCTTCTAATTTCGTGACTGCTGTCACCATCTGCAGTAATCATGGAATCCAAGAAAGTGAAATCTCTCACTGCCTCCATTTCTTCCCCTTCTATTTGCCAGGAGGTGATGGGACCAGTGGCCATGATCTTAGTTTTTTTGATGTTGAGCTTCAGACCATATTTTGCGCTTTTCTCTTTCACCCTCATTAAAAGGTTCTTCAATTCCTCCTCACTTTCTGCTCATTTAGTACCTTGACTTTATTCCTTAGTGTCTACTGACTGATCAAGAAACTTATTTTCTAGGTTAGTTTTTTCATACCCAAGGTCTACCTCATTCCACGTCGTTTCCTGCCTCTAGGTCAGGGGTAAATGAACTGGATCTATCTGGAGGCCTGGATCCTTACCTCCTCCAGCAACCCTGACAAACCACGCCGAGTGGCCAAACCTGAGGTCATTATTACATTAGAGGATGACTTCAAAGGCGCTTCTGCCAGTGCCCATCAGCTGGGAGAGAACTCCCTTGAAGGCGTGGTGTCATCAGTTGATTAGTGCTGATAGATGCTCTGTGCTCTCAGCACCAGTTGCAAGTGCAAAGGGACATCTAAGGGGATCCTTCTCCATACCATCAGCTGATCAGTGCTGAGGGGAGTTCCTTTGAGAGGTGTGTGTTCTCAGCACTGATCAGCTGAGCTTAGAGACCCCACCCCAGTACCATGACAAATTTTGTAATGCAACCAGTCCAGTCACAGATATGTACTTGCTCACATTGTAACATATGGCAGGTGCTAGGTGTGCAGCTGGGGGAATTATTAGGCCTGCAGGTCAGAGGCCCCCCCCCTACTGCTCTAGGCACTCCTACATGAAGTCCTGAACTTGCAACGGATCACTAAGCTCTTAGGCCCAATCCTAGACCCTGTCCTCCTTTGCATTTGTCTATTCTTCCCCGCAGCATAATTGATAGAAACTGACATGAATGTTAATAAAAAATTATTTATGTGTAATTAGCCCAACGGTCAGAGTTATAACAATGGCAGGAAATTCAATTACTGTTATGATGTCTTGGAGGAGTAGCTGTTTACCTCAGTTCCCTCACCCATGATAAATTACTTCAGCATCAACTTTATGGGCGAGAGTTCTGGAACGAGATGATTACCATGTAAAATCTCTCTGTTACCTTCGGTTAAATTCTGCAGCTGTTGTGAGTCAGTGCAAAAGAGAGACAAGATAAATTTTTTTTTTCTACACTGAAGTAAGAAGGATGAGATCTCCTCCCCTGCTGCCACTTCACACCAATTTTAAAAACAGAGTACTGTATCATGATTCAGAAAATTCACCTCACTAATGTCTGTGTCATTAGAAGAGATTCAGATGTAGGGAAGGGAATAAGGCTGTGGCAGAGAGCGTTTTACTTGTGGGATTGTTGTAGGTAGGCTGACAGAGAGGAAGTGGCAGAAGGATTCTTTATAAAGTATGTGACGCTGATCAACTCTTGTGGTGCGCATGTGGGCCACAGGACCTCTTGCAATTGTCATATTGAAGGTGAAATTCAGTGTGTGCAACAGAAACTCTTGACTTCTGGCATCTTAGGATTAGCATTCCCAGTGAGAGAGGAAATAATTAAAGTCTCTGTGGGTTGGAGGAGCTCTCCCCAGGAGATGGATCTCCTCATAACTTTTCTCGGACTCAGCAAGTTTCCTTTCTGAATGGGACTGGAGGTATAAAAGCTTAAACCCGTGAGTGACCTCCTTCGGCTTCTACGCCATAGACGTCTGCATATAGGATCTGAATAGGACCCTGCGTGTTTATTATTACAGAATGTTTTCATTACATCAACTGCCACTAAAGTAGACTTTAATTTCCGCGAGACAAAGATCCCTGGGTCTCTCTTTGGGGAATATATAAAATGGTTTGAAAGGAAGGCAATTAACTAAGCCATTAAATGTGCGGCTTTTTAGTTTTACGCGCACTTCACAAAAGGGAAAGGATAATTTACGGGCGGGTAATCGGATTTTGTACTTTGCCGAACATTTGTATTTTATGTCAGGGCTGAAGACGAACTTTTATTTCTGAGAGCCTCCCCACCCGAAAATGGTACCTTGGAGAATAGCTGCTGAGTGATTCAGTGTGATCAACCTGAAAAGGTGAGCTAACCTAAAATAGCTTTAGTGCAAAAGCTGTGGGAGGTGTTTAGCTTTTCTCCAGATAAAAGAGAAGTCAGTACACTTGGGGGACAGTCCCCACGTAGTGTTCACCTCAACAAGAGGGCATTTGCAAAGATTCCCATGGTGTTAAAGAAATATTGCATTGGAAACCTGCCATCTCTGTTCATTTTCCGTGGAGATTTGATGAATACTTGACTCTTACCACATCGCCATTGACAGGATTGTCCGGAAAAGGCCGCACTGACACAAACAAAGCATTATTAATGCATGTACATCCACCAGAACCACAGAAATGCAAAAAATCCTAACTTCTATTCCTTTGGGGTCTGGTAACTGATCAGGAGAGAGATCTTGTACTTTAATTACTGTGAGCTCAGGCTCTCCAGGTCTCTGTATCAGGCTCTCATAAGGTCACATCTACACCCCAGCCACATGCCTTACAAGCCTTGTTTTGCCTCCTCCTTCATTGAAATTTATAAAATTATATGTGGCATGGAGAAAGTGGACAGAGAAAACCCAAGGGATGCCTCAGTTGGTAGAGCACAATGGCTTTTAATCTGAGGGTCATGGGTTCAAGCCCTACCATGGGCAAAAGATTCCTGCATTGCAGGGGGTTGGACTGGGTGACCCTTGAGGGAACCTTCCAATTCTATGATTCTGTTTTATGAGATAAAGGAAAGTACTCACAGCACTTAGTTAAACTATGGAATTCCCTCCCACAGGAGGTAGTGGCGGCCACCAAACTGGATTATTTTAAAAGTAGATTACACAAATTCATGGAGTGGAGAGTGTCGGGATACATAGAATGTTGTGTAGCCTAGTAAGTCTGCAGGCTTGAGCTTGCTTGCTAAGTAAAAGAAGCTGATGCAATAGACCTGCGAACCTTACTGTGTCAGAGTGACTCAGCAAGAGTGGACCGACAGATGATTGGCTGTTGTCTTGTATTAAAGGGGGACCTGTTAAGCAGGGTGTGGTGGTGTAGAGTGGAGTCAGAGAGAGTGAGAGTGAAGCTGTCCTAGTTGTCTTTGTATGAACTGTCTATATGTATATAGCTCACAATAAAACAATACTGCAAGGAAGAACAATACTGTGGCTTTTGCAATTCTCTGCTACAGTGCCGTGGAGCAATCCACGACAGAGAGGTATTGATGGGTGCTAGCCATGATGGGTATGCTCTGCCTCCACCACTGGAGACAGTACAGTGGTACCTTGGTTCTCAAACTTAATCCGTTCCAGAAGTCCGATGAGCCATTGGCCTGATCCAGCAGGTTCTTCTTATTTTCTAAACAATTCTGCTGCCTTTTCCTCTCGGAAAATGGCTCTGTAGCAGCGCTGGTGCATGTTCCTATGTGTGTGCCGTCACAACCATGCAATAGCTCATCATAAAACTAAAATACAACTCCAATTTTCATTTACATCTCCATAAATAACAGGCGAAGCTAGATGGACCCCAGCAAACAGGAAGAATATATTTTAGCATTCATCCCTTAGGCAAGAATTCAATATTATCAAACCCCCCAAAGGCTGCAGCGCCAGGAATATGTTGATAGCACTAAAAGTCTACATCTTGTAAAGCCAGTTGGAAGTCAGTTTGAAATACTCCTATTACCTTGGACCAGAGCCAGACTGGGAACCTGAGGGCTGAATAGCTTCCCAACAGAAAGCAATGCAGTCTGAGAATGATAAATTGCAAATCTTTTAAAAGTTAAACGCTCGATCGGACACTTTGCATGTTAATCCGTAGTAAGGTCCACTGAAATTAATGGGACGTGTTGCCATGTAAGTGTACATAGAGCTGAAGTCTTGATTAAGGGTTTTCCCATGGAAAGCCTGCTGCCTAAAGCCAGCCGCTCTGTGAAATAAAAGCTTGGTTTTGAGATTGCAAACTGACCCAGAACTGTCACAAGCTAGCAACGTTCTATTTTGCAAAAGCCATTGAGGCAACTTTCACTCCGAGATGTCGCGTGTCGAGTTGCTGCCCACAGTGATTTTCATTTCTTTCTTTCTTTTTTTTGCATCTGAGTTATAAACCTCTCTGAAAAATGGAAGTGCTGACACGGTCTGAACTCCAGTTTCCTGAAAGTGATGCTATAATATTATTCTGGGAGTCTAATAAGTCCCATTGTGAAAGTAATTTGTCAGTCTAACCCTACTGGCAAATTTGTAAAAGGTCAGCACAGACTATTTGTCAAAGTGAAATACATCAGCTGTTTCATGTTCTGCTTCCAAGATGCGAGTCATCATACCATATTAGGAATTCTTCTTTCTTTCTTTCTTTCTTTCTTTCTTTCTTTCTTTCTTTCTTTCTGGAAAACTGGCTTTTTTCATGGAACAGATGGAGGGAAAGGACCTAATCTGCCTGAAAATGTTTCACTATTCTAATTCTGCTGGACTGAGTTTTGGAAAAGAAATTTTACTTTCAGATTGAGAGCCCTTTGCAAAACTTCAATCCAGAATGGGTTGCCTGCTCTTTTTGATATATACAGTCGTACCTTGGATCCCGAACGCCTTGGTACTCGGACGTTTTGGCTCCTGAACGCCACAAACCCGGAAGTAAATATCTCGGTTTGCAAATGTTCTTTGGAACCTGAACATCCAACGGGGCTTCCACGGTTTCTGATTGGCTGCAGGAGCTTCCTGCAGCCAATCAGAAGCTGCGCTTTGGTTTCCGAACGTTTTGGAAATCGAACGGACTTCCGGAATGGATTCTATTCAACTTCCAAGGTACGACTGTACATACAGAAGCTGCCTATTAGTCAAAGAGCCAGTTTTAAAGCCCGGAACAAGTCTGGACCAGGTTACTTAGCAAGTACTCACTGACCTGTAAATGCATTATGATCAGCAGAAGGAATCGGACTGGTTTTACTGCTGATTATTGGTCAACGCAGAAGCAGGCTTTTTCAGTGGTGGAAACAGCATCAAGAAATACCCTCCCTACTGAAATACAAGAGACCTTATCAGTATTGGCATTCCACCGGCTCTTTAATACTAGTGTTCCCCTGAATTTGAACCGCTTGATCCACCTGTTTCAATTGCTCCATTTTGTTATGCTTTTTAAATTGGGCTTCTTTTAGTGTATATTTTAAATATGGCTGGGGTTTTTTAGTGTTTTGATGGAATTGTCTAGTGCGTTCTCATTATGTATGGGTTTTACAATTGGTTTTTGTGCTTGTAAAGCACTTGGAATAAATAGCAATAATACATACAACAAAGGGCGCACCTTCAGTTGCTGTCATATTCAAGTATATTCACATTATTCTTTATCACAGTTGTACCCCACCCTTCCTCCAAGGAGCTGCCCCAGATGATGCAATCACCCTGTTAGGCCATGGGTGGCCAACACGGTGCTAAACTACAACTCCCATCATCCCTGGCCATTTGCCATGCTCGCTGAGGTTGATGAGAACTGTAGTCCCACAACACCCAGAGGGTACTATGTTGTCTACATTATTCACGAATGTCCCATCATTCAGGATCCCAGACCCAGTGTTGCTGCATGACTCATTTGATCTGCATTTGAGGAGGTTCATGATGTTTCTACAAGGGACAGGGCCTTTTCTATTGCGGTGCTCCCATGTTACAATTTCTTCTTCAAAGAAGTAAATCTGGCACTTATACTACAAGCCTTTCAGTGCCACAGCCCAGGAATTTTAATTATCTCCTTGCCCCCAGGCACTTTAGCAATTTGGATTATTTGTCTGTCCTAGTTTCGGTTTGGTTGTTTTACTTCGCATTTCCTTATGTTTTATTCTTTATTCACACTTTTGTACACAGGCCCAACTCCTTCGGCAAATGGTGTTTCACAAGTATTTTCAAGATAGCAGTCCTTAAAACAAACAAACAAACAAAAAACCTGCCCCCCAGCTATTAAAGTAAAAAATCATCCACTAATCAAAATCCGAGGAAAATGCCCCAGAGGTATCAGAAGTTTGTGGATGAACATTTCATTTGATTGCTATGCAGTTTACAGCTTGTGTGAAACATACAACAACTTTTTTTAACAAGGCCACAATGGGCAATAAGCAATGATTTAGGACATTAAGTTGAACACTGTATAGGAATTTGAAATGGACAGAATCCCTTCTGTCTGCTGTGTGCTCTGTCCTGCTTCTCAGGCCGTGCTATTAATGCCTTTGCCAGTTTTATTGCTATCCGCACTTGATGCTTTTGGCTGCTAATTCGTTATAATTTCAAAGTTTTTTCCATTAACTGCCATGTATAATTGTAATCTAGGTGGGACCCTATAATAGTATTATTAGGCGAAAGGTTTGGCATCACCAAGCAATTTCCTGGAACTTGGGGCCAAAAGCGGCGAAAGCTTTGCCAAATAAATGTGCCTCTATGTAGTAATCCTGAAAATCGAAGCAAAAATTCACAAGCTGCTCTGAGAGGTCCTAAGGCTGAATTTAATAGGGCTACTGGTACAATGGACATTATAGTAGTATTGTGCAGATACATTTGTGTGTGTATGTGTTTGTTTGTGTGTGACCATCTTTCTTCTTGCTTTGCGTTTAGAAGTCTACGTAGTCCTTACTATGTTGTCTATGCACTAAAGATTGGCTGTTAGTTCCTGTCACATGTTCCAGAGACAGAAAGTCTCGTCTCTCCTCTATGCGTGTTTACATTGGTCCTTGGGACTGAAACTTGAGGCCGAATCCAGGGACGGAGAATCTGTGGCCTTTTCAGATGTTGTTGGACTCCAACTCCCATCATTCCTGCTCATTGGTTATGCTGACTAGGACTGATGGGCATTTGGAGTCCAACAACATCTGGTGGGCCACAGGTCCCCTGTCCTGGGCCTAATCAAATGAGCTTGAAAGGAAGATGTAATCCACTAGGACAGCCTATGTGGTGTCCAATGGTCAAGAGTCAAAGATGATGAGAATCCAGCAACGTCTGGAGGGCACCAGTTTGGCTGCCCCCAGTCAGCTCTGACTGATGGTGGCTCTTTCCCATCATGTGCTACTGGATCATTTGGTTACCTAGAGATGCTCCAAACTGACCATGTGTCGGGCTTCAGAGAATCCGATCCCCCTCCCTCATGGCAGGCTTCCAGTAATGGAAATAAAAGAAGCTCTTACCAAAGTATTTTATTCAATAGTCAAAGAGAGAGATGTCTCTAGGATAATGGCATTGCTCCGAGTAATCTCCTCCCCGCTTTTACTCTCAGCCGCCAGCAGCTCCACCTCTTTATATGGTGGCTGCGTAAGGCCCTTTGTCTATTCGCTTTCTGCTCTCCCATTTTCACTGCCCTTCTGGTCGTAGGAGAAGGCGGGTCTGGAATGCTTTCTAATGATAATGGTGACTTCCATTTCAGTGTATCTGAAGAAGTGTGCATGCACACGAAAGCTCATACCAAGAACAAACTTAGTTGGTCTCTAAGGTGCTATTGGAAAGATTTTTTTTAATTTTGTTTTAATGATAATGTGTGAGCCAGCTGTTCTGGCTCTGCTTACTCCCCCTCCTCTTCTTCCATTATCAGCTTTGTCCTTTTTCTGTCTCAGAGTCAAGTTGAACCCCTTAACCTGACCTTTGTCTGCTACCATTGGCCTTTTCCTCTGCTTCTCACTCAGAGCGGGGCAGGGCAGCAGGGCTGCAGCCCTCGTCTGGCCAGCAGTATTTGCACTGCCAGTCATTCTTAAGAGATCAGTACTTTGCTCTCTTTGTTTCTTCCCAATGGCCCATCTTCTCCCGGGCCAGTTCCTGAGCATGGAAAACTGGTTTGGCTTATCTTTTTGACACTGCTAGATTCTACGTCTGGCAGCTTACCTCATTGCTTTATATCTAACATTTACTAAAGCTATGAATTTAGGGGTGTCTGGCCCTCACAAACTCAAAATTGGCCCAATAACCTGTGTCTTTTGCTCAGTGAACAATACACATTTGCTTGATTTGTACAGAAGAAATGGCAGAAAGGGAATGGGGACAAAGAAGGGAATCTTTTTCAAGCCTTCACTGTAGGTGTTCTTCTGGCGATGAGTAGGAGTTCTCCCAGTAATAATATTTTTGCTAATGGAATAGCAAACTGGCACATCCTGTCGGGTCAGACCATTGAATGGGCTCAGCAAACATAGGAAGCATAGATTGTTTTTCTACAGAATTATTAATAACAAAAGCCATATAAAAATCAAATTGAATGCATTTTAGGAAGCCTCATTTTTAAACATCAATGGAAGTGTTAATCAACAGCAGCTGTTTTAATTTTGTATCTTAGTTTCATTTGTGTTCCCAGCGTGGTAGACATTGGAAAGCCTTAAACATCCCAGCCGCTGTTATTTTATTTCGTGTTTCCAGTTTATGTCCCGTGAACTGTGGGCTTGAGCGCCAGACAGCTCTTCCATTCAAACCTGTGGGAATTGCTTTCAAATGAATGTTTTTTAAGTTTGAGCTCTTTCAGGGGATGGGATGCCATTCTGTGCACGAAAAAGTATTGCAACTTTTTCCATTGCCCCCCCCTTCTATATGACTCATAGCATCTCCTAGGAGGAAGATGTTATGGAAGATTATGGAAGGCAGATGCGTTAAAGACACAGTCAGAAGATACATGCTTGGTTAATCCAACAATTTACCCACTTACAACCTGGGCGTTTTTTGTTGTTGGCATCTGCCTGTCTTGAGAGACAATGGAGTGCGCCTCCGGGGGTGCAGTCAAACAGCTGAAGAATCACAGCACCTGCTGTGGCTGCAGAGACCAGCAACTCATAACTGCTTCCTCCTGCATTGGTTTTTGCTGCATTAGCAGCACCCAAGTGACCTCTCCAGCGCGCAAGGGGGTGGGGGCAAGCAGCAGAGAACAAAGGCACCACGCAGCCAACCCCCACCACTGCTGGAGTGACCCCAGCACCAAGCAGAGGCTGTTGCGCCCTTCTGGCACCCCGCTCCCCAGATCCGAGCCTTGCAAGGACTATAAACGATAGTCACCTGGCTCGGTTGCTTTGCTTGTGTTTTGAAAGACACTCGCTGCTGCAGGGCGCCTGTTTGTGCATGTTGTGTTTTCCTGCGGAAGGTTCTGTTTCCAAGTTTGCCCCCGCTCCACATCTCCAGTGGGATGGAGTCAGGCTTTGCCCCCCTCCCCACAGCTCCCCAAGCCGGTGCCAGCCGCCCCCAGTTCAGGGTGGTAGTGCCGGGAGGTGGGCACGCAGTGCACTCAGAGCCGAGCGCCGGCACCAGGGAAGTGGCGTGCCTTCCTCCCAGTTGGTTGGCCATTTTGTCACCCCCCCTCATTGATGACACCTGGGGCGGACCGCACCCCCCGCACCCCCATTCCTATGCCACTGGAAGTCCCTAACACTGAGGGTTTGAGACCCATCAGCTACCCTCACCTGGGTGAGCCAGCCCATCAAAACCGTTTCCTGGGGTGTGGCCACTGTCACATGCCGACAGCTTTTAGGAGCCACAGGGCAGGGTGGGGACCAAAGGTGGACAAACAACCCCAGAAGGGGTTAGTCTTTCTTCATAAGCTGACAATGATAGTGGCTATTCCGCAGTTAACATATGAAACTGCCATCCTGAGTCAGGGCATTGGTCGAACCCTGCATTAGCTGTTATGACTGGCAGGGACTTAAGCAATGGGAAATCTTTCCTCATTCCCTGCCTTGATCCAAGTTATCTGGAGATGCTGAGGATTGAACCTGGGATCTTCTGCATGCTGCTCTCAATGGCTAAGATACTGCCTCTCCCTTTAAAGCAGGGGTGAGGAACATGTGGCCTCCAACTCCAACATCAGCCTCAGGCAGTATGGCCAACTGTCAGGGGTGATGGGAGCAAGAGTCCAAGCACATATGGAGGGCCACCAATTCCCCACCCCTGCTTTAGACAAATATAACTGACCAGCCAGCTAGTTCTGAGTTGTTTGAGAACTATCACACCTATATCACACTTAATTAGGTACAAGATGGTATGCATTTCTGAGAATCGTAGAGGAATAACTATGCTTCGGATCATTTCCATTCTAATTGTGTGTTTGTGCGCGCGCTTTAATGAGGTTTGTGTAATGTTTTGCTCCTGACAAAGCTAACCAATGTCCTCTCAGTAGAGTGAAGCAACAATTATTTCTAGACTTTCAGTATGGTTATTTCTCTTGCCTGAAATGTTTTCAGCACAGTTTAATTTTATTCCTTGCCAAAGACTATATTTCTTTTTCAGAAGGGCAGCCAATGTGCAACTGAGCTGTGGGATCCAGATCACAGATCAGCACAGACACATCGGTATCTGCGTGAAGCCCAGAAATGTTAGTGTGTGGTCCTCCTATACACCGCCATTGTATCCGTCTTTGGAGATACAGTGTGCCTTGTCTTGAGGCCAGGCTTTTGCTGCAGCCAGATCTTGTACCTGCGGCCAAATCTGGGGATCAGTTCAGGGCCACTGCAGATAACCTGAGGGGAAATGCTGAGTGGGGGAAAGTAGTCCAAGAACGCAGTGCTGACTAGGTGAAAAGTGCAAGCAGGCAGAGACCAAGATGCAGGTTGCAGCTAAGAGGACAATCCAGGATCTGGGAAGAATGCAGGAAGCAGCAGGGATATTGGAGGAAGACAACTGAAAGAACGCTTGCTTGGACATCTGTGCAGGGAGACTCTAAGCTAGGTGCCTAGAGGACAACAGACGGGAGTTCCTGCTATGCTGATCTGGCAAGGACAAGAGGCCAAGCTCCTGAGATGGCTGCCCAGTCAGAAGTAGGGCTGGGCGATATCTGGTTTTCAACATTGTAATATGCCACTATCTAAACATCGCAACAGACATAGGATGATGTCTGAAATAAGGATGGAGCTATGTAGAGGCATTGCCTGGCTTCACGGTTTCCCCCACATTGTGGTTTTTGCATAGTACCCGAGCACACAATTTTTGACATTGCCAGGTCAAAAATCATGATACTGGTTTCATAATTTTTGACCTGGCAATGCAGGTTTTGTTTGACCTTGAAACGCAGCCCTAACACACATCTTGATTCGTGGTATGTTGCCAGGTCAAAAACCATGAAACCAATATCACAATATGGACTTCAAATCGGTTTTGGATGATATATTGAGGGTCTTAATTCAGGGATGAGTCTCTGGATGTCATTGAGCAACTCTGCATCAGACCCAGCCATCAAGGGTGATGGAAACTGGAGGTCAACAATTTATCGAGGGGCTCATGCTCCCCATGCCTGCTCTAATTGCTAACCTGTTGTGGGTACTGATATTAGGAATCCCTGTCCCTTGCTACACTTTCTGAATATATATAGCTTTGACTGACTCGCTAGGTTTGATTCCAGGCTCTTCCTTGGCGATTCCAGCTTCTTCAGCTTTGCAGCCCATTTCTTCCACGGCCTGCTGTGCCCGACAGGTAGCAGTAGGAGGTGCAGAGACGCAACCTTTGTTTCAATGTTAGAAATATGTCCTGTTGTGCATAAAGCAGCTCAGGGCCCAACATCTAAATAAATATGGTGTCTAATTAAGGGTTCGTTTATCCTTGGCCAGTCCGGCATGATCAAGTGTAAGCAGGTCAGACCTGCCAAGTGTCCGACTGATCTGCCTGCCACCCACTTTGAAATCTGGTCTCCAGACTTCATTCTGGTTACTTTCACTCTCGCTGAGTTTTCCTAAACAATGCTGTTGGCAAATAAGTGAGCTGTTCAAGGAGCAGCCTTGAAAGATCCTGGCGATAGTAGGATGGGGCAGGCAAGCAATCCAATTGAGCTGTATGTGAACGGGAACAGCCATTAAGGTGCTGGAAACGGGGGCTCAGTGAAAGTTGGAGAGGAGAGAGGAACAGATGTAGGAGCTGGCAGGACCATAGTGGTTCAAGAAATGGATAAGGAAATTACACCAGGATCCGTGTTTACAACAAACAAACAAACAAGCCACCTAGTGGTTATCAGACCAAGGGCCTATTCAGTCCAGCATTCTTCTGCCAACAGTGGCAAGCCAAATACTTTTGGAGAGTAATAATCACAACACCATTTGGTCACTATGGATAATGCCCACCAGTAGGCTCATAAGCTGCAAATTCGCCTAATCCTGTTAAATTTCATCCAGATCTGGAGGTGGTGCAGTGTCATTTGATCAAGTCACTTCAGCAATGTGTGTAAACCAGGGGAAGCAAGGTTGGGGAGAGAGAGCAGCAGTGGTGTGTGGGGACCTGTACTAGTCAGGAGGCAAGAATCAGAGGCAAGGGAAGCTTTGGAGCTGGAAGAAGAGGAGGACAAAGAGGCAGGCCAGGCAAGTGAGAGTCTGGGTGCTTCCCCACCCTCTCCTGCACCACTATCTCCCAGAATCAGGAGAGAACTGAAGTGGGAAGAGCGGAAGCAGCTTCTACATGGGTGTAGTCTCTGGCTACGTGCATGCAGCACATAAACTGGTGGAGGGGTTTCTAGTTGCTGCAACTGCTCCATAGAGTGCGGACATGGGAATAGCTACCTAGACACCAGATTGGCATGCATAGGTATTCAGAGTTGTAGAAGTGACTGTGTTATCTTTGACAATAAAGAGTCAACTGTCTGCCTTGTGCATGCCTTTGGCTGGGAAGTGCACTCGGCATCCATATTTTTATAGTTATTTCAAACGGGGTTTCATGTTTTCACTTTATAAACCAGTCTGATATTTCATGATGTGGTGGTTATAGAAACAAGCAAATGAACAAACCTTTTCGCCACAGCGCCAAAGCATCTACTCACCAGCTTTGTTTCAGTTCCTATGCTTTCTTACCAAAATCATGCTAGAGTCCCCATTTATCATGCTAACAAGCAAATCTAAAAATAATAATGAAACCAGTAATCCGTGGATGTTAGGTCTACAAATGGCTGCATATTATGATAGCTATGAACCACCGGTGCCCAAAATACAGAGGCAGAATGCTTCTGACTACCTGATGCTGATGACAAATAATTGGGTCAAATAACTGGGAAACACAAACACATTCATGGATTTCTTTTCAGGTTCCAGAGATGATCATGGTTGGCCTCTGTTAGAAACACAATCCTGGGGTGTGGGCTCTTGAGAGATGTCCAACCGTGCTGACCCGTGGACATCTCTCAAGAGCCCACACCCCAGCAGGGGATCTAAGAGCTCCCTGGCTCTCCTTCTGTTCCCCATTGCAACCCACTTGCTCTCCCACATCTCACCCTGGCCCAGACTGTCTGTTGGCATCCCAGCACCATGGAGAGCTCCTAGTGAGCCACTTGATCCAATAAGAGTTGGAAGCAAACAGAGCCCAATTGAGCTTCTTTCTCTAATACTGTACCGTACACATCTCTCGGGTGCCCTCTGCCCCCTTTGTTAAGAATTAGATTCTCACAAAGGACCGACCCTCTGGCTTGAGGAGGAGCACTTCTCCTGGGCTCCACAGCATGCTGCCTGGTGTGCTCCATGCAACAGTGGATTGAAGTTGTGGTGTGGGAGACTTTCAGTCAAGGGTGCTCCTCAGCCAAAGGAATGCACACAGCAGATAGTTAACTGCTGCCTCTGCTCTTCCCACTTCAATTCTCTTCTGGTTCTAGAAGACAGTGATGCAGAGAGGATGGGAAAGCACCCAACCCTTCACTTGCCTCACCTGCCTCTTCCTTCTCTTCCTCTTGTGCTCCACCCTCCAGTTTTGAAGTTTCCTCTGCCTCTGCTTCTGCCTCCTGGCTGGTACAGGACTCCACAAATCACAAGTCCCCTCTCCAGTGCCCTTCCTGAGTCAGACTGCCAGTTCCTGACAGGCAAGCATGAGGGTCCTATGCACCCTGGTGCTGCAGCATCTGGTTCAGTGGGCTACTGCCTACCATCTCAGATTCAGTGATCCCTTGATCTGTGGCATCAAGATCACAGCCAGGAACCTGGTCTGACTCCTTCACTGGTAGTTCTATATGCTTAAACAGTGCCCTGGTCGCTGATGGACTTCGGGAACACAACATGGGCAACACTGGTGGTGAGAAGAGTAGATACCAGTGACTGCTTGCTTGCTGACTGGTTAAGATCTGTAGCTCTCTAGCAACTGCTACGAGCTGCCCAAGGGAGGAGGCCAGTAGGGTGCTCCCTCACAGCTTCCACTGCCACTCAGGACAGTGTGGTGTAGTGGTTAAGAGCGGTAGACTCGTAATCTGGGGAACCGGGTTCGCGTCTCCGCTCCTCCACATGCAGCTACTGGGTGACCTTGGGCTAGTCACACTTCTCTGAAGTCTCTCAGCCCCACTCACCTCACAAAGTGTTTGTTGTGGGGGAGGAAGGGAAAGGAGAATGTTAGCCGCTTTGAGACTCCTTCGGGTAGTGAAAAGCGGGATATCAAATCTAAACTCTTCTTCTTCTTCTTCTTCTTCTTCTTCTTCTTCTTCCTCCTCCTCCTCCTCCTCCTGAGTTCGGTGGCAGTGGCACTGGCAGGGAAAATAGGGGCATTCTGGGATCAAATCAGAAGCCGGGATGGCTTTTGTAATTCCGGAACTGTCTCTGGAAAATGGGGACACTTGAAGGGTATGGAATATGCCAAAGATTTTCTTGTGTGGCTGCACATTCCCCTTCACTGATGGATTCAGAGCTGATTTGTGATGCCGTAAGTGAGGAGGGAGGCTGGGGCCCTCATGGTTTGTGATCCCAAATACCTGTGAGAACATTCAAATAAATACACTCACTTCATTTATTTGAGTGTGTGATGGTGCAATCATTTAAACAAATTAGGCGCCTGTGTTTATTTGCCCCTCCTGTGTCCCGCTTTGAACATGTTGCTCCAATACACTTGCTTTTTCTCTGCAAGAGATGAGGGAGAGGGAGAGGGAGAAATTAAAATGCCACCCCCTTCTCCACTGCCTAATGTTATTGTAATGCTGTAGGAGAGATTTAAAATACACAAAAAGCCAGAATATTTAAAAATTATGACTCCCACAGGGCCTGTAGCTCAACCATATAGCACATGTGTTGTATATTAAGGTGGTGGTTCACAGTTTGTTTTTGTTGGACAGTCCTTTGGGATGGAGTAGCAGGTGAGACCTCCCACTTTCCTCTATCTTCTACAGGGGGGCAAAAGCAGACCTGAATGCTCTGGTAGCACAGAATAGAGACCAGGAGGTGTGTGTGATGGCGGCTCCTTCCGGTGCTCAAGAAAGATCATGTGAGGAAGGAAAGCTGTGCACTGTCCTTCTTCTGGGCTCCACAACAGGAGTTCCAAGTGCGTACCTTGCACCAACAAAGCCCTCAAGATGTCTCCAGTGCTGCATGAGCATAATGCCACCCACCCAACTAGACTTCTGTTTCCTGTTCTCACCCCAGAGCCTGCTCATGAGGGTCCTCTAACCCTTCGGAGCTGATTTTGAGGGTGCATGGGAGGCTGAAGGGAACAGGAGAAGAAGAGAATGTTTCCTTGGGTGCATTGAAGTCTGCCGTACTAGCAGAACTGCAGCATTGGATGCAGCAGCAGAGTAAGCAGAAGGCTTCGATGCTCCCAGGACTAGGACCCCATCTTCCCTGGACTCTGGAACTTAAAGGAGCAACCCTCCAGGTGCATTGCCTACAGGGCAACCTGTGGGTGTGAGTCCCCAGTGTGAACGAGGCTGGTTCTTTTGGTGGGGATGTTCTACCTCCACTGTCCAAGTCCTTATAACTCTGAATACCAGTTGCTGAGAATTGCAGGTAGGGAGAGGGCTGTTGCACTCAAGTCCTGCTTATGGGATCTGGCTAGCCACTGTGAGAGCAGGATTCTGTACTTGATGGGCTTTTGGCTTGATCCAGCAAAGCGGTCAGGAATCAGGATCAAAGAGTAACGGGGTTCAGGGAGCAAAGCAGATGGCAGCACAGATAGCACGAATCAGGACTGAAGAGCAAGGCCAGAAACCCAAGATATACTAAAGCTCAGGAAGTCCTTGACGCTCATGCCAAGCTTGACTTCAAAAGCAAGTTTTATCACCCACCCACCCCACTCACACAGGAGGCCAAAGAACACCACAGCCAACCACAAAAGAACAATCACGCCCCATGCCAACCCCAACCTCTCTCACCACCAAAGGAGCACAAGCGAACAACAGAGAACCTGCACAGACAACTCTGACACCAAACCCTACACATTTCAAGTAAAACAGAAACATCGTCACCCTACCCCACCCATCTCCCCATCCCACCCACCTCTCTCCCCCTTCTCTTCCTAATGTCTCAACAACAACAACCGATTTGTAAAAATGTCATATGGAAAAATACAGGAGAGACATTGCAATACCTTTATAAATCAGGAAAATCTTTAATATTTTTTTTAAAAGCAAGTTTTATATATTCCTCACTGGGTAGAGCCAGGTCAGATCTGAAAGCTTCTTCCCTGCAAGACTTCAGTTAACCACAAGGGGCAGTGGCCAGCAGTTCCTGACGCCTCCACTCTATTTGGACGAGTGTAAGAAAACCCCCGTGATGGATTGTTCTATATGCAATCATGGAACTCATTGAGGGAACACTGTATGGAAAGGAAAATGACTGTGAAAAGCTGAGCCAGTCAATCGTAAAGAAAAAGTACAAAGTGACACTAGTAAACACTCTATATAAGCTGCCAGCGCCAAGACTTAGATCATTGGATATCTTCCAAGGAGCGAGGGCTCATTTGTTTATTTTTGTAATGAAATACTGTACAAGAAATACGCAAAAGATTGTAAAACGAGCCTATAGCTCAGACATTGTTTATATGTGAACATAAGATATTTGGGGGCCGTTGCCATCGTTTAAAGAGAGAGGAGGAGAGACCTTGCAAAACAGTTCTTTCCAGTGTTTAGATAATTCCTATCTGTTAAATTGATAAGATTTATTATTAAGAAAACCATAAACCATTTCTTAACTGTTTGGAGGCTTTAGGCCTTTTTTATGATCCTCCACAATAGCTCAGTAGGGTTTACTAAATAGAATTACAACAGTTTCATGAGTAATTACTTTCCCCTCCATTTTTCTTATGTTAATGGTCCACATGTCAGCTCCAAAAGGCTGCAGTGCTCTAGTTATACAATGAACAAGCATGAATTATTTGATTATTTTTATCTGACCGTTTTCTCCGGTTCCAAATTGTCACAATAGTGTCTAGGCAAATAGTCCAGAATCTCATCAAATCTGGATGTTTGACCGATGGAAAGTTGACTTATATCAAATCACACCATTGGCTCCTCTAATCAGTTTTGTTGACACTGATTGGGAGCACTTCTCCATGATTTCAGGTGCAGATCCATCCATCACCCCCCCCCCTTTCTGAAGTGCCAGGGATTGAACCTGGGGACTCAGCTAGACTGGTAAAGAAAAATGCAATTTATATGTGTTGCGTATGCAATATAACATTGTGCCACCATATGACCATGTGGAGTCCCGTTTTTCTCTATCTGTTTTCCCTGTTTAAATTTACAACGCTTTAACCTGAAACGCTTCTCTGATGTGTCTAGATCTAGCCTAGGTTCCTTCTCATGCAGCACAGGAGAGACACTACTGATTTTTGACCTCGTTCGCTGTTCAAGGCTCAATGGAAAAGACAGAAGCTGCAACAATGCCACAGGGCCTGGAACAGCACTGCCTTAAAATCCCCTTGAATCATTAATTCTCTCCCACATGACTGTGCCTGCCATTTCAGATCTTCCTCAGTAGCCCTTCTGCGGTCAGGACCTGGCTACTGGAGAGAGGATTTTTTTTTTAATGTGGCACTATCCAAGCTGTGGCTCTCTCTGTCTCTGAGTGACACATTGGTCTGGCAATATCTGTTAACTTTTCAGTGCCCAACAAAAGTCCAACCTGTTCTCTTATGAACTCAGTGGCAATTAAGCCTTTTTAAATTGCTCTGTTATTTTAATGGTATTGCTTTCTTGCAGATTTTAATTTAGGGTGTATATATTTTAATCTTGTAACGTGATTATATTATTGTGTCTTTTAATTGTGTGTGTATGTTTTAAAGTTTGTGTAACTGATTTTTATACTTTGCTAAGTGCTTAGAATCCTATTTTGGCATTAGTTTAAAATAATGATAATGATAATAGTTTTTAAAAGATCCTTAATTATTTTTAGGTGCTATTTTATCTGCTGGTTCTATTCTTGTGGTTTTATTTCTGCTGTTTTGGTTGTTTGTACCTTATTGTATTTTACTGACTTTAAAAAATACTACTACTACTACTACTACTATTATTATTATTATTATTATTATTATTATTATTATTCAGTGATAACCAGTGGGAGTTATATTCAGAGTAGATCTGTTGAAATAAATAGACTTAAGAATTGATGCTTTTGAATTATGGTGCTGGAGGAGACTCTTGAGAGTCCCATGGACTGCAAGATCAAACCTATCCATTCTCAAGGAAATCGGCCCTGAGTGCTCACTAGAAGGACAGATCCTGAAGTTGAGGCTCCAGTACTTTGGCCACCTCATGAGAAGAGAAGACTCCCTGGAAAAGACCCTGATGTTGGGAAAGATGAAGGGCACAAGGAGGAGGGGACGACAGAGGATGAGATGGTTGGACAGTGTTCTCGAAGCGACTGGCATGAGTTTGGCCAAACTGCGGGAGGCAGTGAAGGATAGGCGTGCCTGGCGTGCTCTGGTCCATGGGGTCACGAAGAGTCGGACACGACTGAACGACTGAACAACAACAACAAAGTTATTTATGTCTATTGATTCATTGCATCCACTCTGAGCATAACTTAATGCTGGATCATTTAAGGTGGATATTTGCATCTGAACCAAAATCCAAAATCACCAATTCAGCTGGTGTGTTTTGATTCCAGATAAATTATATCCAATTTCTTTCTTCCTTTCCTGTTGATCAGTTGTTGTATCAGGGATGTTCTTGCTACAATTAGCATGTGGTTGTTTTGCCCTTAAGGTAACCAGGTCTCAAGCCATTCTCCAACCTGGTGCCCTTGAGATGTTTTGAACCAGAGCTCCCATCATTCCCATTCAGCATGGCTATTGTCCAGCCTCTGTCCTGGAGAATCTGTGGCTGGCAAACCAGCCTTAGCCTTATATGTGCATCCCAGCCACTAGCCACCCTTGAAATATTTTTCACTGTCTCTTCCATACTTTTGGTAGCAATGTTCCTCCAGGCATATATGAAGCTGAAGTGATGATTACAATAAGAGGAATTGTAAGAGGTTTTCCAGAACTGGGGTCAGGGATGACATCTCCATAAATCACTTGTAACCTTAACACAGACAGTCTTATAGGAACTTTCCTGTCTGATGTAGAATATACATAGGTTAAAATATTCCCATCGTATTTACCTTTTACTCTGAGGGTTACAGAAACCAAATTTCTGTCATCAACAATTATTAATGTTCCATTTTACCCTGCAGAGACTTTTAATAAAGCATTAAGCACAGCATTTTGGACAGGCAGGGGCTAAAGGGAGAGTCCAAATATATAAAAGTGAAGGAGAGAGATATAAAATCTGAATATATAAAAGTGATGGCGAGAGAGAGAAGGAAGAGTATGTGTTATGTAACATCTGTGTGCCACATGTACATAAATCACAGTGGGATTCTAAACATTTCTTCCTTCACCTACATGTAACTCAGCTTTTATAGTTCATAATTGTACTAAAAACATTATTATTTTTCTAACTTTAAAGTGACATTTGATCAAGTCTAGAGGAGAACCATTGCAAACTGACTGTGGACTTGGGACTTGTGAGACTCTCATGAAGCATTACTCTTATTTCATCACATAAAGTCTGGGAGTGAAGTAGATGAAAAACTCTGAATCTTAAGAGGACGCAAAATAAACAAGGTAACACAGCGTGTGGTCAAGAAACGTGGTCAAATGAATAAACAAGGAGGCTCAATCAAATAGTTCTCTGCTGTTAACAGTCACCAATACTGGCATCCAGAGTACTTTACATCTAAGGAGGGATCAGCCTTTGGAGCAAGTTCTCACGCTTAGTTGTTTGGACAACCCAATCAAATAGGTAGTAAAGGTAGCTTGCCTGAGATCTAGGATAACTGGGGAAATCCTGTAGGAGAACACAATTCCCTTCTTTTCAAATCCAAGCCCTTGGGAGTCAGCTAGCCCTGGCCAAGCCCTGCTCCATCTTTTATTTCACTCTAGAGAATGGAGCAAAAAGTGTCCATTCACTTGTATGGAGCAAGGGTATAGAGTCGCACTGGGGCCAAGCATCAAGGTGTGGGGCACACAACTCCTCCTTTACTCCGGGTCATGTTGTCTCACATGTCTTAAAGCTTGCCAGTCTCCACATGAGCTCACCTATTCACCGAAATAATAATCCGAGATACCCTTCTGCACATGAGTGGAGGCTGGTCCCCTAGGCTGAATGGGAGACTGTCTTTGCTCACCTCAGTTTTGCCCTTGTAGAATCCAGCAGGAGGATGGAGAGAAAACCAGCATTAGTTGGCTCTGCCTGCCATTGGTTCTGGCTTTCAAGGAGAAAACACAAGTCCTTCTCGCTTCAGCTGTAGATAGTTGACAAGATGGGTCACTGGATGTGTGCGCTTCAGTGTTGGGATGGGGAAACAAAATTAGGGCAGAATAATAGCATGAGCTAGCTAAGCCCTTAGATACACAAGAAGCCAATTTCTGGAGTGTACAGGTCCAACCCTGCCATTTGGCATACTGAAGCAGCCACCTGAGACGACAGATTCTGCAGGGTGGAGAGCAGACAATGTTGTGTGTGCCCCTTAAACTAACCTGCTGTCCTCAGGTATAGTGGAAGATGCTGTCCCATTGCCAGTGTTGAAGTAAGAATCGCCTGTCCATCCAGCTGGCTCTGGTATGTGGAATGAGAGGCACCAAAATGTCTTGGGCCAACAAAACCCTGCATTTGACTCTACAGAGCTGGGCCCCAATGAACATGATATTGCCACAGATTTGACACCTGCCTATTAAAAAAAAAAGTCCTGTGTGGCTGCAGGTTCAGTTGACCTGGGAGAAAATCTGGATTCAAAATGGCACCCAGCGACACGGGAAAACCAATCCACTCTATTTGCAAAGGTTAACTTTCTCAGGCTTTGTCAACAGATGTGTAGATTTCACACATAACTACCACTTGCCAAAAGTTCACTAAGAGCCTAGATTTCCTGCAGGTTTCTTTTGGGTCAGAGAAACACGCCTCACCTCCTTTATATGTTGTGGGTGCAGGTAATGCACAAGAATATTTGTGTTCCTGTTTCCCAAATCATACAAAGTACAATGTACTAGAGACAGTATAACGGACAAATAATGCTTTCAGGGCTGAGTTAATGGAAGAGGGCTCTGACAACTTGCCAAGGAACTTTGTGAAGTTCTGTGTACAGTTAATCTGCCAAAAGAAGCAATATAACAAAGGCATGGAGCCCCCACCAACAAAGGGATAAATCCCTAACAGTTGGAAACACAGTGGTTGAGTTTAAAATAAATTTTAAAGTCCCCGTCTTTTACATCATTGGAACCTGCTTAGTCAATATTTGCCCTTTGTCCACAACTATATGAAACGTAAGCAGAGTTTCTGCTGGATCCAGGCCAAAGGCTCAGCTAGTCCCGCCTCCTGTTCTCACAGTGGCCAATCAGTTGCCCATGAGAAGCCTGCAAAAAAGAAGTTGAGTGCAACAACACTCTTCCTCCTCCTGGTTCCCAGGAACTGGCTGCCTTCAGCTCTAACCAGGTGGAGATTGAATCTTACCTGTAGACAGCAACTTATAATGCAAATACTGTACTTTATGTGAGCTTACGCTTCATTTTTAAAATAGTTTGGAGCGAGTGGAATTGGCTCAGGCACCCATCCTTCAAAGCAGACTTATTTAGTGTGCTGTGGAATGCTGGTTTCTTCCAGCAGATGCTACAGATTATGGCTTGTCTACTCCATTACAGAACTGGGGATAATAACCTGTGGACTTCTCATAACACCTCACTTATTTGAACACTGAAGGGGTGGATCAGAGGACAGAGAGAGACACTAGCTCCTTGAAGGTGAGTGTTTTGGTCCAAATCTCTTTCTAACTGTGATAGTTGAATGTAAGGACAATAACACCCTTCGCCAACCTTGTGCCCTCTGATTTTGGGGACTCATGATCCCTTGTCAAGAGTCATCTGGCTGGGGTTGATGGGAGCTGTGTATTTCCAAACATTCAGAATGGGTTCTGAAGGCTCCAGTAGTGGTTTTGCATAATCTCTGGTGGTTATACCATGTAGTCCTATTAAGGAACACAGTGACATGAGAATCACACAGTAACCAGCAAGGAGCTTTGGATGAAACATGTTGAAATCCCTTGTTTTCACAAGCTGATTTCAACTTTTGGATAAAGCCCTTGGAATCTTGTGTAAATGAACCTTTGGGTGCTAAGTACACGACACAGAAAAGATGCTAATGAATAAGCAGCAGAAATGCCGTAAATAAATACAAATAACCATATAACAATCATGGTTGATGGGTGTTGGGCATGTTTAGCCTGGAGAAGACAAGACAGAGAGGTCTTATGATAGTCATCTTCAAATATCTGAAGGACTGTCAAATGGAAGATGGTGCAAGCTTGTTTTCTGCATCTACGGAGGATAGGACTTGAACCAATGGATTCGAATCATAAGAAAGGAGATTCCGACTAAGCATTACAAACAACTTTCTGATGCTAAGAGCTGTCTGGCAGTGGAATGGAATCCCTCAGATGGTGGCAGACTCTCCTTCTTTGAAGGTTTTTAAGCAAAAATTTGATGGCAATCTGCCATATATGATCTAGTTGAGATTCCTGCATTGGAGAGGTTTGGACTAGATGATCCTTGGAGGGTCGTTTCTAAGTCTACAGTTCTATGATTCTATGAACTGCAATGCAGAGGCAATTTGGTCAGCTTGTGGTTGTCAGCATGCTCTCCTAAAGCAGTCCCCACTGAGCCACTGCCACATGCCAGTCTGCCTTCATAACAGGAATTGCCAATTTCTGTGGACCCATAGGCACATATGCAACACCAGAAGGACTGAATTGCACACCATACAGAGACCCTGCAACCAATTCCATTAGCTACCATAGAATGCTTCTTTTGAATCTAACTTGCCGAGGGAGGAGAGGGGACCCTGTGGGCACCAGGGAAGGCTTCTGCAGGTGCATGGGCGTGCACCCGTGGGCACCGTGTTGGTGACTCCTGCTCCATAATATGTAGCACAGGAGGAGGTGGAAATGCTGGTTAAATGCTCAGAAACTTGACAAAAATAAGGGTGGTGGGTTTTTTTTTTGCCAACTCAAAACTAGACCCACAGCTGAGCGCTACATAACCAAATGATCCAGTTTCCAAGTAGGAGAAAATGTCCATGGCATTCTGTACAATCCCCATGAAAAAAAGTATTTTTTTATATAATGAAAGCCAACTAATAAAATTGAGTATTTCACAGCAAAGGCCCTGCCCAGAATTCATTGGGGTAAAGGGATGATAGTGTCTTTCCTTCATGGAAATATTGACAAATGTCTAGACTTTTTAAAAGAAGGACTCCAGAGGAAGAGATAAGTACCAACTTAGCTTTCTGTTATAAAAACAAAGCTGAAACACGTTCAAATGTACAAAAGAAGCAAGATGTACTGATTTAGCAATTGCTACGAGTGCTCTTTAAGGCTAAATGATGCAGATGCAGGGTTTCCCCCCAGTTGCAAACATCTGGAATATTTTTTTAGTCCTTTAATAACAGTCATACTTGAGGGAATTATGTCTATGGTTAGATCACACAAGCACCACTATATGGGCACTGGAACTCAGATCGACTTGCAGGTCCTAGTATCCACATGCTTTGAAACGGATCTCTGGATTCATAACAGCTAGGAATGTCCTTTTGCTAGCCAATGGAAACTGAAAATCTGAAGATTCATCAGCAGGTACGCAAAAAGCAAAGCTTAACCCATAAGGAAAATTCCAAGTAGGTACAGAATATGTCATGGCTAGAGAAGTGCAGAAAGCCGATTCTCCGTATTGATTTGTTGTACCTTGAGATCTTCATAGCAAAAAGGACGTTTCATCATCATCATTATTATTATTATTATTATTATTATTATTATTATTATTATTATTATTATTATTATTATTATTATTTTATTTATTTATACCCCACCCATCTGGCTGGGTTTCCATTACTAATGGTTTAGTAAGGCTAATAATATTTTATTATTCATTTAATTTGTGAAATCTTGAAGTGATTACTCATCATCTTCATCATCATCATCATCATCATCATCAATGAAAACAATGCATTAAGACAATTTCAAATCCAGTGCAAACTGGAATAAGAGCCTCTGCTTGAAAGGTTTGTAAAATGAAGGGCTTTGGTATGTGATGAAAAGATAATAGACTTGCCTCATATGTAAGGTGAGGGAGTCCATAGGGTAGGTGCCACCACACTAAAAGTCTGATTCCTGCACTGTGCAGAATGGACCTTCTGATGAGATGCTATCTGCAGGAGCATAGTGATTAGCTGGGTATATAAGGGTGAAATGATCTTTTAAGAATGCTGGTCCCATGCTGTATAGAGCAGGGGCCAGCAACCTAAGGCCCATGGGCCACAACCAGCCCACGGGGGTCGTTTAACTGGCCCCCGAGCCGCCCCCGAACCGAGCTGCCTGCTCAGCGAGTCCCTGTGCACTGCGCTAAACCAGCGCAGCGTGAGAACTCGCTTCTGTGATGCCAGATATGTCGTCTGTGCATACACTGGAAATCATGTCTCTACAGACGCTTAAAATCGCGTCTGCGCAGATGCAGATGCCGGAAATCGCGGGCGCACGCGCGATCCGGCCCACAGAGGGATCTCCGCTGGATGTCTTCTAAAAGTTGTCTAGTTACTTATCTCCTTGGCTCGAGACTCACATAACTCCGTACCCTCCAACATTGCTGTGATGAAAATAGGGATTGCCTCAGGAAAAGTGGGACATTCCGGGATCAAATCAGAAACCGGGATGGCTTCTGTAAATCCGGGACTGTTCCTGGAAAATAGGGATACTTGGAGGGGCTGCTGCAGTTCACTTCACTGTCCAGAACAGGATGGGGGTGCCAGTCTTGGGGCTGTTCAACAGCAATTTTACGTCATGAGACAAATGACCAATGGATACAAGGCAAACATGTTTGTCACATAAAGTAGGAATCAGTTCTGAGATCCCACCTGTGAGAGCAGAAAGCTTCCACCAGCCCCCTAATTCACTCGAAGAAGAAGAAGAAGAAGAAGAAGAAGAAGAAGAAGAAGAAGAAGAAGAAGAAGAAGAAGAAGAAAGAGCAAGTTATGTAGCAAGGCTGTGCTCAGTCCTTCAAGGAGGAGTGGAAACTGAGAGACCTATCAAGTCCCAAATAAAAGCCAGACCTTTATTTTTCCAGTAATGGAAAACAGTGTTTGGCACCCACAGTGGAATTTAGGGTTATTCGCTCTAGTCCAAACCGGAAAAAAGGAATCTCCCAGAATAAATAGAAGTGAGAATTAGCCGCATAACCAGAGTAACTGGAAAGAGTATAGCGACCTCAGGAAATAACTAGAATTTGAGCCAAAGCCCATAGAAGTGAATGGGTGTTTCCCATATAACACCACAATGTCAAAATAGATATGTCTTCCAGATCATATCCCCAGCATTGGAAAAATTAGTAAATATTCCTAATTATAAAACACTTAAGAACCTAAAAGTGCAACCCCAGGGATTTTTTTTAATTAAATCAGAGCACTTATGCATATATTAGTTCTTTTTTTGAAAGAAAGAAAGAGAAAAGAAAAGAAAAAGAAAGGGCCACAATGTAAGTGGAACACTTATTTCAGATATAAATGTGAACCCAAGCAGTATTAAATTTTGGAACAGGTCATAAATTTTTACCTATAAGATTCCAGGTCTATCCAACCTTTCTAGTGTAGGGAAAATATTTGGAGAGATATAAAAGACCCTGGAATGAGCCCACTTTCTCAAGTTGAGTCTTCTATATGGTAGGGAAATAAGCAAATATTTCCCACCCTCTGAAGATTTCTGCTAGAGATCCAATACCCAGAGAAATGACATCCAGATTCAGATGGTATTTCTGATTATTTGGCGTTCGATCCAGAGTTTCCATCACCCCAGTGGCTCCCATTGGAACTTGGATAACTTTCATCAGCACATTTCTGAGCACAATTCAAAGTGTTGGTGATAACCTTTAAAGCCCTAAATGGCTCCAGCCATGTATAACTGAAGTAGCGCCTCCAACCCCATCGTTCAGCTTGGACACTGAGGTCCAGCTCTGAGGGCCTTCTGGCACTTCCCAGCAACCAGGCAACTACCTTCTTGGTAGTTGTGCCCATCCTGCATAATGCCCTCCCGTCAGATGTCAAGAAGAAAAACAACAATGTGACTTTTAGAAGACATTCCTGTATAGGGAAGGTTTTCATATTTGATGTTTTACTTTGGTTTTATAAATTGTTGGAAGCTGCCCAGAGTGGCTGGGACATTGGACAACCCAGTCAGATGGGCGGAATATAAACGGTATCTCCGAAAAATTTTACACATGACTTGGGAAGACAGGCGAACTAATCCCAGTGTATTGGAAGAAGCAAAGATCACCAATGATTCTTCAACATCAACTTCATTGGACTGGTCATGTTGTGCAGATGCCTGATTATTGTCTTCCAAAGCAACTACAGTGGTGCCCCGCTAGACGAATGCCTCGCTAGACGAAGGCATTAGTCTAGCGGGAGGCTGCCCCGCTAGACAAAAAAGTCTATGGGGCTGCCTCGCAAGACGAATTTTTTTCGTCTTTTTTTTTTTTTTTTTGTCTAGCGAAAGCGCGGCTGTCATTGCCACTTCGCTATATATAGCATATATTCAACACAAAAAAACAGTGACAATTTGTTTTTGACAAAGGACAGCTGGGCATATAAAGGGCCCCATTACCTTCAGTAGCTTAGGTCCTCATCAGACCTAAATCCAGCCCTGACACCAAGGTGGCCGGTTGCCTGCTGAAGTCCCACTGAAAACAGCCAGAGGCTGCATGGCAGCGTGCCAAAGTCCCACTGAAGATGGCCGGCAGTTGCCAAACGGGATGCCAACATAGCTGTCAACTTTCCCTTTTTTTGCGGGAAATTCCCTTATTCCAGTGCCGTTTCCCATTGCAAAAAAGGGAAAGTTGACAGCTATGGCCTTTTCCCAATGCAAAAAAAGGAAGGTTGACAGCTCTGGATGCCAAAGTCCAGTTCAAAATGGCCAGAGTCTTGCAAAGCAGCATGCCTTGTCAAATCACTTCCACAGCCATTGAGAAAAGAACACCAGATTAATCCAGAAAGCCTCCGAAAAATGAGGATGTGGAAGCTGCTACTTGTTGCATGGCTTACGCTACACCGCATGAATCACCCTTAGCTGTATGCTCAAGTAATTGTAATTGCTTTTAATAATTTTCGGCTAAAAAACTATGATAGTTGCGGACAGCTATAAATAACTATAATGAAACACGTTATTTGTGCTGTGCCTTTGCATGCACTTGTTTAGCTCTCTTGCCGCTAACTTGAAACATCTGCTTCTTTAGAAGTCTAGAGGCATTCCACAGCAACAAATAGAGCTCTCAAAGTGACTCATGTACTAAACGGCAACATTTGACAAGATTCAGCAGTTGGTTTCTAGCAGGGAAGGAGGCTGTGGCGAAATGGAAAATCCAGTATGTCTTCTTTAAATAATAATAATAAAAATAATAATAAAAGAAAACACCCATCTGTCTCAAATCATGCTTATATAACAGCACACCGCAAGCTACCACATCATATGGCAAGGGGGCATCTTTAACAATCCCCACTTCCTTTACCTCCAAATCAGATCCAGAGCACAATAAGAACATAAGAGCTCAGCTGGATCAGGCCAAAGTAGCTGCTGATAGCAGGATCTTCCACGAATTTTCAAGGACCACCTCTTTACATATGGACCTATCCGGACCCTGAGGTCATATTTTGAGGCCCTTCTCCATGTGCCTCTTCCATGAGAGGTCCAGAGGGTGGCAATGTGAGGACAGGCCTGTTCTGCAATGGCTCTCCATTTTTGGAATGCTCTTACCAGCAGGGGTGTAGGGAAGGGGCGGGGCGCGGCTCCCTAGCGTGTGTGCGTCGTGACGTCGCAGCGCGCGCGCAGCATCCCATATGGACTGCGCATGTCCACCCAAGATGGCGGGCGCGAGCGGCCGGCACCCCTTCCGTGCGGCGGCACGGCAAGTTTTAAGGCTGCAGCGCGCGAACAGCAGCATAGACGCTGTGCTGCTGTTCACGCGCTGCAGCCTTAAAACTTGCCACGCGCCGACGGTGCCGATCGCAGGGGCGGGGCGCGGCCCTGAGTGTCACCCCCCCAGGGTGGTATCTGCGGCGGCCTGCCCCCCACGCCCCCTTGCTCCGCCCCTGCTTACCAGGGAGGTTCACCTGGTGGCTTCATTATACACCTTTAGGCACCAGGCAAAAGCGTTCCTCTTTGACCAGGCCTTTGGCTGGTTGACATCCAATGCCCTTTAAAAATGTGTTGGGGAGGGGGGGTTATTGGGTGGGGGTATAAATTATTATTGTTCTTGTTGTTGTTCAGTCGTTCAGTCGTGTCTGACTCTTCATGACCCCATGGACCAGAGCACGCCAGGCACGCCTATGCTTCACTGCCTCCCGCAGTTTGGCCAAACTCATGTTAGTAGCTTCGAGAACACTGTCCAACCATCTTATCCTCTGTCGTCCCCTTCTCCTTGTGCCCTCCATCTTTCCCAACATCAGGGTCTTTTCTAGGGAGTCTTCTCTTCTCACGAGGTGGCCAAAGTACTGGAGCCTCAACTTCAGGATCTAAATTATTATTATTATTATCCTAATATTTTTTTAAAGCCATCTTCAGCTCATCCACACCCATATATTTACCATTTTGAGTACCAGTTAATTTCACTGGGTGCAAAAGTTTTTCTTCATTGTTCTGCGGCTTTGCCTTACAATATAATAATAATAATAATAATAATAATAATAATAATAATAATAATAATAATAATAATATAAAAATACCCTGCCCATCTTTTCTTACCCGACAAATTAAAACTTGGTTAAGCAAAATCTCTCTTCGGATGTTCCACATATCCGATTATGATCCAATTCAGTGGGTTAGATTGTATTTTCCCAAGGCGTAGCCACAGAACAAGGAGAAAGGCTTGCAGACTTGGAGGAGTTAATCAGTACACAACATAATCAAATTATGGGTCAGGCAAAAAAGGCAGATGAGCACCTTGTAGAAGCATGTTCCTTACATGCCGTGTGAACAAGTGCTTTACTGCCCGTCCTGAAACTGCCAACATGTCTGTTCCAGCATCTGGTATATGCCGAGAGAAATTGATATTATAGTTGGGAATTGTTTGCATTTTTAGTGGGACTGGGGAGGATGCTCTTCCCATTGAGATTAAGGAGCAAGAAGGAAATGGGGGGACAGGCCTATGTGGAAAAGCTCAACATCAGGATTTTCAGAAAATTCCACCCCTAATCACAATTTCCCCCCTCATCTCATTTGTATATCACAAAAATAGCATAATAAATGTGGAAAATATCTACAACATATGTTTCATTATTAGTGGTCAATGCACAAGTTATTGGTTCATGAATTGGTTTAAACAATTAGGAAGGGGGGAAGAGGGAGCGGGGAATGGGGTGGGGTGGTTATGCGTCTGTTCCTCTACTTAGTATATGTGTGGGGTTTTGTGTCAGTGTTACTTGTATGGGTTCTCTTACTATTCATTTGTTGTAATCACGAAATATTTTTTTTTATCAATGTCATTCTTACAAAATCACATGGGCAGGATGAGGGCTGTATTCTTGGTTTTAGATTTTGATTTATGTGGGGAAATTTTTTTCCCCATTTCGTTGTGTATTCTTTTGATGCGGTTTATTTACGTATGACTTTTGTAATTATGTAAATCTTGTCATGTTGTAAGCCGCCTTGAGCATTGTTTTTAACTGTGGAAAGGCGGCATACAAATAAAAAAAGAAAGAAAATGAAATGAAAAAGAAAAATGTTGTTTCTGGAATTTCTGCAGCATCACACCTGACAATCTCTGCACAAACTGGCTGGCTTGTGTTTACTGAGCTAGCAGTTTTCAGTGTGACGAAGACCTTCAATCCCACCATTGACCTGAGCTTTTATTTCAAACCATTTGCCCTTGCTGTCATGGCACCTGGTAGACGGACAAATATTTGCAAGAAAACCACTTGCTTGGAACAGTCAGGCCTGGATTGCCCCCCCCGCCCCCCTGGTGGGTCCTTGCCAGCATTAGGAGGACATAGTACAATACGTTTCTATGTGAGTCATTTGCAGTGACATAGATGTGCTCTTGTGCAAAGCTCAAAAGCAGCTTTAAGTGTGCCAAGATGGGAATCATGGTCTTGTTCCTTAAGAAGAGACATTTTTAGGCTGGAAAGTTTTACATTGGCTATCAGTGTGTGATTGGGTCTGTGTACCAAAGACCTCTCAGATTTATAAGGGGAGGGAATGTGGGTGATCTGGGCTGAACTCTTCCTCCCTTTCCCCAGGCGATCTATTGCCCGTGACCACCTTGGCTCATTCCTGGTACCAGAGTTGAACTGATGACAAAAAGGGAAGAGCTATAACCACTGATGGAGGTGGAATTTTTATTCAGTTCACATTTAAAGGCAAATCTACCTATTTCATACTTTATGAGAAGCAAAACAACCACAACAACCCCTTGAAATTTGCATTTATCCAGATTTTGCAATGCAGCTCTCTGGCCAAGTGGTGTGTACAAAAATGCACCAAATAAAATAAAATAAACAAAAACAAAACAATATCTAACATTTATAATATACTATTGGAGTGGGAGGTAAAAGATGAAATGGTTAAGGAAACAATGACCAAATGCACAATAGATTTAGGAAAGCCAATAGACCTGGATAAATGGGAAAAGCTATGGAAGGAATCTTGGAAATTTACAGCTGCAGAAGGGATCAGAGAGAACATGATTAAAATGTTTCACAAATGGTATATAACCCCAAGTAAATTACATAAGATGTACAAAACAAAAGACAACCTCTGTTGGAAATGTCAGAAAGAAGTGGGGACCTTCATGCATATGTGGTGGCATTGTGGAGAAATTATAAAGTTTTGGGATAAAGTCTTTGAAGAAATTTAAAAAAAGAAATATAATATAATAAAATATAAGGAAAAACCCAGAATCATTCTTATTGGGGATAGTGGATGAACAAATTAATAAACAGGATGAGAAATTATTTTTATATATGATCGCTGTGGAAAGAATCCTGATTGCAATGCATTGGAAAACCAATTGAAATTGGAAAAAAACACCAAAAATTGAAGAATGGCAGGAAAAAGTATTTAGTTTCATAGATTTAGCCAAATTAACAGATTCAATCAGGGGATGTAGCAATCAAAAATTTAAAAAAAAAATAATAATGGGAAAATTCGGAGACTATTTGAAAAAACAATGCCCCACACTGAAGTCATGGATCCATTTCTAAGTATTCCATACTGAATATGAATACGTAGTTGTATGATAGGTGAATAAAAGAAAATGCATAGATATAAGAATTAATATAGTAGCAAAGATAGAAGGTTGAATAACCTGAGAGGACGACAAGCGGAAGTCAGTGGTTAAGAATGGGAAAATAAGTGTAGAATGATGTGTAAGAAAGATACAAGAGAGTTGAGATAAACCAGGAAATGTTAAAATGGTGAAATAGTGAGATTATGGACACATGTCAAGATTTGTTTATATGTTTGAATTATATTTGTAAGTTGTGTTTTGATTGATTTTTTATTAGTTTTATGAATTTGTACTTTTTGGTTTGTTAATTTCAAGTTTAATAAAGATTATAATTTTTTTTTTAAATGCACCTAACAGGGTAACACTTCTGTATGAATACGTAGTGAAAATAACATGCAAAGATGGATTCTTTGCAGAGGAAATTGCTTTGTGAAAATGTGGGCTTTAGGCAAAATTGCATCAAAACAAATATTAGGTTATTTTTATTTTGTTTAAATTTTCGTATTTTATATAAATGTATAAAAAGCAAAGACAACAACAACAACAGTTATTATTTATACCCCACCCATCTGGCTGGGTTTCCCCAGCCACTCTGGGTGGCTCCCAGAATATTATAACATGATAAAATATCAAACATTAAAAGCTTCCCTAAAGAGGGCTGCTTTCAAATGTCTTCTAAAAGTCATATAGTTGTTTATTTCCTTGACATCTGATGGGAAGGCATTCCACAGGGCGGGAGCCACCACCAAGAAGGCCCTCTGCCAGGTTCCCTGTAACTTCACTTCTTGCAGAGAGGGAACTGCCAGAAGGCCCTTGGAGCTGAACCCAGGAGATGGAGTGACTCTACCTGGTCCAGCATCCTGTTCTCACTGTGGCCAACCAGATGCCTATAGAAAACCCACAAACAGGACCCAAACACAACCGGCATTCTCCCTTTCCTGCGGCCTCCAGCACATGGTATTCAGAAGCATTACTGCCTCTGATAGTGGAGGCAGAGTATAGCCGTTATGGCAAGTAGACGTTGATAGCCCTCGCCTCCACAGATAGCCTCCTACCACTTTTCTATGCATTTAGCCAGTGAGCGAAGCCACAGTCATGCTTGACATGTGCTACAGAGAAATTTTAGAGTTACGCATCATCTGCTCACAGTCTTCCATGCTGTTTTGTTGTTGTTCAGTCGTTCAGTCGTGTCCAACTCTTCGTGACCCCATGGACCAGAGCACGCCAGGCACGCCTATCATCCACTGCCTCTCGCAGTTTGGCCAAACTCATGTTAGTAGCTTCGAGAACACTGTCCAACCATCTCATCCCCTTCTCCTTGTGCCCTCCATCTTTCCCAACTCTTTTCTAGGGAGTCTTCTCTTCTCATGAGGTGGCCAAAGTACTGGAGCCTCAACTTCAGGATCTGTCCTTCTAGTGAGCACTCAGGGCTGAATTCTTTAAGAATGGATAGGTTTGATCTTCTTGCAGTCTATGGGACTCTTGTCAAGAGTCTCCTCCAGCACCATAATTCAAAAGCATCAATTCTTCGGCGATCAGCCTTCTTTATGGTCCAGCTCTCACTTCCATACATCACTACTGGGAAAACCATAGCTTTAACTATACGGACCTTTGTCGGCAAGGTGATGTCTTTGCTTTTTAAGATGCTGTCTAGGTTTGTCATTGCTTTTCTCCCAAGAAGCAGGTGTCTTCTAATTTCGTGACTGCTGTCACCATCTGCAGTGATCATAGAACCCAAGAAAGTGAAATCTCTCATTGCCTCCATTTCTTCCCCTTCTATTTGCCAGGAGGTGATGGGACCAGTGGCCATGATCTTAGTTTTTTTATGTTGAGCTTCAGACCATATTTTGCGCTTTCCTCTTTCACCCTCATTAAAAGGTTCTTTAATTCCTCCTCACTTTCTGCCATCAAGGTTGTATCATCAGCACATCTGAGGTCGTTGATATTTTTTCCACGCTGTTTAAATTATAGTAATCATTTCAAAATTGCAGCTATTCATATAAATTAGCACATGCAAATCTGCGTCTCATTTTGCCCTCTCTTTTTGTGATGTGGCCACCCCGGAGCCACTGGCAGTTGGTTTTATTCCCATCTCCACCCCTTTTATCAATGGCCACAACTGCCAAAATCATACAGAGGCCATGGTTACAGTGAAAATATAAAGGTAAAGTGAAGGGGGGGGACACGGGTGGCGCTGTGCTCTAAACCACTGAGCCTCTTGGGCTTTCCGATAGGAAGGTCGGCGGTTCGAATCCCTGCAACAGGGTGAGCTCCCATTGCTCTGTCCCAGCTCCTGCCAACCTAGCAGTTCAAAAGCATGCCAGTGCAAGTAGATAAATAGGTACTGCTGTGGTGGGAAGGTAGATGGCATTTCCATGCACTCTGGCTTATGTCACGGTGTTCCATTGCACTAGAAGCAGTTTAGTCATGCTGGCCACATGAACCGGAAAGCTGTCTGTGGACAAATGCTGGCTCCCTCAGCCTGAAAGCGAGATGAGCGCTGCAACCCCATAGTCTGGACTTACCATCCAAGGGTCCTTTACCTTTACCTTTTACAGTGAAAAGGTAATGAAACAATGTTTGCCTCTTCTTAGACTCTGCCACTGTTATATAACAGAGTGAGGCAGTTGCTATTCCCAGTCCAGTACATGAAACAAGGGCATGATCTATTGTCTTTTAGCCCAGGCAGCAAAATTTATTGGGCCAATGCTGGCAGAACTGTTGACAAAGTAAGAATGCTGGTATTCTACCAGATAGAAAAAAAACAAAATAAAAAAATAAAATAAATCCTTCCAGTAGCACCTTAGAGACCAACTAAGTTTGTTCTTGGTATGAGCTACGGCAGACCAACACGGCTACCTACCTGTACCAGGTAGAAAGGTATCTTGAGTATTACTTTCTAAATCCTGTAGTGGCTAGGAGCTTGGCACACACATCTGACAGCTGTTTTAAGAGCTAGGAACGCACAGTATCGGCGACATCTGACACTGGCAGTGGAAAAATCCAGTTTATCTTTGGGGACTGCTGAAAGGGATTTGCAGTAATCAAGGCCTGATCCTGCTAGAGGAGTTCACCAGGGCCTAAGGGTCTGCCTGAACAGCTCTTTTATCAAGGTGACAGGCATGTGTTGCCAATGACAGTGTGTGTTAGGGAGGCATAGCTGAAGATAAGGCAGCTTTCAGCAACCTGGTGCCCCTCATATGCTTGTTGGATGACAACTCCCATCAGCCCCAGCCGGCATGACAGTCCAAAACATACACAGGGCACCACTTTGATGAAGGCTGCTTTATGGGCATAGCTCAGTTGCTCAAACATGACCTGCCGAAGGAGTAAACAATGGAAAGCAATAGAAAAAGGTCACAGCTCCAGCTTTTCAATGATGAGGACCAAAGTAGGTCTTGAAAGATATATATGGTGATACATATCACAGCTGATCAGATTTCACTTACTTGGTATCTATAACATTACAATCCCATTAGTCTTCTATTCACACATAACGCCTGCCAATTCAATATTTGAAATATTTCTAAGACTGGGGGAAAATATATCTATATAACCAACCTTAATATTTTTGTACAGATTGTCCTGTTCTCTCCCCTCCATTAATGGCAGCTGGAAAGCAGCAGAAACGTATTCAGGGCTGGTTCCAGAATAATGGTTTCCCTCTGTGCGTGTGTTCTGGAAGGAGTCCCACGGAGGAATACATGGAGGGAATGCATGTCGCACCAGAGCAGAACATTTGCAGACATCTTGCAGAGATCCACGAGCAGGACTGGCAAACGAGGTCACCGGGGAGATTTCCCAAATTTCAGGGCTATTTGAGGGGAATTTGCTTGCTTGAGTGCTTTTTATGTGCGGAATCCAGCCTAGTGCTAAGTGAACATTCCATTGGCGCAAGCATTTCTGCTTGTGCTACAGAATGTTTCCCACCTGCCCCTCCTAAATGTGCCCCCAAACCTCCAAAGCAGATGTTGGGAGGATGGTGGAAGAGGTCCCATTGTGCAAGTGGAAACTTTTGAGTGGACGGGACAGGTTAGTTGAATACAACTCTATGTGTTTTCAGAAAGGCCTGTCTCAATAGCACAGTTTTTAGGAGACGTCTAAAAGAATCATAGAATCATAGAGTTGGAAGAGACCACAAGGGCCATCCAGTCCAACCCCCTGAAGGCAGGTGTGATCCCTGCTGAACCTCTACCAGCAGGGAGTTCCACAAGGGAGGGCTTGCCACATTAAACCATCAGTCCAACAGAAGCTCAGGGACTTTAGGAACCACAAACAGTGCTCAGTGATTGAGGCAGAGCACTCCACCCCCATCGTTCTGCCCGGACACTGAGGTCCAGTGCCAAGGGCCTTCTGGCAGTTCCCTCGCTACGAGAAGCCAATTTACAGGGAACCAGGCAGAGGGCCTTCTCGGTAGTGGCACCCGCCCTGTGGAACACCCTCCCACCAGATGTCAAAGAGGAAACCAACTACCAGACTTTTAGGAGACATCTGAAAGCAGCCCTGTTTAGGGGAGCTTTTAATGTTTAATAGATTATTGTATTTTAACATTCTGTTGGAAGCTATCCAGAGTGGCTGGGAAAACCCAGCCAGATGGTCGGGGTATAAATAATAAATTATTATTGTTATTAGGCATCAAATGGTCCTTAATGTACACTGGGCCTAAGCCATTTAGGGATTTGAATTGATGTAAGAACCTTGAACCTGGTCTGGTAGAAAACTGGTAACAATTTCAGCTTTCTCAGCTGCGTTCTGAACTAGCTGCATCTTTTGGACCGGATACAAGGACAGCCCACACAAAGCACGTTACAGTAATCAAATTTTCCAATGTGAGAGTGCCATTGCTGCTTGCATACTCACTTTTGTTGGGTATCTCTTGTTATCTAATAGGTTTGCAAGAGTTACTCTACAGAAGCAAGAAATGAAAGGATATTTGTATATTTCAACCAAGCTGGATACCTTGTGTGAGATTATTTTGAGTTGAGGAAAATCTGTGGTTTAGAAGTAATCTAAGAAAATTTGGATTTGCTTAGCCAGCTCTCTTTTGTTTACATTCTGGGTTTTGTAAGTAAGAAGTGAAAAAGAAGATAAATGGCTACTTTTTAACCAAATAATTGTTATTACAAAACTCTTAATTCATCTGCTGCACACATGGGCAAAATCAGGATTTAATTTTTATTTTATTTTATTTTCATGCTTAAAGTAATATTTTACTTTTAATGTAAAATATATTATGCTATGCCCTTTTCACAAGAGCCTTAAAATATCCAGTGCTCTATACTATTGGAAACTGGTGGGGTTTAACTTGGAGAAGCCACAGTCAATGGAAGGTTGGGTGGTCTGGAGCTTATTGGACACCCAGATATTATATGGTTTCCAGAAAGACTGTGGTTTAATTGTAGCCATTTCATTTTGATTCCGAACACTGAACCATTATTACACATACATATTTTACGGGAGAGGTAATTGCAACTCCATTGGCCTCGACATGATATAATTAAAAGATTCTGGCATTTGCAATTATCCTGCACACATCTGCAGCTATGTATACTTTACACCTCTATGAATTATACATCACCCGCCCACCCCTAATTGAGATTAACAAGATGGTATTGTCATACATACACACCTATTGGAAGTTAGCAAGGAGACCATGTTGTCAGTCATTATGCCTCACACGTTTTTCAATGCAATGTTAACCTTGTTTGTTGAGAAATAAATCCCACTGAGCGCCGTGGGGCTTGCTCCCAGGTAAGCCGGCAGTCCTATTATGCAAGAAGCTGGCATAAACCAAACCCAGCAAACCCAGCAGAAGTTAAGCTGCAATAAAGTACATTGGATTCAAATTGCATTCAGGAGTGGGGATACTTCTGGTTGAGCTGGCCTAAGCCTGGCAGAGGGAAAACAAGCTATTAAAATGGTTCCAGTTACAGGTAGGTAGCCGTGTTGGTCTGCCTTAGTCAAAACACCTTGGAGACCAACTAGGTTTGTTCTTGGTATGAGCTTTCGTGTGCATGCACACTTCTTCAGATACCTGGTTGATGGACTTCCATTTCATGCGGCTCAATGTGGTGCCTTCCATAGTTCCAGTTACAGGTAGGTAGCCGTGTTGGCCTGCCTTAGTCAAAACAAAATAAAATAAAAAATTCCTTCCAGTAGCACCTTAGAGACCAACTAAGTTTGTTCTTGGTATGAGCTTTCGTGTGCATGCACGCTTCTTCAGATACCTGAAGTATCTGAAGAATCTGAAGAAGTATCTGAAGAAGTGTGCATGCATACGAAAGCTCATACCAAGAACAAACTTAGTTGGTCTCTAAGGTGCTACTGGAAGGAATTTTTTATTAAAATGGTGTTTGGGTTATACCACTTTTTTGCCAGCTTAACTCATGCTGGGGTTGCCAGGCCATGTGATGGATCTAAGTGGGCTTAGGATCCAGCCTATTCCCCCCCCCCCACTCCATCTCTGGTCCTGGCTCTATCCTGCCCCCTTTTCAGGGCTGACACCAGCTTAAGATCTGTCAGGCATGGGTTTGGGAACATGCCTTTGCTGAGATACTGCGTAGAGTCACCCTTAAAAGTATAGTCAGCACAGGGATCAGTGAGAGGCAGCAACCTTATCTGTTCTCTGGGAATTCAGTGTTGCATGAAGGAAGGATCTAGCAGCAGCGTTCAAGTCCTATAGCATCTGTCCAATATTCAGAATGAATTATTGCTGCAAATGATCTCAAGGAACCATGGGCTTGTTCCTTATGTGTACATCTCATGACCTAACACTTCATTCACTATATGAATGGGAAAGGAGAACATTTGGTAGGCTTCACTATAGTTCTCCCCAGTTGCTCCTAAGCCAGTTCATTTTTTTAAAATTCTTCTTCTTCTTTTACTTGCTGATAATGGCTCTTCTTGCAGTAGATTCACCTGTCATTCCTTGATGAAGCAAAACATTGCATCCATTGCACGGCTCTGACTGGTGCTGGGGAAATACATTTCCCTAGCAATCAAGGCACTAGCTAGGCAAAGGATGTCTGAATGACCTCTCAAGGGACATGCTAATGTGAAAAACATTGCTGGGTCCTTCACCACCACTCCATCTTTGTGAGCAAACCCTCACCTGGAAAGGTCCTTAGAGTCACATCTCCAGGCTATCAAGTATTTGAATGTAAGCCATCATCGCTTGGTGATGAGGTGCTTAAAATGCAATGGCATAATGGGGAAAGTATAAGGCATGCAATGTTTTCCCAGGCCTAAGAACCTACTAGCCTATATGCCGTGCACATGATGTAACTATCTGCTTAAAAATATGCTGCATATCTCCTTTAAAAAATCCCTAATCCAAAAAAAATCCAATATGTGACTTGAGCTTCTTTTGACTGGTTTCTATGTAATTTAAGTCTGCTGTGTTGCATGAAGCTTCTTGAGTTCAGCAGTGCAACTGTATACACCAGATAAGGGTATCTAACAGGAGAACACATGTATTTATTTCTACCTAGCACTTTTTCTCAACAGTACACTTTCTTTTGGCAAACGCTACAATGAAGTCTAAGGAGGACGACATTACAAGACATGTCTCCTGGCGAGATAGTACTTCCCTTGGATGTTGGGCAAGCTGCAAACCCAACAGCCAAATGACATCATCCGTCTCAAAAACAGCAATGATGCATCCTGGAATGTCATCTTGCAATTTAAAAATTAGGCTTATATGGTCAAGAAGCTTTCCTCAGTTCCTGTAAATGTCCACACATATTTAATTTAATATTGTTTTCATATAATGTGGACACTGTTCTCCAACGCAAACGGTGTGGCATGGCGTTTATTAAACAATAAGGATTTATGGAACGGTTTAAAACACTTTGGGTTGGTTGTTTTTTTGTTTGTTTTTTATAATTAAAGCTCTTACAAATTCACTCAAGCACCAAATAGAATGAAGAGTGCAAATTATTGCATAAGAAAGTAATAGCTCTGGTGTATCAGGCCCATGGCCCATCTAGTTCAGGATCCTACCATGGCTAACCAGATTCACTTGACATACCAGCAAGCAGGACCTGAACACAATAGGGTTCTCCTCTCTGTCTCCAATAGTGAAGATGGAGCATAGCCATCATGGTTAGAGAAATTCATGGAGGATAATCTGTGGCTACTAATATTCTCGTAAGAAAGAAGGAACCTGCTTTAACTTCAAAATAGTGGAAGCCGTAAACACAAACTCTCATATATTGAATTAGATCCCGTTTGAAGCTGCCTCTCCCCTAAACCAAACTGTAGCTAAGCAATCCTATACTCACATAACTGGGAGGAATCTCCATTGAAACCCCTGCAAGTAACTAGGGTCCTCCTCTTCCTCTGAATTCACATCTAAATCTGTAATGGTTCTGCCAGGGAGTTAGTGGGATCCTACAACACTTTAGCTGGTTGTCCCAGGATGGCCTGGAGTCTTTCTGTCAGCCTAGTTGCACACATGTTCCCCGGATGCTGATGTTTTATTAATTTATATACTGCTTAAGGCCAAAGATAGCTTCTTTGCATTTTACAAGTCTACACAAACATTGAAATAAAAACATCCACAATTAAAATGCAACACAAAGCAATCCCATTAGAACAATAAAACACCCATATGCCATAAGCAATCCCATTAAAACAACGCAGCAAATTAAAACAGAAGACTCAGGCTCAAAAATCAAAGGAATGCCTGTGTGGACATCTTCAAAAGCCGGTGGGATGCCAATACAGATGGGCCCCTTTTTTTATTTCAGTAGGGAATGGATCTCATAAAGCCTACCTCTGCGTCACCACAAGCCCATTGCAGGATGAATCCTGTTCCATTAGCTTGTGCTCCTCTTGTAGCAGAGCAAAAGTATGTGAAGGGATGCCCACATGTTGATGGTGCCATGCAGCACCTAACTTGGGTGTTGATGAAATCCAGTTGGGAGCATCAGATGGAGAAACTGCCAGTGAACCCCAAGCAGTGGAACTCTCAACACTGGAACACTTAAGAAGACAGAAGGTGGATGGCACTTTCTTAGAGTGAGTAACCAAATCTTGTTAGGAGACCAGTAAGTCTTTCTTTCTCTCTTTCTCTCTCTCTCTCTCTTTCTTTCTTTCTAGATCTACCTGGGAGGGCTCTCCAGTGGGAGGTAAGCCGCAACAGAAGACTCTGGCAGTAGTTTAGTCAGGCTATGGGGAGGGTAAAGGAAACTGAACTTGTGCTGAAATTTTAAAAAGTACCCCCTCATTTTAAAGACCAATGCCTCTTGTTTATTTAACTTAATACTATGTTACATTGTATAGGTATAATCAGGAGCTGCTAAGTATAAAGGAACTTGACATGTTACAAAAAAGTTGCTCAGGTGCATTGATGTGTGTGGTGTGTTAATGTGTTGCAAGCAGGCCCTCCCAGCCCTTTCCCCATTTGGACAAATTGATTAGATTGTCACCAATATTTGAAAACACAGGAGCTTCTAGTGTAACTAGTAACAAGTTTTTCAGTTTTCGGAGAACTGGGGGAACATCCCTGCAGATCCCAATTATTAAAAAGGCTACTGTGAAGAATGGAATCAAATCATTAGCAATGTGAATGTGGTGTTTTGTTGTGAAAGCAGCACACGCTGGGTGCAATTCTGTATATACTTACTTGTGAATACGTCTGATTGAACTCAATAGAATTACTTCCAAATAGACATACTTGGGTTGCAGTTATAAGCATCTGAATCCTAAACTTTTCTATTGATCTGTTTGTTTGTTTGTTTGTTTTTGCAGTGGTATAACATAGTCTCTGCCTATAGGGTTGTTTAAGTATTTTAATTGTGTATTTTAATTATGAATGCTTATATTTGAATGCTTGTGCGATTGATTTAATGCTTAGAAGCATATTTTGGCATTATGCAATAAATAAATAACTTGACGTGCTAGATTCTCTGCTGAGAAAATTGGTACAGGTGATATAAGCTTATCAGCCATGTCTGCACATAAGAGAGACTATACTACAGTATGTTCCGTGAGATGGAATGAAAATGCTGCACAACTACACCCAAATAAGATTCTTGTTTGAAGCCAAAATAAAATTGTATTCTGCTTGCAATTCAGCATGCCGACATAAATCCGAACCTGATCTTTATTCACACCAGGATCCAGTCCAGTAACCACAGCTTGAACTAAACCACACAAGTCTTTATCTGTTGAACTCTTCAATACCCCAGTGAATGTGAGCTATACCATGAAGTCGTTCTTATAGAGTTTGTCAGAAGACTGCCAACTTAACTCCAGCTGTCGATGACTCTTCAAAGAAAGTGAGTAAGAGATAACATTCCAGTTAAGAAGTTCCCTTGACTGGTTTCAAAATAATTCCTCCACTTACATTTTCAGAGATCACCCTATTACTTTGCACACAGAAGTTTGAAACGGTAAATACTGAAAACAAGGGGAGAGGAGAGATTCTTGCTGCATGGGGTAGCTCAGTTTTCGACAACTTGGAAGATTTTTAATCTAAAAAGTGTGTGCGTTTGTATGTCTTTCTTTTTGTATTATTTTGTGGTATATATGGTTTTGTGGCATATAAATTGAAAAAAGGCCTTTATTTTGTAGTTTTTCACAATACATTACAGCTATGCTTTAGGGTTGAATAAAATTTGCAATCTCAATACATTCCTGCTTTTCTCCTCTTTGGGTATATGCAGGCCATAGGGAGCTCCTTTCCAAAATCTATTATCACATTCACACCATATATTTAAAGCACATTGTTTCCCCCATGGAATCCTCAGAACTGTAATTTACATCCCCAACACCCTTAAAGAATACAATTCTCAGGATTCTTTCAGGAAAGCAATGTGCTTTAAATGTATGTTGTGGATTTGACCTTAAAAACAGGGGTCTTCTCTATCAGGTGCGATCTGATCCTTTAAACTAGAGGGTGTGAACTTGTATACAAACCATGTGTTCTACCACTGAGCTATGGGCCCCCCGTGAATTTATATTACAAATATACTTTGAGTTAGCTGCCTATCATCCATCAGTTCTATACCACTTTAAACTCTCATTGGTTTTGTCCCCCCAAAAAGAATGGTCACTTTTTGAGCATTCCCTCACCCCCTAAATCAAAAAATATTCTAGAAACATAAATAATGATGATGATAATAATAATAATAATAATAATAATAATAATAATAATAATAATATCTGTACCCTGCCCATCTGACTGGGTTGCCCCACCTACTCTGAGCAGCCTCCAGCATACAGTGTATACAGAAACAAAAAAATAGTTTCTATGTAAGTCTAGTGTGTGCATGCTTCTTTTGACTACTAAACAGTAGAAATTCATGCAATTTGGGTTGTGGGAATTGCCAGATAATCACTAGAAAGATGCCCTGTAACTGAGAACTGAGTCACACAGCCAATTGTGTGGCATGCCTTTCCCCCCCTTTTATCATTGTTCTGCACAGCAGAAGATGAACCATTGTTCTACAAAGCAGAAGATGAATGAGGCAGCATGAGGTTGAGGGGCAGGGAGGGGATAGAGCTGTGAGTGCCATGAGGTCCACTTGGTACCTCCTACACTAGCCTGCTGCCCTACAGTGGAAGATACTAGCCTTCCACCACCATTGGAGTAAGATGCAACTGCTAGTCCAACTGGCTTTCATAGGTGCCTTGGGTGAGGACACCATCTTGTATTTTGCCTAAGGGCTCGTTTCCTACATTGTATGGAACTGACATCCTGATGGGATGGGATCTGCAGGTGGTCTTCTCTTCCATAGCGCAGTGATTGGCTGCTATATAAGGTGTGAGACATAGAGCTTCATAGATCTTATGGGTTGAAACATCCAAAAAGAGTCACAATGAGGGAGTATGTCTTCTTCATCCGGAGATGTTTTCACTTCTGAATCATTTCAGGTCCAAACAGCACATCTCTACCACATTTCTTCAGTTGCAGCTCAGTCTTCCTAAGGCAAATTGAGTGAGAATACAGTCCTGGGCCTTCTCCAAAGTGATTGTTTGCCAGATCATAACAAGTCATAGCAGTCAATAGGAAGAGGCTCGTGATTGGCAGATGGCCAGTTTTCTAAAGGGACACTTGAATGGAACTCTGGGTTAGTCACTTTGACTCAGCCTGGTCCCCTCACAGGGTTGTTTTAAGTACAAAATTTCCATGTATGCTGCACTGAGCTTATTGGAGGCAGGACATGGTACAAAAGTAATAAGCTACAAATGAAAAGTCACAAAACATTCAAGTTTGCCAAGCAACAACACTGTTGTTAGACAACATCCCTCAAAACCACAGGTTAATGGCGTTATTTGATCATGAGCAAAAGGTGTGGTGTGGTCCGTTTGATTTTCTTGAAGCGTGCTTAACATTTATGGACATCTGCTCTAGGTCAACTGCTCTTCTTGCACCAGCGATATCAGGTTATCAAATGCAAGACACATTTGGAAAATCACACTACCAGGGAGTGGAAGTTATATCATACAGCACAGAGGTTCTGCACAAAAGTGCATTTACTCTTGGAAGTGTGCCGTGTTTATGGGCAGGTCCCATACTTCAATCCAAATAGCTAATTCATTAATAGAAACCTTCAGGAAGATATGGCAAAAGGCAGCTTGACCTATATAACTGCAGAGCTCTCTTAAAACTATATGGTTGTATGACTCCATAGGTCTCTCTTGGGTTCTATCACATATGTTACCACAATAGAGATTCTCTTCCCTACTCCGCCCGTATATAAATATGGTGTTTAATTAAATAATAATAATAATAGTAAGATGGTGTTTAATTAAATATATTTAATTAAGACTCTACGTCAAATCCTATATACACACACACACACACACACACACACACACATATATATATATATATATATATATATATATATATATATATGCTAGATCTGTCTATTGTATTGTCCTTTTAGCTGTAAAACTAATACTACATGACATTCACTAGCCAAATCCTGTTTTTCTTAAGGGTTTGCTTGTGTTTTGGTTTTTTTTTTGCACAAAAACCTTGCTTCTCCCTAGTTAAAATTTCCATCTGTGGCTTCGGTTTTAGAAGCCAGGAGATGAATAGTCAAACTGCAAAGCAAAGGCTTCTGACTTAAAGAGCTTGCTTGAGCCAAGACTGGCACACAGTCCTCCCAGACTGTGGAGGAGTTTTAGCTAAAACACCTTCAAGTTTGGTTATTTTATGGAGTTTGAGAAGAGTTTGGGTTTATGTAGTAAATCCATCATCAACAAGCAGCTACAGATTTCAGAGATTCGGCAGAGTAGAAATAGAAAACTGGCCATGTGCTGTTGTTAGGCCTCGGCCGAGCTTGAAAACAAGCACAGCAGTTGGGAGTCTGTTTCCAATGGTGACTGGTGGCCATTGGGACTGGTAGGGAGGCAGGGAGACCAATAGAAGGTATAACCAGTGTTGGGCTTCAGGGAATTGGCTCTCTCTCTCTCTCCCCCCCCCCTGCAGTAGATAAGCAGAACAAAGGAAAAGGAGTCTTCTTACCAGTTAGAAACTTTTATGATCACAGCGAGAGAACAAAGAATCCATTTTCTGGGAATGGCAGTGCTCCCAATTAAGAGTTCCACCCACTTCCTCCCTAGTCACCCAGGTCACTACTGTGTCTTGTAACCTGAGCTAGTAATCCCTGTGCTTTCTGTTCTGCCACCTTATCAGCTCTTCTGGTGAAGAAATGCTTTCCAGAGACGGTGAATTAGTTAACTCTCTCTCTCTCCCAGTGCTTCTTCTCCTAGCTGTTCCCCATCCAGTATTTCCCAGCTTCTGCCTTCTGAACTATGCCCTTCTGCAAACCAAATCTATACTTGTCCTCCTGCTCCTGGGAAGATTCAGGATCCTGATCAGGAGCAGGGGTAGTGGGAGGCTCCCACCATTCCTCCTCAGTGCAGCCCTCCTCAGCACGGTCCCTGACAGCCAGTGACAGGCAAAGCCAACTGATTCTAGTTTTGTCCCCATCCTCCTCCCTGTCTAGAGTTATCTTGGAATTCCATCTCAATACACACACAGTCATGCGGAAAAGAAAACACCCTCTTTTGAGTTGTGTTGTTTTACATATCAGGCCATATAACAACCACCTGTTCCTTAGCAGGTCTTAAACTTAGGTAAATACAACATCTGATGAACAACAACACATGAAATATTACACTGTATGAGGCTTTATTTCACCCAGGTGAAAGACTCACTTTGCCACACAACTCCACACACATTTGCATACAGCCTCAATGGTGCCCCTCTGAAGGCTTCACCAGGGGCAAAATCCCGGCTAGCTCACCTGTAGCTACGGTTCTGCCGCCACTTCATGTGCTGCAGCTGACTTAATCCATAAAATGTTATGCCACAATAAATCTAGTCTGCCGCAAAACTCTGCTGTTTTTCCTTTCCCTTTGTTGGGACTTTCTAGGGTCTGGATAGCACTGCGGAGTCACTTGACGCTAGTCAGGCTGGGCCTATGGAGCTGAGTATGCTCTGTTGCTGATGGAGAACTGGAGTGCTAATGGTGCAGAACTTACAGGGCCAGCCCTGCCCATTGGCACTGTGGAGCAGGCAGGGAGTGGTGGCAAGGTACTGAAATACAGAGTTATGTGTGCCACACTGCCTGCCCTGAGTCTTCTAAGATTCAGCTGCCCACCCAGGCAGTTTCTGTGCTTTGAAGGGGTGGCAGTCATCTTGTCCTTTGCCTCAGGCAACAAAATTTCTTGGGCCAACCCTGAAAACTTAAGGCTTCCCTCTGTTCATGTCAGTCTGTTTTGAAATCTCATACGTCATAGTTCTCCTTGTGCTGGGGTAGAGAGTGGGGGCGGGGAGTCACATGACATCATTTATGCTCCAAGCCATCTTTTGCAGGACTCTTCAGGCCTGTGGGAATGGTGGATGAAATAAAAGGAAAGCTAACTGAATTTTGGTTAAATGACTAGTTTACTTTCCAGTCTGTGATAACATTCCCTAAAACACCACTGCTTTCCTTGCTCATGTCCTTCAGTTTGACAGAATGTTTTGCACAAGTAACGGATTTTAAGTTTTTGGCCACAAATCGACTTACACTAACACATTAACCTCCTTGTCCCAAAGCAGAGCTCACAGGTGTTCTTTAGTATATGTTTGGAATGCATGGCCTTGAATTTTACAAGGGTTTGTTGCCAACTTCTTAAATAGAATCAAGCTTGCTTGCAAGTCTGTTTCAGGTATGTGCTCTAACAAAATCATCTCCTGGCTGAAAATTGTTGGTTCCCCCCACCCCACCCCTCTGAAGATGGAATTCATTTTCTCTTGCAAAGCTGCCTAGGTTAAGTGGTCACTGGCCAGGGCCTAGACTCAAATGTGATCTTGAATAGAGCTGTTTTAAAAAAAATATTTCCAGTGAACCTGGTCCTTAACCATATGGCCAGAATTCAGTGATAGAATGCATGGTTTGCATTGATGATGTCTCAGACACAACCTCTGGTCTCTCTAGTTAAAGGATTTCCAGTACAAAGGATGGGAAGCAGGGTGTGTGTGTGTGTGTGTGTGTGTGAGAGAGAGAGAGAGAGAGAGAGAGAGAGAGAGAGAGAGAGAGAGAGAGAGACTGAGCTCTAGATCAGGGGTCAGCAAACTTTTTCAGCCATGGGCCGGTCCACTGTCCCTCAGAGCTTGTGGGGGGCCGCACTATATTTTGAAAAAATAATAATGAACAAATTCTTATGCCCCACAAATAACCCAGAGATGCATTTTAAATAAAAGCACAAATTCTACTCATGTAAAAACACCAGGCAGATCCCACGAATAACCCAGAGATGCATTTTAAATAAAAGGACACATTCTACTCATGTAAAAACATGCCTATTCCTGGACTGTCCGCAGGCAGGATTGAGAAGGCAATTGGGGCACATCTGGCCCCCGGGCCTTAGTTTGGGGACCCCTACTCCAGATCTTTTGTCTCATGTCCCTAGCAATGCCCCATTTGGAAGGAATTTTCTGGAATCCTAGAAAAGCAACTTTCAATCAAGGAAGCCAGTTCAAATGGTTTGAAGATAAAAGCCTCATCTTTTGCGATTATCCCTGACCATTATAATTGTCTGGTGTGTGATTTACTGGTGTGTCTTACTCACAAGGTCCATTGAGTGTGATGGGACTATGTGTGCAAGATTGCAGTCTGAGTTCACTCCCTCTTTTTGACCCTGCTAAAAATAAGACTCCATCTCTCAGAACCCGTGTGTAACTGCTATGACCCTTAATCACAGTGGAGTTTGCAGTAGTTGTATTTCTGTTGAGCAAATGTGTGCAAATTTCAGGTCTAATGTAGAGTGCAGAAGCTCCCAATAACTTTAAACGCATGAACAGCACATACTAGAATGTCTTTGCAAAGTCGCTGTGGTGCCAGGATGTGGTCATTTGTGATCTCAGCATGTATTCAGACACTCTCCAGAACAGTTAACTGCTCTTAAATCTCCTGAAAAGGTCCCTGTACTGATTTCATTAGCCACTGTGTATGTATCACATTTTTTTTTAAAAAAAATACAGCATTGTGTGAATATAATCGCAGGTTGCTCACACACCTTTCCTTTTCTTCCCTTCTTATATTTTAAATAAGGTTCACTGGGAAGAGATGGAGAGTTCAGAAATAATACCAGTACTCTCCCACCCCCAATTTCTCTACTCAGTCTTGGCAGCATCAACTGCAAGATGACTACAACTTTTGAGAGCCATGAATTGCATGGACTCCGTCTGGTTCTCTGGGAAAAGAGCCTTCATATGGAAGTGGTTAATTAATGAAGTCACAATCTGGTTCCTTTTTTCCATTGAGGAAGAAACCTATGCCAGTGCTATATTGTCCATGCCAAATACAGTCTCTCTCAAACTTTCAAACTGGTGTGTACAACCAAGGCTCAATAAAACAAAGTCCATATTGTGACATTTTGTGGTGGCGTCGTAAACCCTAGCGATCATAGACAAATGGTGTAAGACCTGTAGATAAATAATTAAGGATGCAATCCTATGCACACGTACCTGAGAGTAAGTTCAACTGAACTCATTGGGCTTAGTTCTGAGTTGACACGTTTAAGCTTACATACCATGCCAAAGTTTTGTTTTTTTAATTCCCATAGATACTTAGCCTAAGAACAGGTTCTCCACCTCATATTTAAAACCTAGAAGATGAAATTGTGTGAGGGAAACGTCAAACCTCCTGCATGAATACTACAGAAAACACCACTGATGCATCTGCAGCAATTATGCCTAAAGTATGGAACAGCCCTAAAACCTAATAGCAATGTGATCCACTGAATCTGGTTACCTGATTGACAGTTCAAAACTTACCTGAGGGGTGATTCTATGGTGGTGGTGGGAATCCTTTATTAAACTGTGATAATGGCTTGGTGTGTTACTGCAGGTGAGGTGCATGTCACCGTAACCATAGGCTCCATTCCCTATGTAGCTGGGCACTGCAAAAGTGGGTGCCCAGCTGAAGGCTTCACCACCTCAATATTACACTGGAGTGAAAAATAAATAGGAAAAGCTTGAAACATGCTTGTGTGAATCAGCCTTCTTGCTTCTTGTAGTTACCATGTATTTCTATACGAGTATGTGTGTCAAACAGTACGAAGGATTTGAGAAAGTATAAGGACAACGAAATATGCCTCTAAGTTTGAACAATTGACCACAGCAGTTACTAGCCAGTGTATGTTCCCAATCATGTGTCCTATGTTTTGATGTATTATGTGAGGAAGTCTGAAATATATGTAGTTACAGGTAGGTAGCTGTGTTGGTCTGCCATAGTTGAAACAAAATAAAAAAAATTGTTTGGTTTCTGAAGAAGTGTGCATGCACACAAAAGCTCATACAAATAACACACTTAGTTGGTCTCTAAGGTGCTACTGGAAGGATTTTTTTTATTTTGAAATATATGTGTGTGAGATTATGCAGTGGGCATTACTGCACCATTAAAAAGTTTGGGAGGAATCATGTGCACATTGCATGTGTGAAAGACAGCAAAAAGTTAGGTTAAGGAGCCTGAGATTTTACAATGGGACTTAATGCCTATGCAAGACACATGTGCGAGTTTGTTCCAAGTATGAAATCACTGCTTTTTCACATAACTTGCTATGGAATCAGTTAAAATGCTGAAAATCCTGTACTTTTGTGGCACAGGTTTTACTTGCCAACCAGGATCAAGGAATACGGAAGGATAAAGAATCACAGCAGGGGTACATATGTATGTGTCAAAAAGTACCAGTATGAACATCTATACTTTGATGTGCTTTGATGTGCAGTCACCATGAAAGGGTGATAAGACAACTGTGCTCTGCCATAATTAGTTATGTAGTTCCATATATCTGCATACAATGGGCAGGTGGACATGGTAGCCTCTACAATACTCCATCATCAGGACTACCATGTGGCAATGAGGGCATCAAAATAGGCATACTTTGCTGCCTCCGTTGCATCCTTGAGTAGCCATCCATAGGAACTCTCCAGCAGGGGCAAACTTTGATAATATTGCCCTGGGCAAGGACAAAATTTGTCGTCTTCCCCCCTCTCTCCTTCTGTTCAGCGCATGCTCTCAAGTCATAGTTTTGCACTCCCTTGGCTTGGCGCCTTGTGCAGGGGGACAGCTGCTCTCCAGGGAGGTCTGGAGATAGTTTTCTGTGGAGGGCACACCAGGAAAGCCTTGAAGGTCCACTGTGACACGTTTGCACAGCACTTTTGAGGATAAAGTCACATGCCTTCTGAAAAACTTTGATGTTTCTCTCCTGCGTGCAATTTCCCACCGCTTCTATATTACATGACTCTGGGTGCGTCTTGTATTTCGTTAACGGGCTTACTACTGCGGTTTGCTGTTTCCGTGATTCTTGCGAGCCCTTTGGTGTCTATCTTTGGGTTAAGAAAGATGGGAGATAAATAATACACACAGGTGTACAAAAGAAAACGCAGTTAAGAGGGAGCACCAAAGAGGCAAAAAGCCCTAAAGGTTAAAAGAAAAAGGCCTGTGCTGTTTTTTTTTTGGGGGGGGGGGCGGGAGGTGAAAAATATTTTTCACATAGTAAATTAATAACTTCACATAGCAAATTAAATTAAGAATTCCCCCTCCCTCTTCTCTCCCTTTCCCTTGCATGTCTTTTCTTTTTCCCACATCAGGACTTTGTTATATCAATCCAATAAGAAATATGGAATAAAATAATATGACATAAAAGCGGGGGGAGCAGCCATTATTTCATGTTGTAACATCTAATTCACGGGGGGGGTGTCTCTTGTGAATGTGCATTTCCTTTATGAGGTAACGTGGCGTGTCTTGTCTTTTACATTGTAAAGTGTAAACCTGAGGACAGGTAATATATCTGTATAGAAGTGGCTGTGGGAATCCCCCCCCCTTTTTTAATAAACACATCCTCTAAGCAAGCAAGCAGCTAAATAAGATTTCTAAATCCCTGGATTGAAAGCCGCGTATGAACGACACCCTTCACCCAGGTCGTCCGCCTCAGCGAACTGGAGACCCGAGAGCGAAAAGCGCTTTTAAGGCCAACCTGAGGCGAAGAAGGTCGCTCTTTTTCCCCGCCCTCCGCGCGCGAGCCCCGCCCCCAGCGCCCCCAACCAATCAAGCTCGGATCTATCGGCCGTTGAGCTCGGGGCGGAGGCCAGGAAATTATGTGGGCGGGGCTCCGGGTGGTCACGTGGGGGCAGGCGAGGCGAGAGGGGAGCCCGGCAAGATGGCGAAGGTGTCGGACATGTACGATGTCACTTGGGAAGGTAACTTGCCGGCCGCCCGGCCGTGGTGTGTGTTGGCTTGTGGGGGGGGGGGCGGAGAAGGGGAGGGCGCGATACGGTCAAACCCGGGTGAGGTGTTGGCGCAGCGACAGCAGCTCTGGGGGGCGGGGGGGGGGGGAGGCGGCCGCCGCTTCTGAAGGATAGCCGAGGCCTTGCTAGCGCCTCCCCTCGCCAGGCGAAAAAACCTCAGAAACTTCACCGTCTCTCCTCCCCCCCCCCCTCGCCCCTCACAGTTGGGCTGGGAGTCCTTTAGGTGGTATTCTCGAATCTGATCTACGCACAGAATTAACCCCATAATGGCCTCGACCGCCTGGGCCTTGCAGGGCTTGCTTACCTGGTTGGGATTTACGTCCCGAGTAGAAACGTATTGGGAATGGCGATCTCGATGAGTTTACAGCCTTCCTTTTTCACCTGTCCTGTCGTGGTCACAGTTAGGGCGGTACGAAAACACAACGAAACAAGGGCAAACTTAACCTTTCCCCCTAGCATGACTGTAGCCAGGATTTATGTTAGGCGTACAGAATACTCCCCTGTCACCGTCCTCTGCCTGGCTCTGTCTAGCAGATTCGGAATGAAATGTCTCGACAACAGTTGTTTTAAATTATCATTCTTTTGACCCCAAGTGCTCAAAAATATCTGTCAAAATCTTTCCACAATTTATACTTTTAGTTAAGTATTTTTTATTTATTTACTTGTTTCGGGAGGCAGCTCCCCCCCCCTACATACACCCCTAGTCCTGTTTATCAGTGAATTGAGATTTTTCTTCTTTAAACCCACATTGGAGATTGAGGGTGCAGAGCTTGGAGAAGAGAAGAAGAGTTTTGGATTTGATATCCCGCTTTATCACTGCCCTAAGGAGTCTCAAAGCAGCTAACATTCTCCTTTCCCTTCCTCCCCCACAACAAACACTTTGTGAGGTGAGTGGGGCTGAGAGACTTCAGAGAAGTGTGACTAGCCCAAAGTCACCCAGCAGCTGCATGTGGAGGAGCGGAGATGCGAACACGGTTCCCCAGATAACGAGTCTACCGCTCTTAACCAATACACCACACTGGCTCTTGGAGGCGAAGGTGGAGACTCTTTCCCCCATCTGCCTTCAGGATGCTCATCTTAAAATTGTCTCCTCTGAAAAGCCATTTCCTTTCATCCTTCTTCCTAATTAAAGATTGATAAATCTACAGCTTTACTGTCACCCCTTTCATCGGCAGTCAGCCTCCCTGCCACTGTTAAAATTTGGGATTGTATGCCCTTTGGCGCAGGGAGCTTTGGTGCTGGGGGTCAGAGAGAAGATAATGAAACTTTGTAAAGTGCCAGGTGCAGTGATGGGGTGTTATAAGTAATATATTAGCAAGGCCCTGTGAGCAGCAGCTGAATAAACCCAAGGACATGGAGATGGTTGTATCATGCGGTTGTTGGCGACTGCTTTGAACATCCCTTGTTGGGTCGCAGGTTTAACTTAATAACTAATAAGTTAAAGTATAGCTCTGTTGTAGGTATTTGTTTTAGATCAAGGTCCTTCTGTATGATGGATGTGTATATGTACCCTAATGAACTGAATAGAGTGAAAGATTATGAGTCACTGGGGTAGGGCTTATAAACTTAATAGTGTTTAGCTTATTTTTTGTTGCTAATATTGTTTTATAGATTATAAATGCCTTTTTGATTTGATAATCATATAATATGACTTAACACAGGACTTGTTATTGTTATTTGTTTCTTGTAAGCCACTTTGGGATTTATTTGGATGGAAAGTGGCATAGAAATGCAAGAAATAAAATCAAAACCAAATCAAATAATCATAGTAATATAATGCATTACTATGCAATATAGGAGTTCATTACAGAGTACTGCCTGTTTGAAGAGCTTTACAATACTTCATGACCAATATATTTGCTTCCATATTGCAGTTGAGGGCTTGAGGCTTGGACAAAAGTAGATTGCCAAGGCCAACCAAAAGCTGGGTTTTCCTGTTTTTCAGCTCGTACTTTTAGCTGCTACATTCCACGTGTCGTAAGCATATACATCTATAGAAAAGCAATGAGGTTGTGGTCAGTCTTAACATTCTTGCAGATTCATCTTGTGCATATTTACTTGGAAGGCAGTTCTAATTTGTTGCTTTCTTTGTGGCTTCTGAAATCTTTCTTATGCTTGTATATAGTTCTTATTTGAGTGTTAAGTAAGAATTCATACAGCAGCAGGGTTTCCCAAAGTGTGGTCTATGGACCACCAGTAGTCCACAAGCTTCATTCAGGTTGTCTGTGGCATGTCTGCATTAGATATTTATAATGATTTTAATTGTGCTTTTATTGCCTTTTATTTCTGTATTGTGTTTTATTGTATTACAATTTAAATTCCTTAGATAAAAATGCAATTAAAATTATACAGCATCTAACAGAATGCATTACAGTTGCTACTACAGACAGAAAAATCATTAAGTAGTTCAACAAGATTTAACTAGATTTATTTATTAATATGCATACTTACCTACTTCATAATGGAAACCTAATCATATCTGCTTCCAAAGTAGTAGAAATAAAAAGCAGAAGATTATTGCCATCCATTTCCCTCAGACTGGCAGTATTTAATTAGCCAGCGTGGTGTAGTGGTTATGAGCCGTGGACTCATAATCTGTTGAACTGGATTCACATCCCTGCTCCTCCACATGCAGCTGCTGGGTGACCTTGGGCTAGTCACACTTCTCTGAAGTCTCTCAGCCTCACTCACCTCACAGAGTGTTTGTTATGGGGGAGGAAGGTAAAGGAGATTGTTAGCCGCTTTGAGACTCCTTAAGGGGAGTAAAAGGGGGGTATCAAGTCCAAACTCTTTCTTTCTTTTTTTAAATGGGATTTAATTTTTAAAATGTATTTTATAACCTGTCCGGTATCACAGTACAGTCGTACCTTGGATCCCGAACGCCTTGTGAGTAGAACGTTTGGTTTGCGAACGTTCTTTGGAACCCAAATGTCCAACACGGCTTCCGATTGGCTGCAAGAGCTTCCTACAGCCAATCAGAAGCCGCACCTTGGTTTCCGAACAGTTTGGAAGTCAAACGGACTTCAGGAACAGAATCTGTTCGACTTCCAAGGTACCACTGCACTGTCATGTATTACTAGCATTACTTGTTATTGTAATTCTGTATTGTGAAACCATAGAGTATGGAGGATCAAAAGATTAAACAGGTTAATCCCTAGAGGCAGATCACCCAACTGCCAGCTCCCTGTGTAGACAGCATCTATTGATAAGATGCTTGAGCAGTGGGGGTAATATTTCTATATGCTTGTTTCCCATGTTGGTAACCTCTGTAGGAAGCAGTTGTGTGGGTTGGGCAGAGGTAATTCCTCCTGCATCGGTTTTTCCAGGCCCCTAAAATGTGGCAAAATTGATGTTGTATTTATTAAATTTCTAAACCACCATTCATTTGACGATCACAGGGCAGTTTACAATATAAAAATGCAAAAATGCATAACATAATAACAAACAAAAACAATACCCCCCAGTTTAAAATACACTGGTATAGTAGGCCCACAACTTATACACATTTAACTTGTGCACATTCAGCCTTACACACATGGCAAAAAATAACATTAATAAAAAGGGGCAGAAAGGGGGCGGGGTTTTGGGGAAAATGGTTTTGGCAATCCCACCTGCCATTGAACCTGTTGAGTTTTGACTGTACGTGATTCTGGGTTTAAGGTGTGATCCCTGGAAAGTAACCCCCACGTAATTTGCAGTTTTACTGTAGTTCAGGGAACAATCACTTTCATAAAACTAGTTTCTCTTGTTCATAAAATAAACTGTGAATGGAGATTTTGTAATAGTTTCAAATATAATGTTGACACTCAGAAATTCATGCAGTTGGTGCTCTGTAAGTTATCCAGAATTGCCAAGGAACTTCTACATGCTCAAGATAATACCAGGCCTGCTTATATAGTCAGTGTTAATCAAAGCCTCTGTTCATTGCTTTCCAGTCATTAAATATTTCACATGTGAGTTCTTTAAGAACTCTTGAGCGGTTGCTGTCTGGACCCAGTGAATTGTCCATTTTTAACAAGTCATTAAGGCCTAAAACTCTCTCACCACTATTTGCCTCCATTCCTCAGACTCCCTTCCTGAAAAGGTTTGTTTAGGCACAGAGATCTGCCTTACGTCTTTCACTGTGAAGATGGCTGCAAATAATTCATTCAATTTCTCTGCAGTATCCTCTTCTTCTAGTACACCTTTGACTCCCTTGTTGTCCAGAGGTCCAACCATTTCCCTATCCGGTTTCCTGCTTCTAATATACTTAAAAGTTTTTATTTTGATGGTTTTTAGCAGTGCACTCATTTGTTTTTCATCCCTTATTGTCTGCTTGTATTTATTTTGCCTCGTGTTCCTTTTTGTTCTCCTTATTTGAGCAAGACTTCCACTTTCTGAAGGAAGCTTTCTTGCCTCTCCAACTGATTCCATGATCAACTTTTTTAGGGCGCAGTCTATGCAAGTCTAATTGAAGTCATTATTACAGTGCTTCCTCCTTTGCATGTCTCTTTACTTTTATTCTTCATCTTAATTAAAAGAGAGGAGGATGTGGCATGTACCAAGTCCTGAGGACCAGAAAGAGCAACCTGGATGAGATATGTGTAATGTTTTTTTCTTTCTTTTAGAGAGTTGGAAACAATATTCAGATTGTAGCCTTTGAAAGTACAGAATTTGACACAGTGTACAAAAATTATTTGTGAGAATTTCTTGAGTCATCCAGTGGCCTGATAGGCATGTAATGACAAGCCAGAATTATTAGTATTCATTTCATTTCTCTGCTGCTTTATATTTTTAAGAAAAAATGTTTACAACATATTAGAACATCAAATAAAACAGTCCAGAATAAAACATTACCGAAGAAAGTCAAATATAAAGTATAGTACATTCAAAGCAATATAATTAGCTGGAAACTAAGGAAGTCAAATGTAAAATGCAAATGTTAAATATAACTAAGAATAAAGTATTATCATAAGCATAGAACTGCTGCTGTTGCTACCTGTCCTGCCAATGGTAGTTCATAGTGGGCCTTGGCTGTGGAAGCATAGGCTCAGTGACCTGGGTCTGCCCTAAGAGACAGCCAAGATGTTCCCTGGTCTCTTCAGCATCCACAACTTTTATAGCTGGAGTCAGTCAGGGTCCTATCCTCCCAGACCCTTCCAGCAGTTACTGTCAAGAATTATGCAAACTATGGTTTACCAGAAGTGAGGAAGCATCCTGGAGCACACTGCTAACATTGCACCCTTCCCCTCCTCCATTTGCCACACTGTGAGGAAATAAACTAGAGCGCTAGTAAACCATTACTTGCAAACCAGGGCAGTAGCTTTGAAACTTAATTCCACAACTTGTTTTCATGATTAAATTTGGTTGACATCATCAGATCTGGGCCAATACCACTATCGTGACAAGCTGAAAGTTTATCTTGTTTCCCTACAGAAATCATCAGGCTGCAGCGGTAGACTGCAATTTCTGCATGATCACTTGGGAGTGATCCTTCCTTCTAAATAAACATGTACAAGGCTGATACTGTCAGACATTGAATGTGCTTGTTTCTTATATTAAGTGATCAAATGTCAAAACATGGCCTGTCTCATATTTTTCCATCACTAGATACCCTATACTTTAATATTCAGTCATTATTACATTTGAGAGATAGAATGGCATGGAGGCTTTAATAGTGGCTGAGTAAATTCATGGATGAAACTTCAATTATTTTGTGTATGTTTGGACTGTCACTCCTTGCACTACATTTGAGATTCAGTCACATTCTTTCTGTCCAATCTTTTAATTTCCAGAGGTTGTCTTGAGTCAGGAACCATTTAGTTTTTACTCAGGCACATGAAATGTAACCCTGTGGTGGTTTTGGTTGTCTTTTATTTCACCCCTCCTATTTGTGGAAGGAATCGTATGTGGGGTAGGAATAGGGTGGACTGCAGAAAGAAATCTGTTTGATCTGAAACTTACAGCTTAACTTGTAAATTTTGAAGTGACAGGAAGACCAACAACTTCAGTCTTGTCTTTTTCTATTAAAATGTAATTAAAAATATACAGTAAGTTGTTTTGAATTTAAGATGTCTATAATAGGCAGAATAAGAATACTGTATACTGAAACAAACCAAAGGAGTCCCTACTCATACAATGTCTTCTGTTGTCACCTAGGGCTTTCTTCATCATGTAAAATTGATCATTAATATATATCTCTCTATTCAAGATAAAGGGCTGTGGTGCTGACCCCATCTACCTTGCCAAACACCACTCCTGCCTCCCCCCGCCCACCAGTGTTAGAAACTCAGATATAAAAACTAGGAGCTAAATGGCACCTTTAACCTAGGTTATGGGTGCAACAACAGAATATCTAGGCACACTTTTTTAATAACAAGACTACAAAGCTGAAAATGAATGAATTGTAGCTAAAATATTGTGTTATTTTTTCACATGCTCTAGTCCTTCCCCTGCCCACCCCCCTAATATTCATAAGAAGATCTGTTCTCCGGTCTTCAGAGAGTAGCTGGAAGTGGAGAGGCAGAAAAAGGTCCTCCCTCCCTTCCACTCTGCAGTTTTAATCTGAAATCTTAGGTGCAGTGCTCCACTCAGAGCTCAGAAACTGCTGGCACTAATGAAATTCCCTGTCGCAAAATGCGCCTAGAACAATGGGAGTTTCAAACTCTGCCTTCCTCCTTATGATTCACAACCTCCCAGCATCCCTTACACTACAGCGGCAGCCAGTGTGGCAGTGAGTGTGGAGCTCCATTGCTTTCCTGGCTTTCCAACACTATGGGCTCCATTGCTTAACAAGCAGGGGAGGAGCAAGGCATGGATGGGGAGCTTGATGCATGATGCCAGAGCCAATCTGACTCTGCCACTGTGCAGTGCCCCAAACTCCTTGTGCCATATGCCTCCCCTTCTTGGTAAGCAGAAGTGACCTACAACTGCACAGCAGTTTCCGTCAGTGGTGGAGGGTTTGAGGGAAGTGGTGGGTGGCATCAGAGCAAGACTGGGAAACGGTTCCTGGGGAGCTGCCCTAACCTGTCTTCAGTGTTCCTCCATGGTTTGTTAGAATCATAGAATCATAGAGTTGGAAGAGACCACAAGGGCCATCCAGTCCAACCCCCTGCCAAGCAGGAAACACCATCAAAGCATTCCTGACAGATGGCTGTCAAGCCTCTGCTTAAAGACCTCCAAAGAAGGAGACTCCACCACACTCCTTGGTAGCAAATTCCACTGCCGAACAGCTCTCACTGTCAGGAAGTTCTTCCTTGTTAGACAACTACTTTTTTGTTCACTGCCCCCTGCCACTAAGGGAGGTGGGCTGGTGAGCTATTGTCACTCTGTAGTTCATAGCACCACCTGTCTGTGCTCAAGCAAATTGCAGTGTGGCAACATCCTTATGCAGACAATTTATAAAGGGTGAAAAAAGGCATCATTGGGCAAGATATAACAGCTTGAGTTCATGATGACTTTCAGGTCCGCCTTGATTGATTGATTATATTACCTTGAGTTTTAGGTGGATTTTTAGGTCTGCTGCCAGTGCTGTTTGGTTATTTATACATATTTTTCAACTCAAACTGCCATGCTTTTTTTTGCAGTCTAGCTTTCTGTGTTCTTGTCAGTAATTTATTCAGACACTGCTTTTTCTGTGTGATTTTGGATGCTTTTTGAAAGTGTGATTAATAAGGATTTAAAACTTCCCCATTAATCTTTTCATCGTAATAGAAGATGATGTAATGTTCATGAAGTGTAATGACCACATCCTATTTAAAAAAATGGTTTAATGTGTACATAAATGTTGCCATATTAATTTTAGATATAATTTTAATTTTTTTTTGTATACTCCCTCAGACCATACTTTTATATTAGTTTAGGGAATAGTAGTGAAAATAACTATATACATTGCTATTCCAATTTTGTAATTCTTACTGAAACAGAAAGCAACCAATGGCCTTGGAATAATCTGTAGTTTATAGGAATAATGAAAACAATCCAAGAGTTCCCAGATGAGGCAGTAGAAGAAAACGATCTGTTTCGTAGCTAACACAATGAAGCAATAATAGTATATACTCATTTTGAGATGAAACTTATTCCTAATTCTCTTCAAGACTCAAAGCATGTTCAGTTATATGTTTGCATTGGGAAATATTACTCAAAGCAATTACAAAATGCAGCCAGATCTTTCATAGAGGCAGCAGGCAAGTTGAAGGAGTAATAATCATAAATGTGCATTATGACAAAAATAATAAAATCAAACAGAACTTGACAGGTTCAACTCCATTATGCATTAAGCCTGAAATTCAGCATTTTGTACTGTATTATGTTTTTTTGCCTCCATAAAGGCAGCAACACAATAATCAGTGAGCATCCACATGCTGTGAATATCAGTTACCCCAGTGCTGAAAGAGTGATCTTGAACAGCAAGAGGAGAAAATTTTGACTTTAGACATTGGCCCGATTCATCCATCATGGTACTCCAAACTGTGACTTAACATGAACAAGCAGGCATGGTTGGTGAACACTGCTCAGATCACGCCTGTCCCATTTCTCCCTATCCCAAGTCAGGAAGAAACAAATTAGTGCTGGCTTAGTGCTACATGTGAACCACCACTTGTGGTTTGCTTGTCTCCAAATAAACCATGAGAGGAATCCAAGATTTCTTTTTGTTTGGGTTTGTTTTCTCCTGGCTTCAGAAAGGGAAGAGTGTGGCCTGCATGATTTAAGCAACCTGCACCAGCACACTTACACAGCTTGGATTACAACACAAGAATGGGCTGTTATTGTGATGATAATATTATTACGCTGGGTATTATGTTTTTTTTTATTAAGTTGCGTACATTATGTTCTTAATGTTGTATCTTTGGGATCTTTGAATAAAGTGCAGTATATAAATTGAACAAATAAATGAAATAAATAAATGGGTTGCAAACTAAGGTTTTCTGTACAACCAGCTCAAAATTACTGGGGTGGGAAGGAGGCATAGCGGATACCTCACATCCATTACCTGGCTGTAGGCAGGTGCACATCAGTTAATTGAGAACCACACTTTCAGCTTTAGTAAGAACAATTTCTCATTAAGTAACCTTCATGATCTTCCTAGAATTATAATTACATGAATTGCCTTGAATGATTGGAAAGGAAGCAGGCACCAGACTTGGTCCAGGCATGTTTTTGTTTCCATGCTACTCTTTCTGGCCAGGTGCCTAATATGATGACCACTTGCAGGCAGACAGTGTTTTGTCTCTGCATAGAGATAAGATTCTCAGCTTCTAAATGTGTTGTGTATTGCCTCTCACATTTTGCACTTTTGCATGCTACTGATCAGTATTAAAAGGTAATGGTAGATGTGCTTGGGAGTTCATGGTGTGTTGGTTTTTCACTGTATAAGGGATGTGACTCATTAGCTAATACTTGTAAACCTAAAAGTCTCAATGTTTATTTTATTTTCCACAAACATAATTTCAAAGCTAGAAACTTTTAAGTTACTAAAACAATTATTATCAAACAGAAAATGCATATACCAGTTCATTTCAGAAATGTTGATTAGGAGTTGTTATTCCACTGTTTAATTTTTGTTTTTGTTTTTCAGAGATGCGAGATAAAATGAGGAAATGGAGGGAAGAGAACTATCGGAACAGTGAGCAGATAGTGGAAGTTGGAGAAGAATTAATTCATGAATATGCAGCTAAGCTTGGTGATGACAGTAGGTCAAAGCTATTTCTTTTTTTTTAAACAGAATTTATTGACATTTTCACAAAATAACACAAACCCAACCCCCACACCTACAAATATCAAAACAAATACAAATACACATAATGTCAGGATTCTTCTTCTTGTCTGTATACCTTACTAAAAAAAAAAATTCTAGTTCCAAATCTTGACGTTTGACTTCCCCCGCCTGTACACCTTCGGTTTTAAAACAATACACTATTTCCTTAACAACTTTTCTCTATAAAAATTTAGCATTACTTTAAAAAAAAAGGAAAAAACACCTTTATCTTAATCTTTGCATTATAACCTAAAACTTAACCAAATATTCTTACAGCTAGACTTATTTCTTCTATCATTTATCATGCTGCTTTTAACTTAGATTCAATATCTCCTTACTTATTTAAAATAAACTTGTAATTAACAGACTTCACACTCCGATTTCGGAAACCATGGCAGACCATCTATGTTATACTTTAATTGATTCAGCCCACTCCCCTTTTGTCCATTATCTTCTCCTGTCTTTCACCAGAACCGGATCTCCTATTGTATTCTTCTGAGTGTCCACAGATCCTGATTGCAACCACAACAAACCCTGCATCGAGCTCCAAGATGTTCGCCCTCTCCAATCTGAGTTTCTCCGTGTCTTTGTACCATACTTCTTCTTCTTGTAGAAATCTTAATTCTATGTCCCTCGACCCCGAGCTGCCACCTCGAAGTCTGGATATTAAAAATCTTTCCGTTCCAGGGTTACTGCCACCCCCTGAACTCGGCCCCTGTTCCAGACGGATTTGCTCAGCCATCTCAAACCATCCTTGCAGCACATCTTCCAACTCTTTGCAAAAGTCTGTTTCCATTGAATAAAACTTTCGAAAAGCCTCCTCTGTGGAAAACAAATTCTTTCCATTTATAATCGCACTCAAGGCTCTTAGTTTTCGATCAAGCAGTTCCAGTTGAAAGACAGTAAGCTTTTCCTCCTCCTCCCAGTCCTTCAGTGCCAGCATAAATGCAAAGTCCAGCATCTTCGGGGGGAGGTGGGTATCAGATTGCATTTCCTGTCTTTTCCTTCCTTTGTCTGAATTTTTTCCTACGCAAGTCCGAAACGTCGCCATTTCTTCCAATGCCGGAGTATAAAGACCAAAACTTCAGATGGAGATATTTTTTCCTCAGTTAACCCCCAAAAGGAGATCTCAACAGACTCAGCTTTCAAATTCCAAGTACTTTCAATTGATTGTTGTAGCAGCAGTCACTTAAAGAGTTAATTTCTTTCACCACCCGAAGGGAGAGAGGCGGGCTGCCTTTCTTCTCTTAATCCCAGAGCTTTCCCGGAATACAAAGAGTCAGTCAATTACTCACAGCTTCTGGTTTCTTAGCAACTCCTTAATGATAGGTAGAACAGAGACGCTCATCACGGACTTTGCCGCCGCATGTAAACATCCCGGTTGGGGCATTTCCCCTAAGGCCCGGCTCCGTGGTCCCTTCACCCCCACTCCCCCTTTACAGGGGGTGCGGGGGAAGGGTTCGGAGCGCAATGGGCACAGCTGGGGAGCCCAGGGCACGGGACGCTCTTCCCGTGCCCCAACTGGAGCCCGCTATGCGGTAGCGGAGCTCCTAACCCCCGGGATGAACTGGGTGCCTCGCAGCCGAAGCAACCCACGACCATCCATGATTGCGCCAGCCGCCGGAAGTCGACAGTAGGTCAAAGCTATTTCATGTCTTGCCGTCTTTATTCTGTGCAGCTGCTTTTATTATTACCTGATTGATTCTCCTATTACACCCTCAATATTGTTTTTCTTTTACTCCACTTTTCTTGTGCATGCTGATGTATGGTACGCCCATGAAGCTCAACATCTGCCAATTTTCCTGACTCTTGATCTGCTTTCCAACTTAAGGGTGTGGGCAGGGAGCGGTATACCTAATCGGATGTATAGCCTGGCCCGCTAGTCATGCAAATACGTTTGAGAGAACCCTTGGCCCAAGCATCCTTGGCCAAATTTCACTCATTGGTTGTCTTCACTCGTTTGAAGGATGGCTAAGTTTTGAAATGGAGACAGAAGGTTATTCCTGAAATTTAACCATAACTTCAGCTACGTGGAATCAATATAAGAGTTGCTTTTATTATAGCGTTGGGCATGAGAGTATGGGCGTGCCTGGATTTTCATTATATACAATAGCTCTACATCATTTGGGGGGGATCATAAGTGCACAATACTAATTCTCCCCAGACAGAAACTTGGCACAGGGCATTTTATACCAGAAGGGAATTGTTTAAAAAGAAAGTCACAATAATGCAATACCTCTTTTTATATAAGCACAGGATAAAGCATCAGAGTGTTTTATGGCAAGAAAACTGTATAAAGTTGACTAAGGCTCTTATGTAGGCAGGAAGGGAATAAGTATCAGTGATTTGTTTTTAATGAGCTCATTCTACTTTCTCTTTCTTTCCTTTCTATAACTTAGTTAACCTAATTCAGACAGTATGAGCAGTTCATTTTTGGCAAAGGTCTCAAAGATCAGAATGGGTCTACCCTTCTTTATTTAATTTTAGGAAGTTTTGGTCTCAGTAACACTGACATTATACAAAGAGAGAGAGGGGAGCAATATTTCTGAAATGGGTTCATTTCTTAGAACACTCAACCAGAGGTCTTTCAGTTTGGGATGTTATCAGAATATATTACTAATATATCTCATAATGATGAACATTAGATTTTTTTTTCAGAGAACAACTTAGTAGGGAAATGGTGTCCATTCAGATGTTACTGAACTACAATGCCCATTAGCCCTAGCAAGCATGGCCAATGGCCAAGGATGATGAGAGTTGTAGTTCAGCAACATCTGGAGGGCCAAAGGTTCCCCAAACCTGGCTTCGGTATACACTTGAAAGTTGCATATAATAGCATAGCACAGTCGTTTTCTTATTTGGTTTTCAGATTTAAAATTTGAAGTGCCCAAGAAAACAGGCTTACATATGTTGTCTCCCGAGTTTAATGCAAACACAGTGGGTGATAGAAAGGGCAGTGATCTCAACAGGGAAGTTGGAGTGTGCTGTTTTTCATCACCCTTCACTTAGTGAATTTATAAATGAAACATATTTACTTCACTCGTTTTGTCTTTTCTGAGAATCACAGACAACAGTAGATTCCCTAATTAATAGTGTTCATATGATGTATATAAATGAATCCTCCATATGTTCCCTGGTGTCATATCCATTTTGGTTTCCAGAGGCTATGTAGTTTCTATTCTAAGAAAGCAATCTGATTTTAATCAAGAAGGCATAGAACATAACATCCACACATTCACTGAAGTGGTAAAAGCCAAAATGAGAGTGATTGTTGTGTTGTCTGGGGAAAGTAGATTTTCATTGAGGGGCAACCTGTACCCTCCCAAACCTTTAGTTTTTACACAGAACAATTCTGTGTGTATCACAGAAATTTGTACACTTGTAAATTGCATGTGCATGCCTTTCCTCTTGAATGCCAAACACTCTCAGTATATTAGGTAAAGGGTATAGGGACCCCTGACCATTAGGTCCAGTCGCAGAAGACTCTGGAGTTGCGGCACTCATCTCGTTTTATTGGCCAAAGGAGCTGGCGTACAGCTTCCGGGCCATGTTATTATTCGTTGTCGCTTACAAGAGAGCATTATATGACAGTATAATGTACAGCTTCAGTCCGGAAACTACAACTAATCCAGAATGTGGCACCTAGACTGGTGACTGGGAGCGGCCGCCAAGATCACATAACACCAGTCTTGAAAGACCTACATTGGCTCCCAGTATGTTTCCGAGCACGATTCACAGTGTTGTTGCTGACCTTTAAAGCCCTAAATGGCCTCGGTCCAGTATACCTGAAGGAGCGTCTCCACCCCCATCATTCTGCCCGGACACTGAGGTCCAGTGGCGAGGGCCTTGTGGCAGTTCCCCGCCTTGTGGAACATCCTCCCACCAGATGTCAAAGAGGAAACCAACTACCAGACTTTTAGGAGACATCTGAAAGCAGCCCTGTTTAGGGAAGCTTTTAATGTTTAATAGATTATTGTATTTTAACATTCTGTTGGAAGCCGCCCAGAGTGGCTGGGGAAACCCAGCCAGATGGGCGGTGTATAAATTTATTATTATTGCTTGGGGTCCTGATCCAGCTCTCAGGCCAGGGTTTAGCCACCCCTGACGTAAAGGAAAAATTGGAGAAGAACAGAACACCAAAATTGGTGAAAGCGTCCCCTTAAAAACTGTTGTTCTGCCCAACCCCCAAAGTGCTTTTTGAAATTGGGGGAGCTGTGAATCATTTCCATAGTTGGTTTGATATCATTGATAGCTATTTTGGTAATAATGGTAGTAATCTTGCATTGAAATATGGAGCACTTTACAAAAATGCTTATGCAGCATAAGCAAACAGTATAGCTTTTAAAAGTGTTGAGTAGCATATATTAATTTTGAGCACTAATTATGACAGATTCATGATTTTATAAGAAACGAAAGAGAATGTAATTTGTTTTATTGCTCTTTAGGTGTTTTGAAAAACATGCTGCCTCATTTCATATAACAGATGTATTTTTGTGTGTTTTCTAGTCTGGATAATATACGAGCAAGTGATGATTGCTGCATTGGACTGCAGTCGTGATGACTTGGCGCTGGTAAGTAGTCCAGCTGACCTCTGCTGCAAATGTAATGGCTTGGAACACTGCTTACCGCAAAGGATTCTTCCATTCTCTCCTCCTTGCTGCAGCTCCCTATGCTCCCTGAAAAGCTGCTCCTGAAGCTTGAGGTACCCTTTGGAATGGCATGGTGTGGAACATAGAGGGCTGCAGCAAGAGAGGGAAATCTGGAGAGACTGCCTTGAATGAGAGGAAGCTCCTTTTTAATTTACACAATGTGAAGCTTTTCAGGGTAATTTTGTGGAGGTGCAAATAGGTGGTTCTGGATGGTCAGTTTATAGCACAATGTGCTTTTGTGGAGCTAGACAATCTCTCCCCACCAGTGGCTTTGTGTTGCATTTGTCCAGCACTCTACTGCAAAATTCTGTTGCATTTTTGTTGTTGTCTTGTGAAGTTCTAAAAGTTTTGTGTTCTTCAAAGATTAAGAGCTCCTCTCACTGTTCCTCATAGGCATGGAGGTGTCTTTAAGAATAGAATGATAGGCTGGTATTCAATGAAATCCTACTTAGAGTAGACACGTTGAAATTACTGAACTTAAATTAGTCATGTCCATTTACTTCAGTGGGTTTGCTTTGAGTAGGACTCATGTTGAATTTCTCAACATAGCTTTCCTTTCCCCCCACCACTAAGTTATGGCCTGGCATTTCTTTAGTAAGCTGCTTTTAAAAGTTTACTAATTTTAATTCTGTGTACTCTTCCTCTTCAGTGCTGGAGTGCATATTTTCCCTATTTATTTTTAAGAAACAACTAACAACTGTCATGTTCCTTCATGACAAATCTAGCTTCCATTTTATACCGATAAACTATTGCAGTTTAGGTCCTTCAGCATTATGGGAAAACAAATACTGAGATTTTTATTGTTTGTGTAGACCTGGAGGCTTGTAGAACTTTAAATGAAATAATGCCTGCGCCAATATTTTGCTTATAATTATCACAGGTCTTTCCACAGTTCTAAAAATATTTACAGCTACTTGGATACAAGCTGGGTGCCAAAATAACATGTTAGCTGCCATATTGTAAAGAAAATGTTGATATTGAATCTCAGTGTATGTCAAAATTTCAAATGATTGAAAGGTACCTCTCTCAATCTACTGATTTTTTTGTGGCATCTGCAGTAAATGTTTTGCATGTGGGTTTCATTGCATAGCTGCTACGGAAATGTTTGTATTATGGAAATCCTTTTCGTTTTGGTAAAAAAGGAGGAGACCTACAAACTAGGGAATTTGATACTTTTTCTCTAACCAGCAACTTCTGGTGAAAGAGCCATGTAAATGTTCGAATTACGTGTACAGAATTTTCTTACTGGAAGTTTGTTCCTTAGTTTGGCAGTGAATGTGAGCTCAAGGGAAAGTATAAAGGGAATGCGAGAAAAAGATCATTTATGAATTTTTAAGCTAATTGTAATTTCAAGAATAAGAGAGTTGTTTTGTTTTATCAATACCTTATGAACACGGTTTTGGAACACATTTATTATATTAGAATATCTCATTCTGATATTTCAAATATGACTGGGTTTGTAGAAAGTGAGATGCAGTTAACATCACTGTTTGTTCAGGAGATCTTGCCAGTATCACCCAATAAAAAGAAAGCAATGATAGAATCATGGAGTTGAAAGGGGCTTGTAAGCCATCTGTTTCACTCCTTCCTTGATGAGAGAAATCCATAGCTAGAGCATCCATAATAGTTGGCTGTCCAACCTTTGCTTGAAGACTTATGGTGGGATAGAGCCCATTCCCTAGGTATGGTTCTACTGTCATAAAACTTACTGTTAAGAGTTTCCTAATTTTCAACCAAAATCTGTCCTACCAGCTGTATATAGAGCAAGATGTGGAGAATGATAAACATGTTTTACAACATAAAGGGTTTTTTTAGAAGGGGGACCCTTTTGTATTGCATTACTTCACCCATGCACTCATATCCTTTCTGTCTTCAGTGGAAACCAATTTTGAAACATTACAAATAAACTAGGACAGTGTTTTTGTGTATATGTAAACTGAGTTCAAGATGGCCTGAGGTGATAGTAAAGGAAGTAGGTTTATTTTTCTTTGAAACGCACAGTTTAATAAAGTAAAATAGCTTTCTAAATCAAAAGTAGTTGGTCTTCTTGTAATTAGAACCTAGAAATGAACCAAATCAAACAATCTCTGATTGCTTCAGGGGCAGTGGGTCTGTCCATGATGGAAGGCTGTTTGATCCAGTTGGGACTCCGGTCAGTGAAATGAAGAAGCAAGGTGATTTTCACATATTCACCATAATCCTTACAGGTCCCATTCTCTCTCACTCACCCCTCAAGGGCACGGCAGTGGGGGAAGCCTCTCTCTCCCTGTTCTGCTGATGGAGTCCTCTGCTAGATCAAGGAGCCATCCATCAATAGTGGGTCAGTGTGGGATACAACTCAGTTGGCTTCAAGCCACAAAGGGCACTTTGGCATCCAAATAATGCCACCAGGTTTAATAGCACCCAAACTATGAATCTGATCTTTTAGGGATAGTGTAACCCCAGAATGAGCATCACCCCCCCCCGGCAGTTTCAGCTTATTGTCCCCCAACTGGCCCATTGCTGATTGCAGGCAGTAATTTAGCACACCTGCAGCTTCATCTGGGTAAGATAAAATAGAGAAATACTGATGACACCTCACTCAGCATCTTCTTTTGATAGTATCAGGACAAAATGGAGTCTTGTGGATCACCATAGTGTGATCTTATACTATGGAAGAGTAATAATATTTTGGGTACCAACCTCTGGAACTGATTGTCAAGATAGGGATAGAAGCCTGCAGTGCAATTCCTCCAGTTCTGATCCCCAGAGGGGATACCATGGTTGCTGGTATCAAAGGCTGCTGAGAAGGCCAGGGGAATCAACATGGTTGCACGTTGTGCACTCTTACCACTCTCACAGTGGCCAAAGGTAGTGTTGTACCAAACCCTAACGTGAAATCATATCAGAATAACCTGCTTCATCCAAGAGGCCTTAGAGTTGTATGACCACCATCCACTGGAGCACCTTATCACAAAAAGGCATATTGGTAACTAATTGGTATTTGGCACAGTTGTCTGGGTCTGGTGGGCTCTTCTCCAAGAATGGTTGCTCAAATTCCTCTTTAACATGCAGCTCACATCAAATCACAAACCCCAGGACCCAACCAGCCAGTTGCCCCAACCTTGGTTGCTCTTATAAGTCAAGATGGGCAGGATTAATCCTAGAAAGTTTTGCTGTAAGGGTGCCAGCATAAAGTAGTTAACTTCAAAAACATCCTTAGTTCCCTGTGGCCTCGCAGGATCAACAAGAAAGTTTGAAGGCAGAAAGTTGCATTAAACTTCTATGTTGCGCTGATGATTACCATGTTTTAATATGGTGGTAGTAATGAAATTATCTGGAATTTTTTAGAACACATATAAAAATAGATATGAAGAACATTTCCCTTCGTTTTACTGAAAGGTTTCCTAAAGGAACCAACAAACAAATTCACACATAATTGCTGCAGTAGTTTTAAGTTTGAACTTCTGCCCCCAAAGTGTCCTATAAGAAACACAGCATGATGCAAGCACTGGTCTCCACTCCAAGAACAGTTTAAAGGCTTAATGAAAACTTATGATTTTTATTGTTCCACATACTTAGTTGAAAGGACATTCAAAATAGCCATAATTCTGGCTAATCTTTTGCCACAGCTGCAGGCACCTGATTCCAGAATGGGGTTTGCACTCTTAACTTCCTGACTAGGAAACTCAACAAATGTGAGGCTTCTGTTATGAAAAAATAGGGGCCATCAGTTCCAGATGAAGTGTGTTGCAATTTCTATTTGCTGTTCATCACAGTTTTTAGGACTGTTTCTACCACATAATGGCTTGTTGCAGTATCTCTCTCCCTGCATGCATGACCTTAGTTCACAAATAAAGATCCTTCGTTTGATAGACAGTGGCAAAAGAGCACACCATGAGGTCAATTTCACGGCTGCTTGGGACAGCCACCTGCAATACTTGTGTGTGAAAAGATAGTGTCTGCATTTTCTTTGCCTTAGATGAAAGTAGGACCTTGTTTGCAGTTTCATTTAATATTTACTATTCATTTCCTTTCTGGATCCCCTCACCCTTAAATGAGAAAATAGAATAGATGGGGGGAAAGTAGGAAAGTCTGTCATGAGTTTGGGCTACCTTAGTTAAATGAAATTTGTGCAGGGTCTGAAAGCATACTTCTTAGAATACTCGAATGTGCCCCTTTTAAAGCATTGACACAAAATGTATACCAAAGGGGACAATAAGCTAGAGGGGAATATCGAACATGACACCTTCTAGATGTTGTTGGGCTTCGTTTCCCATCATCACTGACCATTTGCTGTGTTGGCTGGGGCTGATGAGAATTGGGAGCTCCAACATTAAAGAGAGTATCACATTGGCTACGCCTAGAGTTGATTTGCAAGGAACACTTGCTTCTTTGTTGTTATTACTAAAACTTTGATCCATGTTCCTGTTACCTTTATTGGCTAGTGCCTTCTCTCACCTTCCTTTGGTACATCGTGATTGCTTCATCACTGTTCAAAACAGTAATAAACTGTTCAAAAGTCACTTTCTAAGTTGTAGATTTGGTCAATTAAGGGCTTAATTTCTCTGCATTGCATAACTCTCCACAGGAGTGCAAATTGCATTATGTGGTTGAAGCTCAAAAGAATTACCTTGTTTATAAATTGTAGGGTTGTTTGGGAGTGGGGTGTCTTTTTTTTTACTGACTACAGGATATTTTTGTAGCATGAAATCTGGGTTCTGTCAATGTGTCCTGGTATCTCTCAAAACATTGCTGAAGAAGTGTTGATATGGTACTTTAGTGTTGTGTTAAGCGAGACTGCTGCCAAATGAGCTTCTCAGTTACTGTTCTCAAATAAACATCACTCAGATTTTGGTTTCCAACTTGAAAGAAAACTGTGTTTTTTACCTCCCCCTTTTTCTTTGTGTTATTCTTAAAAATACAGTTTTGTCTTCAAGAGCTAAGACGGCAATTCCCTGGGAGCCATAGAGTTAAGCGGTTAACAGGCATGAGATTTGAAGCCATGGAGAGGTAACTAAATTTAAAAAAAAAAATCTTTTCCAGACACTGCATTAAAAAAAATCTGCGACAATCAACATTTCTGTGAAGGGAGTAAATTCTGTGTACATGGAGATAGGATTGTCACTTGTATACAAATAAACTTTAGCATGGAAATATTTTAGAGAATTTGATATAGTTGTTACAAAAGACACTTTTAAAAATTGCTGTATATAGTTTCTAAAATGTATTAACCACCTTAGACTACAATAACACATCACTTTCAGTGGTTTTCCTTCTTCATAAGATAATTTGATCTACTCCAGTGTAGATTTGGAATATTGGGGATTTATGTTTCTTTCTAAACACGTCTCTCTACTTTAGATTTTAGAGAAACAGTTGAAAGCAGACATTTCTGATAGTGAAATAAATGGGACACTAAAGGGACTCTTAGCTTCACATAGTTATAGACAGGTCCTCACTTTTTTAAATCTGCCCAGGTTTGGGCCACAAAATTCATTAAAATGTTTCTGGAGATGACAGTGGTGTGTGTGAGAGAGACAAGCTTGATAAAGGTGGGGTGTGAGAGAGAAATTGAGACCTCTTAAAGTCATTTTTTATTCTTGTTGCCATTTGTCTGGCCTGAGAAACCATAGGGGGCACCTCCGGGAGTGAAATCAAGTTCCTGGAAAATCACAGCGCCTGCTGTGGCTGCAGAGGGCAGTAACTTGTAACTGCTGCCTCTCACATTGTTTTTTCTACGTTAGCAGCACCGCAGTGACCTCTCTGGGGGGTGCAAGCCTGGGCAGTGTGTATGGAGGTCCTGGGCTGCCCAGACAACAAGACTCTCTTCTTGGCTTCGTTAATGTGTTCCAAAGGAAAGCAAGCAGTACACTTGGCTCCAACTTGGCTGCAGGAGCTGCCGGAAGCAGGCCATACAAGATGCCACCCAACCGCCTTAGGGACTCCACTCCTGATTTGTGTAGGGTTTACTCTTTAGGCTTTTCTTCTCCCAAAGATGTCCCACAAGGCAGCAGGTAGCATTCCCATCAGGAAATGTAGATTGTATGTACTGGAGGTAAAAGAGAATGTAACCATGTGACATGGTTGCTTGCTTTTGCAAGCTGGAGTTCCCCTTGCCCCAGTGTTGTCTTTAATACTGGGTCTGGAATATGGCAAGGGAAATCATTTGAAACTGTGACATACGTTTGAAGGCTGTTCTTTGAAAGGATTATCGGTACAAGCGAGAATATTCTGGTGATGAAGAAAAGAAGCCGTGCTTCAGTGACAGAGTGGGCCAGAATCAACCTACCGGTATTTGTTCTGCTAGCAGAAGCCAGTCAGCTCTCCTCCCCAGTCTTCTTATCACTAACAGTCTTTTTATTGGCATCTCTGTGAGAAGGGCTTTCTAAATTTTGCAGAGTGACTGCTAATCAGAGTATATAGTACTGACTGAGTGGATCCTTTGTGTGATCCAGAATCTTGAAGCTCTTGTCTTTGTTGTCTTGGCCAGAAAATAAAGCTGATGATAAAAGTATATTTTAATTTATTTAATTTATTTTTAAGATTCATAGCCCATTACTTTGAAATCAAATGATGTTCAAGACAGCTTAGAACAGTTTTTCAGTAATGGAAAACGAAACAAACCCACCCATGGATTTACATCATCATTATCATTTTAGTTGTATGCTGCCTTCCCATAGTTAAAAAACCATGCTGAAGGCAGCTTACAACATGAAAGGATTTGCATAATTAAAAATATAACAAAAGTAATCACAAACAATACAGAAAACACAACCAAATTTGAACACAATGAGTATGATGTTGAACTGACTTTACCATCCAGGTTGAATCACGTGCAATGATTTGCACATGCAGAGGGGTGAGTTTTGAATCTTGAATATATTCCCATTCAGTTTAATGGAACCTGGTGTGCACCAGTTGTGCCCCCGTGTGTTCTTTGCTGGGTTGGGGTGAAAGGCTCTATATGGAGTTGCTAGAGCTCTGTTGAATTAAGCTGCAAATATTTTGTTTGTGCCTTATAACAGGTATGATGATGCAATCCAGCTGTATGACAGGATTTTACAAGAAGATTCAACTAATACTGTAAGTTGAACAGATAAATGACATTTGAGTTACATACTTCCTGCCAGTATTGTTGAACTTCCTTGCTTAAAATTTTTGAAGTGGGAAATACCTGACATTTGAAGTGGGAAATATATGAATTTAATATATTTCTTTGATAGTGTTCTGAGTTCATATCAACGTTTCTCACCTATACCAATATATGTAGCACATTTCAGAAGGCAAATTAAAGGACAACAACAGTTCAATGTATTATTTTTCAACTCTTCTGAAGTTTTCAGTTTGCAATTTTGAATTGTTATTTTTTTGTGAGAGGGAAGTGAAGTCAATCTGCACAGTTTGCTGAAACAAGTAGAAAAAGTGTTGTCATGCTTCCCAATCAGAGATTAAAACAAATAACTGAAAATCTGGCCTGGACCTAGAGATGCCCTTGCAATCTCAGAAGGGCCTTGCATCCAGCAGTGTTCAGCAGAGGTGAGCGAACTGGGGAGAGAGAGTTCTCACTGTCCTTCCCACCTCCTCACCATAGTCTGGACTGAATGACTGGAGAACACTCAAAAGCAGTGTGAGAGGATGTACAGTGAGGAGGGTGAATCTATGAAAATTGTCTCCTTTCTGTTTGTTCATGGAAGGACATCTTTGGCTCCAACCCTTTGTTCACAGGAATCTATCTTGTCTAATTTTCTTGTTCAGTTTAATTTAAATGGTCACGGCCTTCAGTTTAATATAAGTAGTCACAGCCTTCCATTTTATTAGTGGATTAGAAAAGACAAGGTATGTATTTATTTTTAGCTTGCCTTTTAGGGCTAGTCCTTCTAATGAAGATGATAGAATGTGTACTCATGCTCATTTTACCTGTCTATGTTAACTATAAACATAGTTTTCCTGGAAAAAATTAGCACTGAACATTGATAACTTTGATTGGAGGCTTAATGGCCATGTGCTTGGATTAGCGGTAAATGAAGAGAGAACTTTATAGGGCCAGTTGTTGTTTGAAAGGTTGAAATCATGCTTTCCTATTAACTAGATTCGAGGTTGAAATATGAGTTTTATTTAACCATATTTTTTCCTTTCTGAGTTGAGGCAGGGAGGCAGATGTAAATTAAAGACAGTGGGTTAATTGGAACTTTACTCATGGAGCATTGGTCTTAAAAATCGTTATTGGTTTGGGAGAAAAAATGGATCTAAATAATTTTGTTAGCTGAAAATAAATGATCCAAATTGCAGACAGTTTTGTAGCCTTTTTAAAACAAGTCCAGCTGAACATGGTGAACCAAAAGTAGTAATTTTGATGAAAAGCAAAACTCCATTCTGTGCATTTTTAATATGAGTAGTTGTCATATTGGGGCCAGTTGAAAATATTGTTTAATTTGAATTCATGCATTATGCCAGTTGCTTTGTACAGAGAGCATGGTTTTTAATAGTCTAGAAAGATAGGTAAGACGGAAATGCATTCACATGCAGGCTACAAGGTTGTAGAAAATTAATTTTTTCATACTATGTATTGTGACAGAAATCTAATGGACAATGAAGCCTCCAGTAAACAATAAGATATAACGCCTTCTGGAAACATTTTTAAAATGACACTGTTCATTTCATGTCCATCTCTGTACTTTTATATTATTTATGTTGACTTTGAATCCTCTCTTACTGTTTCCAGAAGCATCCTAAATTTGCCAGACAGTAATTCTGAAAAAGAGTACTATTACATATTGAAATATTAGAACATCTGATTACAGTACTTGCATTTCTTACCCTTCTTAAAATCTGTACAATATTGAGGAAATTCCTATTCTTTAGGTACTGGCTAGTTCGATTTTTGTATTCTAAAGAATGAAGGTTAAGTAGAAAGTTTTGATAAATTGTCAGGTATTGGAGTTGTTTATATGTCATCTACCTGTTAATTATTTCCATGTGCACATATGGCTGCTGTAGGAAAATAAATGCTTCATGGTTTTAAACTGAAACTATTGCTGAGTTTGTCTTGGCACTAACTTGAGCTTAAAGCAGTCTCTTCTGGTGTGCTGACACATGGAGTTGCTTAGATATATTAAACATTTTCTCTTGTTTGGCAAGTGAAACATAGACTTTTGTTCACATAAGTCATGTAAAAATCATGCATTGCAGGAGCTGACAGTTTGAAACAGGAAAGATAGGGGCTGCACAAGGATTAAAAACAACTTTAATATCCAACAGCTTTTTCCATTAGGGTACAGAGAGTTGTAAACTAGGTTATGTAATAGAAAAGTGCATCCTAGTGCCAGTCATTATTGCATTCTACAGCTATGAAATGAAGATGGGAGCAAACATTTTAACATTCGTTAAGAGCTGTTTAAGTAAGACTTCAGTTTCTAAATTAATATGAAAGGGTCATTTAAAACTCTAAATTAAAAATGAGGCACTTGAAAGTCATAGTTCAGGTGCTATGCAAGGATCATGTAGCCTTGACATGTGGCGAAAAAAACAGTCGTGAGCAATATGTCTTATGTATGTCCAGGTTCTGTTATACTCCATTAGCCTCAGCCAGTTGAATCCTTGGAAAGGAATTCATCTCTTCCTCCAAGCTCTTGATGTGCGTCTTTTAGATTTCCAGTTTGAAAATTCACTGCACCAAGAACATTCTCCAAAAAGTGGTCCTGACTTACTGGAAAAAAAGCAGATGAGGTTGGGTTCTGAAAGGCAATCATATCATGAGAAACTGACTGAGTGAAAGGTTTCCCATATCTCCCGGTCTTATGGATTTTAAACTTCTGGAAACGAGTCATTGCTTCCTACCTCCCTAAAAAATTTCAGTCATTTCAGTTAGAGAAAATCTTTCAATATTGTGTATCCATCATAATGCATGGATCAACAAAAAGGAGGTGATAATCCTTTAAAATGTTTATTTACTATATGAAACTGAGATATAATTTTGTTTTTCAACATTTAAAAAATATAAGCAACAACAAATATTATAGCAAAATGTGGAAGTCCTAGCACTGTGTGTTACATATACTGCTGTGTTTCAGGGTTTTTTATGCTTAACACTGATTTTCTGACATGCTAATAATTTTAGTAAATTGAGAAGTATTCAGGTCTCAGTTGTGCTTTACAAATTCATTTTTGGGACAGTTAACATAAAAGGAAGAAGCACTTGTATAATATATATTTTTTATAATTAAGGCATAATAAAGATTCTGAGTAAAAGGAGATCATACTCTGCTTTGCTTTGTTTCTCTCACAAAGCAAGGAGGACAGATGATTTTAAAAAATATATATAACAGATAAGATTAAGACTCCTCCCTGTCTTAATTAATGGCATTAATGTATGAAGCAAGTATGTTATTTCATTGTTGGGGACTTTGCAAATAAGAGGTAGTAAGCATGATAATCTTTTAAAAGTCCAGAATCAAATATGTGTTAGGTTCAGATGCACATGCATATTAAACTTCAGTGTTGTATCCTGAGTATGTTAAAATGTAGACTGTTTCAGCTATTGCTTTTTGATGTTCCTTTGGTGAACTTGCTTTTTATTTCAAATGTCGGTCACAGGACAGATACTGGTCAGTGGGTGCTGAATACGGAAATAGTGTCCAAACTGTATAACAAAAATTATTCCAATAAGCCTAAAATGGTCAATGTATTTACTAAGACTTTTATTCAAAGATCTCAGGGCGGTTCACAGCATACAAATACAAGTGATCAGGAGGGAATCTCTACCCTGTCACTGTTAATGTCAATCAAATGTACTTTTACTGACCAGTCTGCAACCACCAGTGCAGTGACGCCAACAGTGGCTGTGATGTGCAATGGTACTGCTTTACATTGGAGTTGGGCTCTTTGATCTTGATTTTATGAGCTACTATGCCATCATCATGCATGCAAGCACATGTGTGATCTGTGTTCCATGCCAAGGAGCTTCCTTCCTTTGGCCACACTTATTTTTAATATACCCATCCTGGAGGTTTGCCATGAAACTATCGAGTCCAAAGTAAAAAATTCCTCACCCCACCATAATGGTATGTTCCTTAACATTACAGAGATCCATAGGAATCCAGTGTTCCATCTTTGGAGAAATAACTTAATCTTCACTTTCAAAAGCAATGTTATGAGCAATGTTAAGGATTACAGGTTTACATATTTTCTGCTTTGTTTTGTGTTTCCCCCCTTTAAATTCAATCTAAAATGTAGCAGATTTCTTTCTCATGAAAGTCATCACCTTCAAAATCCCCTCCCGGTAAAAGCTCTTCCAAATTTAGTGTCATTTTCTCTTGTTAATCAAATGCAGAAGTTGACACATGTTCAAATCCTCACTTCACTTTGAGTCTACTTAATGCTATTTTAAAAAAAGAATCATGACAAATGGAGGATTAGTTCTTGAGCCAAATTGGGGATTATTGGCCTTTTTTAAACGAATAGTTTGGAATGGTTTATTGTTTAATAAAGAAATATGGGATATACTAAAGCACCTTGGCTCATTTGATACTAATTATAGCATAAGTGTTTCTTTAAGATGACCTATATCTTTCCATTAAGAATGATGGCTTTACAGAGCCAGCCAGTAATCTCTGTAGGGTTTTGTTCTGAATGCTGGGAAATGGATAGGGGGAAATTCTATGTCACCAGTTCTGCACGGTCAAGCAAAACGGATCTGGTTGCAGACACATTTTGACCAGGTCCTGAAGTACATTTTGAATGAAAAGCGGTTGGGGGGGGGGGAAATCCTCTTGTATGTCAGACTAGTTCTCAAGAATCTCTTGTTTTGAGATGAATTCCAAATACTTTTACAGACACATTCTAGCTTATTGAAGTGAATCATTTTCTCACTTTCCTACCCACCTAGTGAAGAACACTATCAGAATACTGGTGGCAATTCCATGAATCAGTTGTCATACAATTAGAGGTGAATGGGTTTCCTTTTTCTTGTTATTTTTAATATATATATTCTACATTTAATGCAACAGGTAATGGAATATATAGTAGGACAGAAATAATAGTTTCTGTTGGAATGATTAGATGATAGACAGGTTTGATCTCCACAAGAATTTCTGTAGGTTTTAAAAATTTATGTGAAGCTTGAGTGAAACAGTACTGACTTTGCTTGAAAAGACTATAGACAGTCGGAGTTGGAGCAAGACTGCTAAGTAAGTTGCATCACCTAAATATCATCTTAAGTATTCCAAACAGTTTTAGCTAAATTCATTATACTACTGGAATAGGATAAAAAGCCTGTTCTTCAAACCACCATCAGTAAGCCAAGAACAAACCTTGGCTATAGGTTCAGACATAACACTAAGCAAGGGATTATGGTTTGTTTCTCCCCAGCATTAGTGGGGAGGAGTAAAGTGGGTGTGATTGGCTCGTGAATGACCAACTGTTAACTGTGATTTATTGTGATGTCTGAATGCTGCCAGTTTGTATGTCTTCTAATATAGGAACAGTAGTGGATTATGCAAAAAATACTGAACTGTAGTTCACACCAGACCTTTTCTGCGTGTTTGTGTATGTGTGTGTGTGTGTAGGGAGGAAGAGAACAAGAGCGAGAATAGGTATGACTTTTTCAGTACAGCAGTTAGTTTTCATTTTGGAAATTGCAGTGTATGAAATAGCTTTGATTATCTAAACCTGCCAGTCAATTCCATGTTTTTACAACTAGAGGGTATCCATTCTTCCCATGAGGGATGGTGGATAGTATCAGAGGATGGGGCACAAACCATTTTGCATCTCTTGCTGACAGTATACCTATAACCAGTCAGGGCTCTAGGTGTTTGGGGCTATGATCAGACTTGGATTGTTGAAGGAGATGACCAGCGTCACATATTTAGAGGGGTGTAATAAATGCCTGATTACTGTGGAGTCTCTTCAAACTGGCGATATGCAAGCCAGTTGGCCAAGCACAGAAAGGTATTTTAAAGTTATAACAACAGAAGATCTATCGAGTTCAGAATTTAACAAAGTTTCAAAGAAAAGCCCTTTCAATAAGAATATAACATGGGCTTTCAGTATAGACAATGTAACTTAATATATCGCTATCTAATGCAAATAGACAATATAACTTTAATATATTGATATCTACCAGTAGTGTTTCACTACTCAAAACATATTTTGAGGGGTGTTTTTAAAAATTTACTTTTTGAGGGGATTGAGGCTGCAAAAAGAAGGGGGGGATTGAACAATTAAAATTCCTAGTGTTCAAGAAAGTTGCTTGGTTGTAGAGCAAGGAATTCCATCTACTGCATGATACAGGTGACCTTAGAACCTGGTATTACACACTCTCGACCAAACTTTGTAGTCCTCTGATGTGATCAAATGTCTGCTAGGAGTTCGTGCAAGATAATGATCAGTTTATACATGTGCTCTAGAAAAGGATATAAGGTTTCCCTTAGCAGGAGGCTTAGGGGTCTGAATGGCTTCTGTTGTGTGGGAATTCTGTGGTTTACAAATAGAGCAGCAGCCACTGGAAAGTCTGATTCCAAACCATTTGAGGAGGCCCTCCTTGTGTGTTTCTGAAGGAATGGCATTCAGAGGTGGAAAGAAAGAACCTCTCTCATGGTAATGAACTGTCAGCTCTGTGGCTGTAAGTGAAGTCAGTTTTTTAAAAGCTGGATCAGTTGGCTCAGTCATTTGCCTGATGGCTTATGTTCCCAGACTAAAGTTTTAGGGTGTGACTCTTTGTTTCCCTATTATGAAGTTGTTAATTTGATGAAACAGCTGCCAGGTAGCTTGAAGTTAGAATAGTTGTGTTAGGGAAACTGAAATGTTACAAAATTTTGTGTACTGTCAGAAAACCTTCGTACAGCATTGTTGTCATTCGCAACATGCAGAGGCAGCTTCAGCAAACCAAGACATCTATTTGGTTATGTAATGCTACTTTAAGTAGAATATTTTTTTTCAAACCTGGGGGAAATTGTAGTGAAATGTCTGCAGTGCCTGGCTATCCCTGAGACACAGAGCACATGAACTGATAGGATGGCAGACCTTGGACTGCATAAAGATTAGCATCCCCTGCTGCTTTGTAATTATCAGAATCTGGACAGTCACTTATTTGGCTGAAATGATCCGTACAGTTTTCACATGAAAAGCAAAACCTACGCAATGTGACAGCAAGAAGTTTTTAAATCTCTCAGCAGGATGTCATTGGGTATATTTATAAACTCCAGCCGAGCAGTTGCTCTGCAGTGGAATTCCTCCGGCATTGAGATAATAATTTGCACAGTCAAATTGCCTGCTTCACAAAAACCCAGGGAATTATGAGCACATAATCCTCTGTTAATGTCAACCCACAGGCAGCAAGAAAGCGTAAGATTGCCATTCGAAAAGCCCAGGGGAAAAATGCAGAAGCCATCCGAGAGTTGAATGAATATCTGGAACAGTGAGTGTTTTATAAGTATACGTATTGTGTTTTGCTATTCTGATAAATCTTTTTTAATTAAAATGGAATTTACATTTGATTTACTACTTTTTCTTCCATGCTGTTCATTTTACAGAATTCTCCATGTTTTGTTTTGTTTTTAGATTTGTTGGTGACCAAGAAGCCTGGCATGAACTCGCAGAACTTTACATCAATGAACATGAGTAAGTAATTTGTGAAGCCTACTTCACAAAAGCTAAGAGATTTTTTTATGTATAAGGAAGAAACTAGTAACTAATGCATCTGTTGGAAAATACACAATTTCATTTTAGTAGGATAAGCAATATACACATCAGTAGTCTTTTGTGGCTGTCAGGTCCCTTTATTTTTTTTTATTTAATTGATAAAAAATTGTTTTTGTGTTTGTTTTAATAGTGATGGGAATAAATTTCACCTACTTGTCGGGGTGGGGGGAACAGCTACAGACAGCTAGGGTTAGCAACATTACTTAAATTGTTTTGCTAGATGTCGGTACAAATGCTCTATACAGTCGTACCTCGGGTTACGTACGCTTCAGGTTACATACTTTTCGGGTTACATATTCCCGTAATCCAGAAGTGTAACTCGCCGCGCGCGCGATCTGTGCATGTGCAGAAGCATTCTGCGGACTTCGCGCATGCACAAAATGCGTTGTTCGGGTTACGTACGTTTCAGGTTACATACAGCAACCCGGAACCAATTAAGTATGTAACCCGAGGTACGACTGTATTTAAGAAGTGGCATACATGACTTGCATGGAAGGTTTAGGCATTTTCTTCTTTGAGGAAACATACTAATGATATCGTTTGAAAGTCTATTCTAGTGCTTTCTTCACAATCTGCAAGTTTAAAATGGGTGTTTGCTCTCCTGGGTAAAAGACACCATGCAGTCAAGAATGTTGAGTGCTGGAGGAACTTTCTTATTGGATATTTAATGTTTTTGTTAGCTCTTTATTGCTTTAGTGACAAGAGGAAATCCCAGTGTGAGTGGATTAGCTCAAAGCCTTAGTTCAAGTTTTCTAATATCACAGCATTAATTCTGACCTTCATTCCATGGCAAATAATTGTGGTTATCTTCCGTCTTTATTTTTTCAGCCCAGGCCTAAATTGTAGTACGATATTTCCTTCCTTCCTTTTCAGAGAATAGGAAAATAATGAGATTCTCAGGAGAAAAGGCAGCCATTCCATTGGGTTTCAAAAAACAGCTCTGTTTCTCACAGTAGAAATAACGTGAGCTATTTGACAATAGAATTTAATAGATAATTTTAGTGTTCAGATTTCCAGTGTGTGTCAAGAAATTGTCCTGCAACAAACATCCTAATATTTTTGTGCAGTATTTAGTACTATAATAGACTTTGTTGTCTCAATTTAAGTCATACTCAGAGTAGACCCATGGAAATCAACAGGCAATTAAGTCACTAATTGATTTCAGTAGTTCTACTGAGGATCAAGTAGGATGCCACCTTTACTATTTAATTAAGAGTCAGCAAAATGTATGGAATCCATATTAGTTTGCTTGCAGCCTGAACAGCAGACTCTTGTACAACCTTAAAGAGTAATAATTTTATTGTGGCAGAAGCTTTCCTGTACTAAAGCCTGCATAGAAAAAAGGCTAATGTGTACATACACATTCAAAGTTCGTAAATATTAGGGGGGGAAGGCGGGGGGTGGGGTAAAATTAGAGGTGACTTTTAAAAAAATGAAATAAGAGCTTAATAATGCAAGCACATTAAAATCTATACTTGTATTAAAACACACTTCTATCCAAAATATTGTTTTGGTAAATTATAAATACTTATCACAATAAACCAGGGGTGGGCAGCATTTTTCTGTTTAGGGCCACATTTGCTTGGCCATAATCTGTTCGGCTACATACTGGCAGTGGGCAAGGCCAGAACCAATTATTTCTGTTTCTGACACTTCCTTCTGTTTTGCATTGTGCCCCACCCCACCCCACTTTTTTTTGCTTTCTTTTTTTGTTTTCTTTTTTTGCCCATGGACTGCAGGTTCCCACCACTGTTAAAAAGCAAATAATATGAACGCATACTTCCCATCTCATAGAAAGTGCTGTTTTGTCCTCCAATTACCAAGTCTTGCTTCTAAATGTTCTATGCAGAAAAGCTACAGTTTAGCAAAGAGTAAAGTGTGCTTAAGATAATTGATTTTAAATGGGTTCAGCCACACCTACTGTCGTGCTTGATTGGGTAGTGTTCAGCTTAGTTTTACTCAAGAGTAGAGCTCTTGAAATTAGTGGACCTAACTTAATCATGTTCGTTAATTCCAGTGGGTCTACTCTGGATCAAATTTATTTGAATACCACCCTTTGTCTTTAAATGATCTTGGTTAATGTGTCCTTCTAACTGCAGAGAATGTGCCAAGGACAAATCTGTTATGCACTAGTGACTCACCTGTTGCTAAGAATATAGAATTCCTGGGTGTCAGAGGATGTGGGCTGCATGAACAAAGGTTTTGGCTTATGTCCATAGACTATTGTAATACTTTGTATGTAGATCGGCTTTGAAAACAGTCTGGAAAATGCAGCTGATCCAAACTAGGGTTGCAAGACTCTTAATCTGGCCTGGGCTTTTTGTGTGATGGCTCTGTTTTTAAATGAGTTTTTGAAGGCCAGTCTGAGGTCTTGCTTTTAAGAGTCAAGGTGGTGCTGTTGCCTATATAAGCCTGACTGCTTACTCTTGTAATCATTTTGAATTTTAGCATCACTTTTGAAGGTTTTTAATGGTTCAGTTTTATGTAGGCTGCTATCGGAACCATTGTTTGAAAGATAACTAGAAATATAATAACTAATTAGCAGAGTGTGGGTTTGGGGCTTGCATTTGCTGCAGTAATGTGTAATAGTGTCTGAGTACGCATTCTTACCTTCTGCCTTAGCAAAGCCTTATGGGAATGAAGGGCACAGATCTTAGCTGCCCTGGTGAAAATGTTTAGCAATACTTTATGACTGGATACTAAAACTGGTTTGGATCTAACCATTTTCGAGTTACAGTTTGCCACACATCTACTGGTGCATGGCTTTGAAACACTTGTTGGTCATATTCTTGTGAAATCATCTGTGAATGGATGTTGCTGGCAGCAGCTTCACAGCAAATGTACTACTTTCCCAACTGTTGCAATTGCAGGAATCACTGCTGGCTGTGTCCTTGCACAGCCTAGTTTCAGTCAGATGGGTGGGGTACAAATAGGGGTGCCATATTTCAAAGTGTGAAAATCTGGACACAAAAGTTGTTGGGCTCTTTAAAAAAAAAATTAAGTTTTTGAGCTATCTTTAAGGGAATTCGCCAAAATCTACAATTCCGACATGCATTGCCATACATCCAGATTTTCCTGGACATTTCAGCAATTTCCGCCCGGACACTTTCCAGGGTACAAATAATAAAATTATTTTACTCACATATTATTATACTCACATGGCCCTATATATTGGAAGGCATGGTCATGAGAAGAAAAATGTCCCACACATAGTAGTTTCAAGTGTTGCATAGCAGGGGGGGAGGTGGAGAGAGTAGAAGTGTGAACAAGTTTCAGGAGTGTTTTCTCCTCTTCTGCTGTAGTGTGTGGAGTGGGACCGGTAAAGCTCATATATCATGGGATAATGAGCCTCAGATGCGCCCTGGAGCCATGTGTCTTGCTTGTGAGTGAGGTTTGCGAGTCCCTCTTTGCATATTAACATCAGAAGGAGTGTAAAGCAGAAACTGTACTACCTGTGCTTTTGCTTTCTCTTCTGTAAGAGTATGAAAACTTCGCTATTGCTGTGCTCCTGTTACTGCACTAGTGGTGATAGTACTACTGCTACTACTACTACTACTACTACTACTACTACTAATGGTGTGGTTTTCTGGTTTTGTTTTTTAGTTATGCAAAGGCAGCCTTTTGCTTGGAGGAACTCATGATGACTAACCCCCACAACCACTTATATTGCCAGCAGTTTGCAGAGGTGAGTATTTCAGGACAGTCTGGGTAGCTAGCAGTTGTCTTTGCTTAGCGGCCAGTTGGCAAAGCGTGTTGTCTGCCCACTTGTTGTCTCCAATGACTTCTACTACATTCTTTTTTGTATCGCTGGCTTGCATCCTCATATTTGGTTAGCGGACTGTTGTACTCAGACATTTTGTTTTCCAATAGTTGTCATCCTGGTGTTTCCAATAGTTGTCATCCTGGTTCAGTTATGCATCAAATACCCCCTATACCTTTTAACTCCATTCTTCAAGCTGCATTAGTCTGGTACTGTTTTCACTCTCAGAGGAAAAGCTCGTGTTTCCATTTCTGGGATTTATTATATAAGTGGCACAACTTTTCATAATGTTAAAGTAAACTTGCTCATCAATCTTGCATTTGAAATAGGTTAAATATACCCAAGGAGGGCTTGAAAACCTTGAGCTCTCAAGAAAATATTTTGCACAGGCGTTGAAGCTGAACAACAGAAACATGAGAGCATTATTTGGACTTTATATGGTGAGTATGAAGGCATTTAATTCCCCCCCCCCAAAAAAAAAGAATCAGTTTGATATTTAAAGTTATGCAAGTGGAGTTGAGACAGAAAAATATGCCATGCTCCTTGATGCAAGTGTGATGTCAGGTGTGATGCATAAGTCGGGTTTGGCTTATTTCTTCCTAGCCTTAGCAAACTTTATATAACACCAATAAATAAAGCAACTTTTCTCTTCCTATCATTATAGGCAAGCACATCTTAGTGTCATTGAAGTATTAAATCAGTTATTTAATTTAGCAATTCTATTTCAAGTACAGTACAAAAGTATTTAGCTGAAGCATTAAGGCAGCTAAAAATTCCTACTAATTAAATTGTTCCATAGCTTCTTGCAAATTTTCAATGGGATCTTAAAACGGATCCATTAGAGAGACAGAATTGTGAAGTTATTTTTTACTCTTAGTGTAAACATGCCTTATTTTACTGCATGAAAAGTTCTGAGTATGTGCACGCCAAAGTACTTCCACCTCCTCCTTCGTCCTTTTTCTTCTGGCTTTATTTTGGTACCTTTAAGAGTTCTGATACACTAAGACTTAATCTCTCCAGTGTACATGATTACTTCCTATACAGATAAAATTTCAAACTGTCCTTAAACTATCATATCATAAGTGCACAGATCTATTTCATTCTATGCCCAAGTACTGTTCATTTCCATCCATACTCTTACATTGCAAGAGCCACACACATTGTTTCCACTTGTTATGGGTCAAGCTTCTCATGTGGTTGCTGCTCTACTTGCATGTCAAGAATGGGAGCTAGGATATATGATCCTTCCTTTTCTTCCTCCTTCTGAATGTCCTGTTAGGGAACTGGGCATGTGGTCTCATTACCAAAGAGAAGCAACAGTACTGAGGTTGCCTTCTTGACGCTAAGTTCTTGGGAGATAAAGGCAAGACTATAATTGGACCAACCTCAAGCCTTTTTTTTGGGGGGGGAGCCCTCTTTTTTGCATTCAACTTAAAGAACTAAGTTTATCACCAAATGCACTCTGGGGTGAACCACCATTTGTATTCTTGTTCTGTTGCGCTAAGAACAGATGATGTGCATACAGCTGTTGTAGTGACAAAGCTTTCTTATTAAAAAAAAAGGCATCAAGTAAAGGATTCTTGGTATTTGAAGTGCTGATTTCCAACTTACACACTTTTTATAATTGTGCTGCAAATTCCTTCTAATGTTACTTAAACAGCAATGCGATGGAATTTATAAGAATAGGGATACTTAACGATTAAAGCATTTTTTTTATTGCTGTCAGCATAGAGGATCAGATAATGACTTATCTTATGAAACTGCAGATGAAACCTTTTCCCTCTCAAGGTCTGTGGCAACACTTGCTTTTACTACCTGTTGACAAGATTTGAGGTTCTATAATGCTGCCATATCAAATAAAAATTTCCATAGAACTAGTAGTAAGGATGTCAACATTTTCTGGAAACTAGACCATTCCTGCTTTGTGCATGTTAACAGCAATTCTTCTTTTGAAGTTGTTCTTACACTTTGTGTTTTAGAACTTGTAACTTAAATAGCATGATATTCATGCTCATTCAGGCCTTCGGTTTTAGAAGTTTTGCTTCCAAGTTTTCTGAATTGTTAAGGACATGGCTGGAATCCAGAGAGCTGCTTTAGACGCACCTCAGGGCTTGCGAGTGCATCATGAACGTTTGAGTTTGTCTTTGAACAGCAGATCCCAATGCAATATACAAACTGATTTAGACATTGCCCTGCCTCTCAAAAGTGGTTTGCCAAGTGGCATGGGGAACTGCTGTTTGCAGAGATATTAAAAGTTCACTGCCATGCCTATCTTGAACAAAAGAGAGAGAGAGACTAGCAGAACCACAATGTCCAATTTCTTACTTTGTTATAAAAAACCGTTAACTTAAAATGTATTGTAGTTTTTGCTATAATGTGTTTTATTTTAATATCTATGCTCACATTTTTCCCGTTGCACTGTTTCATCATGTTCCATGTGTATTCAGTATTCAGGTTTATTTTGCAAGATTCTGTTGCTGATTTGTTTCTTTGTCTATTTTCTAGTCTGCCAGCCATATCGCTTCCAATTCCAAGGCAAGTGCAAAAGTGAAAAAAGATAATATGAAGTATGCTGGTTGGGCAGCAAACCAAATAAACAGAGCTTACCAGGTGAGTATTGTGTTAAAACTCTGATATGCTCCATGCACCACATTACAATAGACCTTTTCACCTTGTTTGCCTATGTGGTAGGCAAGTGGAATGGGGAGGCAGGGGTGTGTGATAAAGTCATAAAGAGGCCATGCAGATTTCAGAGAGTTAAATAACATAAGGACAAAAGGAATTTTATTTTGTTTTTCATCTTTTTTTTAGAGGATATGAGTATATTGCAAAAGTTGTCTAACCTTTGAGTGTATAGTCTGAAGGAATCCTTGTGCATCCATGTGTGAATAAATTTAAGTGTCTGCTCAACTATAAATATAATTAATTGCTGGCAATATTACCATATTGCACGATTGCAGTCAGTAACTTACCTTAATTTGATTTTTTAAAAATAGTTTGATAAAAGAAGCTATTATTTATGGGATATTTGGTTGGATTTAATTGCTTAGCTTTAATCAGTCTTGAGATGTTTTGAACTGTTCCTCTGATTCTGTTAAATTGATGGTGTATATAATTTATCTTTGAAGATCGCAGTGTAAATTTGAAAACACTGCTTGTATTTTATTTTTATTTTTATTTGTAAACTTATGGTCCAGTTCCATAGTTATGTTGGAACTGGATCAAAATAATTGCAAATTGGCCCCCTCTCTCAGTTGATACTTACCAGAACAGTTCACATTTTATATAACTAAAATGTACTTAAAACAAATGTCAGAACTTCTTTGTGACTTCATATGTTTGTGATGTATTGCATACTTCAGCTGTATTTTAGCAGAAAAGTGACAAATACCATATCTAGCTGAAAACTGCAAGGGGAATTTCAGTATGCAAGATACAATTACGTAAATTAGAAGTTGGCCAAAATCTCAAGTTAACACCCTACTCGGGCAGATTGTACTATAAGAATCTTTACTGAATAAAGACCAAATCCTGGTTGAGCTGTGTGTATTGTATGGTTTGGTCTGTTTCTATATTTGCACTGAAACTACTGAAGAGCCTGAAGCAAAAGGGCTGAAAAATTGGTAGGTGGCTTTCTTCACATTGAGCAAATCTGTTCTCAATAAGTACTATTCTGCTAAAGGTTGCTGTCTTACAAATGAAAAAAAAAGAATATGCCACTAATTAATTGTGAACTAATGACATAAACTACAATACTGTATATCTAAATCACTAAAACTGAAGAGTCCTTGCTTGTGTTCTGTGTGCTTAACATCAAAGCAAAATATAGGTTCCCATTCCTTCAATTAATTTATTGTGTCTGTAATGGAGGCATTTTAGCAGAGAGGCGCAAGTTTGATAAACGTTAAGTGTTGTTTTTTAAGCCCTTAATATGATCCACTCAGTAATTTCACTGATAAATGCTTTTGGACACATGACTAAATTCTCTAGTGTTAGGCATCCACATGTTGTTTATTAGCAGTGAGGTGATTCTGTTACAAACCATTTGGGACAGAAAATTTAATCATGATTTCAGAGAGACCGGGAAGTAAAAGCTTTGTCATCGGCTGAATTGGTGCCTAATGCTGGAGTACACAAAATAATTGGTCATAAACTAGAATTCGGAATGATTTAGATGTCCAGCTAGGCTTTTATTGATTGTGACACCATTGGGCTTTGTTTGTTCTAACTTGAAGCCTATGCCAATGTCATTAAAGGGAGCCATTTTTCAAGTTAACAAGGGTCTTTCCTCCTGTTACTGTCTTATGTCAGATCTGTCCTAAGTGTCCCTAAAACGGAATAGGCATAGTACTAATTATTTTAAACTCCCCATTCCTTTAGCAGTTTTAAAATCAAGCACAAGGTCTTTGAGATTTTTCTATAATTAGTTTCTTAAGTAGCTAAACCTCTGTAAATATATGGTTGGGGCTGTCTCCACACACACACACACACACACACACACACACGGCCCCATTTTTCACCTTCAGTCTTTAAGATTTGGGGTTAAGATTACTTAATCCTTGAATATGGTCCAAGGGGGTCAAAGGCAGGTTAACAATTCTTCCATCTTGTTCCAGCTGGAATATTACCTGTCTTGCCACAAAATTTTGTCATCGGGTCATGAGACATTTGCTAAATTGCGTTAATTATGAGAGAAAAGGAACACATCATAAATCAGGAAATCTAGTATGCAGGACAGCCATGGTACTTGAAGGGGGCGGGAAAGCATTAAGTTGGAAATTTATTGGGTGTTTAGATGTTAATGTTAGTTTGAGAATAGGCCATGAAAAAAAAAATTAGATTGTGGCAAGCCCTTGAAAAGAAATTACACCTGCAAACGAATGGTATATGTTTCTCTCTCTCTCTCTCTCTCTTTCTCCCCCCCTCCCCACCCCCCAATCATTAAAATATCGCAATACATGGTATGGACCAAATTACCAGTTAGGAACTTCTTTGACATAAGCCTACTTTTAAATAAATAAAAATAATAATTGATAAACAGGTTAATTTTTAAGAACAAAAACTGTCTGAAGTGAATCGAACGTGAACATCTTAGTACAATTCCTGTTTACATCCACCTGAATAATTCTTAGTAGAATGTATCATTGGCTGGTAAATCTTCTGCAAATGATGAAGAAAGTGCTGGAGCTAGCTCATCGTAGGTGCAACCCACTCTGCTGTTCTCCTGTGCAAATCCTTTGAAAGGTATTAGAGCTATTCAGGAGTGTCATTGCATTTTGCCATTTGTACGTATGCCCTGTTAACACACAGCGTATTTCCCACCAGGGTTTGCCGCTTGAAGTTCGGATGGAATATTCCACCCATTTATCACTGCTACAGCCATACATTTGCCCGTATAAATAAACAGCAAACTGTAGGACATTTCGTTGGTTGCATGTAAAAACCACCACATGTGCCAAGATCTCTCTCTTTTCATTTAGAGCCTTGCATTATAATGACAGATCACAATCAAATAAAACGATATGATTTACTATCCTGCCTCTCAAGTCTCCATATTGAGTTACGGAATGACAACATTGCTGTAGTAAATGTTGCTAAATGAAACTCAGAAGTGGTTTTTCTGTAATTTAAATAGAAGCTTATTAACTTTTGAGTACCATAGCCAAATATTGTCATGCTGAGAAATATTAGTGTTATCAAAAGCTGAGTCACACTAAATGTTTAAATGTTGATGTTTCAAATCTGGTAGCTGTTTCCTTTTTTCTAGCAAGTAGGTACAATAGTTACTTGGTTAACATTAAAATTGTTTCGTCTTTAGCATTTCTTTAACATTTTAGGTAAACATTCTGTCAGCATATTTCTTTTTCTTGTTAATTATACTTCCATTGGCTTTTTACACAGTGCAGTTGTTGACATGATGTTGGATAGAATATTGAGCAGGAGACAATGTTGACAGCTCTAAAAAGTGTTTAAACAACATCAAAAAGAAAACAAACAATTAACTTGCTCCAAACTAAGTTAGGAAACATCGTTCCCATGTATATCAGTTGGACAAGTTAGTAATGTCTTATGCTGCAGTCTACACCCCACTTACGTGGGAGTAAGTCTCACTGAATTCAATAAGACTTCTCAGTAAGACATGGTTAGGATTGTGCTGTTAGTTCCCATTGATTTCACTGTGATTTAAGATAACTAAGTCTGAATCCAGTCTTTTGTATCGTACATATGTCCACCACATGGAAAGAAAGTTGAGGTATGGACGTGTATGAAATAAAACAATTGAATAATAAAATACTTGCACAATAAAATACATAGTAGTAATTTTATTTTTATTGACCTTGAGTCATAACAAAAATAAATCTGTACAGTATGTACATTCTAGTGTTATAGATGTAAAAATAAAATAAAAAAGGAAAGGTATAAGTAAAAATGTTTGTACTGTACTGATAAAACACTAGCAACCGCTTATGGGTCACTGCACAGATCAAGTCTACAGCTGGTTTCATAAGTGTCAAAAATAATGTTGCTATTTAGCTATGGCTAATACAAAGCATGCTGTTAATCTGGTTATATCTTTATATGAGTTTGTCAGATTTCTGCAAATCCAACCAATATTGCCACCTCTCCTGAAACCAACAGTCAAATTTACAATGCATCTTATCTGAGATGTTTAATAAATTCAAACTAAATCTCCTTGTCTGCTTGGGATATGAAAAGAACCAGTGAGCTTAAATGACAATAATGATACTTAGCATGTATATATTGTGTCTGAACCACTGTACATGTATCATTTCAGTAATTCTTGGAACAATCATGTAATGTCAGTACTAATATTTTCCCTTCTCATGATGTGAGGCTAAGACTCAGAGACAGAACCCTGTCTTAAGCCACCCAGTGTGTTCATAGTAGAAGTGAGATTTTAAACTAGGGATTTCTTCTTCAGCTACACCAGTGTTCACATCTATGATTTGGGTTAAATATAAATAAACACTAAAGGCTGGGTCCAAGTGTGAGTTGTTGACATTTTTGTTGTGCAAGGGAGAAATCTACAATTTTTGGTAGCTGCCTACCCTGTTCTTGAAAGGCTTGTAATATTTAAGAACTGCTTATGGGGTACCACTGAAGGCTGAAGCTTCTAAGAGATAGTGGGAATCTTTTTGCATGGAAAGAGCTCTGTTCAGTGTTGAAACAAATTTTTTTAAAAAAACAACCTTCCAGTAGCACCTTAGAGACCAACTAAGTTTGTTATTGGTATGAGCTTTCGCGTGCATGCACACTTCTTCAGATACACTGAAAAAGAAGTCATCAGACCTTATATATAGTGGGGAGGGGTATTACTCAGAAGGGTGGTGGGAATGGGTGATTGGCTGATATGTGTGGAAAACCTGTTGACTGTTAACGACTGCAATTGGTCTTACAGGAAAAAAGCAAGGGGTGAGATGGCTAAAAATAGCTTTATCATGTATAATGAGATAAGAATCCAGTGTTTCTATTCAGACCTGGTCTCTCCATGGTTTTAAGTTTGGTAATAAGTTGCAATTCAGCAACTTCTCTTTCCAGTCTATTTCTGAAATTCTTTTGTAATATGACAGCTACTTTGAGATCTTGTATAGAATGTCCTGGGAGATTGAAGTGTTCTCCTACTGGTTTCTCTGTCTTGTCATTCCTGATGTCAGATTTATGTCCATTTATCCTTTGGCATAGGGTTTGGCCTGTTTGTCCAATATAGAGAGCTGAAGGGCACTGTTGGCATTTGATGGCATACACAATGTTAGAAGATGAGCAATTTAATAGTCTCGAGATGATATGTTTGATGTTGTTGGGGCCAGTATTGGTGTTATCCAGGTGTATGTGGCAACAAAGTTGGCATCTGGGTTTATTGAAGGCTCTGGTACCAGTGTCCATGTTAAGTCTGGTTGTTGTATTATTGTGGGTGAGGAGTTGTTTAAGATTGGGTGGTTGTCTGTAGGCAATGAAAGGTCTTCCTCCCAGAGCTTGAGAAAGAGAACTGTCATTGTCTAGGAGAGGTTGTAGATCTCTGATGATGTGTTGAACTGTTTTAACTTGGGAGCTGTATATGATTACTAGTGGTGGTCTGTTATTTTCTTTTTTTCTTTTTTTGTCTGTCTTGCAGCAAGTTCTCTCTGGGTATCAGTCTGGCTCTGTTGATCTGTTGTTTACCGTAACTTCATCAGGCGGATATTTTAGTTCTGGAAAGGTTTGCTGTAGATCTCTTAGGTGAGAGTCTCTGTCTGTAGAATTGGAACAGATGCGGCTCTAACGAAAGGCCTGGCTATATACAATGGATTGTTTGGTATGTTTGGGATGGTAGCTAGAAGCATGTAGATATGTTTGTCGGTCAGTTGGTTTACGGTATAAGGTGGTGTCTATGTGTCCATCCTGTATTTTTATAGTAGTGTCCAAAAATGTATTTCTTGCATAGATTGGTTCATTGTTAGGTTGATGGTGGGGAAAAAGTAATTGAATGTCTGTTCATTGAATGTCTGTTATGTGTTGTTAGGATCCAACCCTAAAAAATTAACACAGTAGATTAGAGTAGTAGCTAATCAAGTTGCAAATTGGGAAACCCCTGATTAGAATTTCCTCTCTCCTTTGAACTTACAAGGTCTTAAGCTCCAGTCTGCATTTTGGGGGTGGTACTTTTAAGGATTGCAGTAAGATAATGTGTACAAGGTGCTTTGAAAAGTGCTATTTAGGTGACAATGATTCCTAAGTGGTTCAACAATGGACAAAAGTTGTCAGAGAAGTGGATGCAGCCTCTTGATAGCGTTTTAATGAGAGGCTAAATAAAAGTAAGTTGTTATTGTTGTTAAGTATATGATATCTTGCATTGGATGCCACACTGAATACAATAAGCCCACAATTTATGCAGGGTTATGTTCTGGGAATCACGTCTAAAGCCAAAATCATGTATAGTCAAAACATATTAGGTGCAATGGTGGGTGGGATTGCTGGAGTCTTTTTTCTTTGACTTCCACTTCCTTTTCACCCCCTTTTTAATTGTTTTTATTTTTATTTTGCCAAATGAACGTGCACAAGTTGCAGGCTTACTGTATAGATAATTGATCTCCTTCCAGCCCTCTGGGTTCCACATCAGTAGTGGAAGGCACATGTGGGATGGGCCCTTTGTTTGGTGTGCTTTCTGCCACTCCTTTTGCATTTTGTAGGCATCACACAAGAGGGGACATAAAATGGCCATTTTTACAGTCAAATTTTGGTACTGGTTTTTAAGGGAACATTTCTGCGGTAGAAGATTCCTTATGCAGTCTTGGCAATTTTGGTGGTGATGTACCTTATTGTGACTTTTCATTACATGGTTTTGTAAAACAAGTGTTAATCTTTCTTTTCCCTTAGTATGCTGGTCGCAGTAAGAAGGAGACGAAGTACTCTCTGAAAGCTGTAGAAGACATGTTGGAGGCCCTGCAGATTACCCAGTCCTAAATGATAGCGAAGCTACCCAGTGATAGATTTTCTTTCCTTAACTCCATGTCCAAACTCAAATTATCTAAGAGTTATGTTAATTTTAAATTCCCAGTTGTGTTAACAATGGTTTCATGTTAGTGAAAGTGACTCTCTTAAATAATGTGTTTTATAAAAGATATAAAATTCCTATTTATTGCTGCTATGATGAAAAGCCACTGAAATGAATAAAAAGAATAAATTTATTGAACATCAGTCTCTTCAGATCTTGTATGTACAGTAAATGCTTAAGCCATAACATGATGTAGAAATAAACTTAAGTGATGATAAAGCAGAATTATTTATTGAACATATGTAGGAGTGCTGGAGACCTGTGCTTAAAAATGAATACCATATGGGGCATAAAATGTTCTAACAGAACAGTTGATGAAGCTGCGGTAAAGTTATACATGCACTAAGCAGTTCTTTACCGAACAAGGGCTGACCTTATATTTCCCCCTGAACAGAATTATTTGCAGAATAATATTAATATCAATGTTATTGCTATGCCTTTCTGTTCTGAGATAGTAGTTAAAAATAAGTGTGTTTGTTCATTAGATCTTATGGGAATCAATATCGATAACAAAAACAACAATAATAATTGTGTCCAAAACCATAAAGACAAAACAAAGATTTTTAAAAAGTTGAAACCATCAAATATCCTCGTAGCTAAATGATTTCAAGGCTGCCCAGTCTCCACGCTGCTACAAAGGTCACTGCACAGGCTGAGGAACCTTTTAGGCTTAGGATCTTTCTAGTCACTGATTCCCACACTACAGCGTTTTTTAGAAGTGGGATCAAATGGATAGATACATACACAAGTGTGGTTAAAAAACAACCCACCAGAGGATATATTTTAACATTGGTTTCTTTAAGTAGGTTGAATCTGAATCTACTTCATTTGTCACTCTAGTAAACAACCCAGTTTTGCTCTGTTCTGTTTGTCTCAGATTCTATTCATTTCTTTTGAGTGAAAGGTGTATCAAAGGCTGTAGAAAAACAGGTTTCTGTAGAGTCCAAAGGTAATACTTTAGCTTCGATTCTCAGCCCTGCATGTGGATATCTGCAGTAAATGGAATACCAGTTATTGATCCTGTTTGTAGCTTTGGGGAGAAGCAGCACTTTGGGGAGAAAAAGTAATGCTTTATCTTCCAGTTCTAGGTGTTCGTTTAAAGCAGGACACATGCAACTCCTCCTGGACCAGGAACATTTCCAAGTCTAAATACAGCACTAAAGCAAACTGTTGGAATTTACTATGAACACAACCTTTGTGTACAAGGTGCAAAGCTTCTGCCAGCAAGAGGGTGCAGCTTGTTGTTTTCATTGGAACTGTGGCATATAGAGGAGCAGAAATGCACAGAATGTTTTCACTGCTGTGAGCAAGGGGGTTATATTCCCCTCGGAGACAGGGAGGTGCAGTAGAAGATGCTCAGCAAATGACTATTGCATACTTAAATGAATTTGATTTAATTGGGCGAGGGACTAAAACGACGTGCATATAACCAAGGGGAGCTTGCAGTTTTGATTCATAGCTTGAAGTCCTCAAGAAATATAGCATGTTAGCAAGCCAATAGTTTATACCTTTTGTACTCCCTCAATTTAGATGGGGATAACACTGTAGGCTAGTTTAGACATGCCATACTATGATTTTGTGGTGTGTGAGCAAGTTTTTAGGGACACTTGGATTCACTCCCTTGGTGTACCATGATCCCCTTCTCCCCTGGTTTTCAGCAAATCCACTATCATACATTAATTTAAATGGTTCTGCTCTGAAGTGAAGTAGGTAGTGAGCCTTACTTATCAGCAAAAGGGGTGGGAAGGTGTGGAGTGATGAACCACCTATTTCACTCACTCTCCAGGACATCTTAGCCTGAGATTGCTACCACTATTGGCACTTTGCTTAGGAGAAAAGTACTTGGGTGACAAAAGTTGTGGAAAGGAACTGCTCTCACCCTCTGGCCTCTCACACTATTAAAATCGAATATTTGCCCTTCTCCGTTATTTGGTTTCTTTTTTGAGCATAGGTAGTTTGGACTGGCAAGCTAAAAATGATGCTTGAGAGTGACATTCACTTACCTACTACTGTTGCATTTGAGCTATGTTGCTGGAAAAGCTGTAGTCGACTTTGCTGAAAATGCATTGGGAGAGTGCTCCATCTAGAGGATGGAAGTGCATAAATGCTGGGTGTTTTGTTTTTGTTTTTTTAATCTCAATTGACATTTCTAAAACTACCAATTTTCAAAGCTCCCGAGCTTTCTGTTTGTAATGCAGCGTTTTAAAATGTTGTATAAGCCACCCAGAGTGGGAAACGTTAAATAAGTAGAATAGCTGTTGGAAGGATTCCTTGCATATGCTCACAGGTAATGTAATTAGCTTTAATAATGTAGTTGGGATGCTGGTGGTTTTACCTCCCAGTGAGTTTTCAGTGCTTCCGCTGCCTGATCCAATCTGTTGTGCTCTGCTAGTCTTTCCCAACTTACTTCTGGGTGTTGTTGGACTATAGCTCTGTGACCAATGGTCAGCGATGAAAGGAACCATAGCCAAGAACATCTGGAGGGCACCAGGATGGGGAAGGTTGCATTATGCAACTAAAAAAAAAAAAAAAAAAGCTGATCAAAACTCCAAATTTTAAATTGGGTAAAAGAAGCATGAAACTGGATTCTGGGATTACCCATTAATCCCCAAAGCTCAAATTTTATTTATTTACTTGAAATACTGTATTTTTCCATGTATAAGACTATATTTCCCCCCCAGATTTTTTAAGTTTAAAATTGGGGGTCGTCTTATACACAGAATGTTGCAATCAAATATATAAATTAATTTATTTCTTAATTTGGCGCTCAAAAAATAAGGCTTGCACTATACATGGGGGTGTCTTATACACGGAGCAATACGATAAGTATGTTTTGTCTGCTCAGTTGCAGGGCAGTTTTGAATGAATTGAAAACGAGAAACGCAACCTAAAACGGCAGCGGTGGCAATAATGACCAAGTTTGCTAGTGGAATTATAGCTGCAGCACCGGGAGACTGGAGAAGCTCTTCCCTAGGAGCGAGTACATAAGCTTTGCTTGTTCCTCTGCATTGCTGTCTCTTGAGACAGCTCAGGTCCCTGGTAAGTGCTGTAATGACTGGGATGCTGCTGCCTGCCTGTCCAGAGAGAGGCAGCACTCCGTCTTGCAGCTTCGTGCATCAGTTCCTGGCTGGGTTAGGGGGCAGAAAATCCCAACAGCCCTTGGATGGCAGCTAAGCCACCACTGAAAGGGAGACGCCAAAGGGAGTTGTCCGTTGGGGAGTCCATTTGGCAATTCCAAGGGCTAGGGCACTTTTTTCCTCCATCCTGGAGCAGGATAAAAACCAATGGTTATTTTTTTAAATAAAAAAAAAATCAGAATTTTTTGATTTAAATCGGATTTTTAAAATAAAATGCTTTTGGAGGGAAAAATCTTTCTAAATATTTCTATTTAGGTTACGTTATAGTCCAAGAGCTATTTATCAGGAAATAAGGATTTGTTTTAAGTTTTTCATGTGTGCTAAGTTTTTTTTTAATTGTTTAACCACATCAGTTAACAAACATGGATACATATGCTATAATGCCATTGCTTTAGTTAAATAAATTGTTTAAATTGTTACTAAGGAAATGATTGTTTTTCTCCTTCCAATAAAGTACGGCAGAAAAGTTGCCCAAATATAAAAAGTTAACTTATTAAAGCTCACAGTGATCCCATAATTATCTGTCTCTGTGTTTTCTAATAGTTATAACCAAATCAGAAATTTTTTGATATAACTGTAAAAACTACTCTGAACTACTCTGAAAAAACTACTCTGAAAAATTTGTTATTCCAAAAATGAAACCTTCATCTGGTTGTAAATGTTAAGATTATGCCAGCAAGAATGAGTCTTTCTGTAAAAAAAAAAAAAAAAAAGATTTAAATCAAGTCTTACTAGTGATTTAAATCATGATTTAAATCGATTTGATTTAAATCAAATCCACCCCGAGAAGAAGGTTAGAAAGTAGGGAGGGCCTACTGCCTACTGGTGACCTAACAGTTCCCCAGTTCCATCAGATGCTTTCTGGAATAGTTGGGGTAGATTTTGTTGGTGGGAAGTGTTGAGAAGGGGGAGAGGAGTTTGGGGAAGGAGGGACATGGGCGATACCACCCCAATTTCAGTGATAAAGATACAGTGGTATTTTGGGTTAAGAACTTAATTTGTTCTGGAGGGAGGTCTGTTCTTAACCTGAAACTGTTCTTAACCTGAGGTACCACTTTAGCTAATGGGGCCTCCCGCTGCCACCGCGCGATTTCTGTTCTCATCCTGGAGCACAGTTCTTAACCTGAGGTACTATTTCTGGGTTAGCGGAGCCTGTAACCTGAAGCGTCTGTAACCTGAGGTACCACTGTAATGGGTAAAAGTCTCCGTGACAGAATATATGCTCTTCACACAGAAACTTGGGCTCAATTCCAACGCTACCCAGAGACGCCAGGAAATGTCCCCTGCCTGAAACCCTGCAGAGCCACCACTTGTCAGTGTGGAGAATACTACATGGTCTGACTTTGGTATAAGGCAGCTTCCTATGTTCCTGAAAGCCTTGGAGTGAGCCTGCAGTTCAAGCATCTCCAACCAGCCTTACCTCTAGGGATAGCTGCTGGCAGGAGCCTCAGGTTTGCCTTGGGCAATATATATTATGTAGCCTTGTTAAAACAATTGAAGGAGAAGGAGCAAAACCCCATTCTCATTTGTTTAAACCAAATGGAAGTGGGAAATTTAGGAAAACAAGCGAGTTAAAAAGAAGAGAGCAGTGTTCCTCTTGCAGCCTCCTCTCCTTCACCCCACCCCTGGTCACTCCAAATATATTTGAAAATGCATTTGTGGGGCCTAGGCTAAGCAGCCCAGTCCTATGTGTCAGAGGGAAGTCATGTTTATTCATGGGACCTGCAACGCTGCTCACAATACCTTGAGGTAACTTCAGCCTTCGTATATTAAAAGAGTTGAAATATTGTAGATCTCCTTAGGCAAGGATAGAACAGATGGAGAAGTTAGATTCAGCCATCAATACTATTTTGATGCACCCAGGATGAGTTAGGTTTAATGCGGTCTACCTTCATTTTTTTATTTGCAGCTTCATTTCGTCCGAATCATCCCCTTTGCTACGGTGAGCTCAGTTAGTGAAGAAGTTCTCTTCTTGGCAGAGTTTCAGTTGTGACAGCATTCGTATTTGCTACGCATCGCATTTCAGCGGTACTTGGGTTTCAGACATTTTACAAGGGGTGGATGGATAAAAGCTAATTAAATTTGATTTCCTGGCAAGAATACCTCGCTCGCTTGCTACTTGCATCCAAGAACACCAAACATGAGCACTCAAGTGTGCTTTGAGGACAGGACATAACTGCTAGGGAAGACTTCACAGTCATGAGGTCTGCAGGCCGCAATCTGCAAGCTAACAACTGCAGTACGATTCCACGCAGAACGTGTACCTGTCAGGAGTCCCCAGAGATAAATATGCATTGCAATGGCCACCATTATTGCTTCACCTTTTTCTTTTAAATAATAAAAAAGTCTTGTAGCCACTAGAAGAGTTTCCTGCACTCCCTATACACAAGGGCAGATTTCCTGCTGGCATCCACGCTAAGATTTACCGATGGAATGAAGGGATTAGCCATTAATAGTATTGGGTTTATTTATTTTTGAGTAAAGAGCTTTAGTGCTTGGATGCTACAGCTGTAGCCAGACTGGAGGAACAATTCTAGGAATTTTTTTTTTAAAGGACGGAGCTGCTCTCCAAATGTGAGCTGCAGCAATCAGGCCTTGCTTGTGTTTGTTTTGTTAATTGGGCCTGACAATACATGTGTCCGACAAGCTGCTTTTGCATTTCCTTCTTGTTCTGCTGAAGATAGGCATGATGATTGAAACTGTCGTTGGCAGCCTGGGAATGTTTCTCTTTTGAGCGTAGACTTTTAAAATCACGCAGTTGTGGCAAGATCCCTGCACAAGAGAATGATCGGATATGCTTGTGCCAGACCTATGTATATGTGTATACTGGGCCACTGAGCAAGAGGAAAGCGTTAGGTTTGCAGGAGTATGATTAAAAAAACAAACAAACAAGAGGGTAACTCTCAACCCCACCAACAGGGAAGAGTATAAACGGTTGCATAAATGCCGTAAACTCCAAACCTATACATATTTTCAACATGGGTCACAATCCGCATTCTAGGAACAATTAAGAATTCACTGTGAAATGCTGTGAAATGTAGATTGAATGGGGAAATGGAGATCCATCCACAACAACCGCAAGCAGTTGGCATCGTAGTTTCATTTGGTTTGATCACTGCAACCTTGAAAAATACAACAAATGACAGGCCGGCGAGGAAGACATTGAGGAACTTTTCAAAAAATAACGGTGAGAGGCAAAACAGTTCTTAAATTCTTACGGTACATTTCACTTGGGGCGGAGGATCGGATTTGCAGATTATATTTGGTTTCATGGTTAAGCCCATTTTCATGTTTATTCACAAAGTGGCAGTGCCCAGCATTTTTTCATGCGTATGTGATGGGAGTTGTCTATAGTAGAGAAAGAATGAATTTAGAAACTTTTTTTTTTTAAAAAAAAAATGTTTCTTAGAGTGCTTTAAAAAAATATATTAAATGGTTTTCCAACTCCGGAAAGCAAGCGCCATGGATTTTTAAAATTATCATTAAGGCAGCTCTGCCATAATTTATGTTAAGAGGTTTTGGCCTGTTTATGTATTGTGGAATTTGGCAAAATTAGTAATGTGATATTCCATATTTAGCAAACCTATCAAGCAATAAATAATGACACATGACTGTATGTGAGTGCTGTTCAGGGGTTTTTCCTGTAGGGTTTTTTTTTTGGTGGTCGTGAAACAGCCAGGATCTTCCAATCCAAATTTTGCAGTATTAGGCGGTGTGTTGTACTCTGAACTAAACCAGATGCTGATCAGCTCTGTTCCTATTATCGACTCAATGCCGAGATGGTAACCAGACCTTATTTGCAACGTTAACATTTGGAACAAATTAACAGCAGTTAGACTGAAATGAGAAACCTCCAGTTTACTAAAAGGTTCAAAACATGTAATGCCGTAAAATCAGAAAGCCTGTAGTGTGTTAAATAGAAATAAATAAGTTAACTGTCTGTCATGCTTTCCCCATGAAGGATGTGTTATTTCCACTTTGAATGCCCACTTCTTCTTTTTTAAGGAGTATTCAGTGTACCATCAAGAGGACAGACAACATGATCCTAAATCAACGTGCTTTGTGAAAATCATCCACCATTGGGTGTGTTCTTTTGGTTTTGTTCCTCCAGGCGATTTGAGTCTGACACTCTTGCTTTAGGAGAAAGTGGATGGAAAAGCTTTATTTCTTTCTGTTTTCTATACGGTTAGAACAGCAAGTAAATTCACTCCAGAACAAGTGATTTCAGTATTATTATCTTGATCTAGATCTACTTCAACTTTTGGTGTGACATCCAACACACAGGCTCCATCTGCCAACAGAGCAAACTTCACAAAATGTGACTTCTCCTTTCTTCCCCCTGGGCACCTCTGGGCATTGAGGGACCTTTGGAGAAAATTTGGGGGGAAATGTAGGGGGAGGCAAGGAAGTTGAAACCTCTGTTGCACAACAGCAGAAGTCTCCTTGCACAACATTGGAAGTCACCCTTTGCCTAGAAATGTTTGCTCTGTACAGCTTGGTTGTCTTAGTTAATTTTCTCACTCTGTTGCATTTCATGATAGCTACACATTTTAAAAATACTTTTTGTTGATTTTTAAAATTCATTATTTTGTCAGCTTCAATATAATAGTATTATTATTATTATTATTATTATTATTATTATTATTATTATTATTATTGGTAACTGATACAAAAACATAAACTATAACATTTAAAATAGTACATGCAATATTTGGAGGGCACCCATTGACTATTACTCAGACCCCGTTTGTGGTTTAGCCAAAGGATCACCACCTAGCATGTATACTCATCTGGACTTCTGATACACTTCTTCGGGTACCCCTGCCAAATGAGGAAAGTTGGATGGATACAATAGAAAGGGTCTTTTCAGCGTTGGCACCATAGATATGGAATGCCTTCCCTGGAGAGGCTCGTCTGGTGCCTGCATTATGGTATTTTCCAGCCCCAGGTGAAAATCCTTTTTAATTTTCTCTGTGTTCTCAATCAGAAATATTTTTAGGTCTTTTGTACTAATGTCATTCCATCCTACTGTATTCCCCCCCCCCCAATGTTTAATTCTGTTTCAGATTTTTTTTTCAGAGTGTATTTTTTTGTATTCTGTGCAATGGCGTAGGAAGGTGGGGGCATTGAGTGTGACACACCCCTGGTCCCAGCCGGTTCCAGCCTGGAGGGAGGGGTGACACTCGGTGCCACCCTCCCACCCGTGACTCCCAAGCTGCCGCCCGGCACCATTTCCACGCGGCGGCTGCTTGCACGGCAACTCTCTGCTTGCGCCCAGCAGCCTGGACGCACTGTGCTCCGTAGTGCGCATGCGTCGTGACGTCACGACACACGCGAGCTACAGAGTGGCACCCCGCCCCTGGGGGGTGCCCCCGTGTTTGCCGCTCCGGGCAGCAAAGTGGCTCCGTACGCCACTGATTCTGTGGCCATTTTATTTGTGAGCTGCCCAGAGAACTGTTGTTTTTGGACATTATATAAAGATTTCTTTTCAAGGCCACTTACAAACACCTTAATCTCATCTAGCCTGTCCTTCCTAACGTTGGAACTTAACCAATTCTTCTAAGTTCTTCAAATAAATCCCCGGCTGCTATTCCTGTCCTCTTGTGTTTCATATATTTAGCCTCTTTTGCTTCCAGTTTCTGTTCTCTTTTAGCTCCCTTCTACTATGGACTCCATCTTGGGGCCACTGTAAACAGTGGGTGACTGCAAGCATGGGAGAGCCAGTGTCGGGTAGTTGTTAGAGTGTAGTGTAGGACTAGTACTAGTACTTGGGAGCCCTGGGTTCAAATCCCCACTCACCCATGAACCTCACTAGGTAACCTTGGGACAGCCACACTCTCTCAGCTTCACCTACCTCAAAGATTCATTGTAACCACATAAAGCACCTTGAGCTCCTTGGCGGAAAGCCGAGGTGTAAACTATTATTATTATTTCAGAAATAATTTGTATTTGATTTTACAAGTATAAAATTATAACAATACATATCCATATTTAGAGATTTCTCTGAATTTCTAGACTTCCCACCTCCCCCTTCGTGGGTCCTATTGTCAACCTTTTCAATTGCATATTATTTCATCATCCAAATTGTATGTCTCTCCATTTTGTCCATAATATTTTCTACATCACAAGTGTTATTGCAATCCTGCTAATGTTTTCATCTGCTTACAGTGGTCTTTCAAGTAAATTATAATTCCCCCCCTTCTTTATTAAAGTTTTGGTCTTCTTGGTTCCTGAGCTTTCCGGTCAGTTTTGCCATTTTGGCATAATTAAAGGGCAGTTAAACCACAGAGCCTAGGGCTTGCTGATCAGAAGGTCGGCAGTTCGAATCCCTGCGATGGGGTGAGCTCCCGTTGCTCAGTCCCTGCTCCTGCCCACTAAGCAGTTCGAAAGCACGTCAAAGTGCAAGTAGATAAATAGGTACCGCTCCTGCGGGAAGGTAAACAGTGTTTCCATGCGCTGCTCTGGTTCGCCAGAAGCGGCTTTGTCATGCTGGCCACATGACCCGGAAGCTGTACGCCGGTTCCCTCGGCCAGTAACGCGAGATGAGCGCCGCAACCTCAGAGTCGGACACGACTGGACCTAATGGTCAGGGGTCCCTTTACCTTTACCTTTAATGTGATTGGATAAACACATCATTTTAACTGGATTTTTCTTGCGATTAAATATGTTTTGGAAGGTTCCCCCCCCCCCTGCAAGCCTTTGGGCTGCTCTCTATTAGAATTTTGTTACTTTCTGGAATACATTGTTTGTGTGTTCTCTCTCTCTCTCTCTCTCTCTCTCTCTCTCTCTCTCTCTCTCTCTCTCTCTCTCTCTCATATTCTATGATCCATTACTCTTTGGAGTTGTGTGTCTTTGAATCCTGCCCCCCCCACCCCAATATTACATTGCTTTTAATCTTCCCGGTGTTAGCTATCTCGCTCTGTTTTTAAGGGTGGGAAAGTAAATGGGTTTAATAAATAAATAAATAAAAACTTGTTAATGGAACTGTAATTTTCTGAAATAATAAGTACCGATTCCTAGTGCTGGCCTGCTTCCTAGAAAGAACGGGATGGCATTTTACACAATCTAGCACCTTATAAAACCCAACGGTCTTGCTCGGTGGATACCAAAAACACTCTAGCAGCCATTTGGAGCAGCTGCAGTCAAGATTGAGCACATGGTGAGGTTCAAAGACAAGGCAGAAACAACCAGAGCCACCTTTTCAAATCATATCCGTATGAAGATGTCTCTGACAAGGAGGCAGATGCTTTCAAGTGAGATGCTGCTAGCTAGAATGCCAGATCCCCTTGGCAGCAGATCTCAGAGCACAGAAGCTTTCTGCTTTGGTGGACAAGCTGTGGTCAAGGCTGGCAATGCAAAACTTTCCCCAGACCACGACTTTAGGAACAGCAGAAACAGCTGGGAAGAGAGGAGTTCAGGGATATTTTAAAAAAATGTATAAGTTGTGTGTCTTTGCTTCTTTGTGTCAGTTTATGCACTGTGACTTGCTGCTATTTTTTATTGATTATGGTTTAGAAATTATGTATTGTAATTGTTAAGAGTGAATTTCTGTTTATTCTTTGTTGGTATCTAATTTCATTGTGTATTAATCAAACATTATTTGATATAAGTTGCTCATTTCAAAGTTACATTTTTATTATGACATTTCTGCATTGGATTAGATTGTTATAAAGTTTACTGCCTTTGTTGTAAACTGCCTTGGGTATAGTAATATAGAAGAGAAGAAGAGGAGGAGTTTGGATTTGATATCCCGCTTTATCACTACCCAGGAGTCTCAAAGCGGCTAACAATCTCTTTTCCCTTCCTCCCCAACAACAAACACTCTGTGAGGTGTGTGAGACAGAGACTTCAGAGAAATGTGACTAGCCCAAGGTCACCCAGCAGCTGCATGTGGAGGAGCAGGGAAGCGAACCCGGTTCACCAGATTATGAGTCCACCGTTCTTAACCACTACACCACACTGGTGTACAAATTAAAAAATGAAATTAAATGAAACCCACAGCTGGAAGCAAGCAATTTAAGGCAGATGAAAATCTATGGGAATGAGAGGGGGAATTGCTATGAGAATCCAGCCCAACCTTAACTCTGAGTGGGGTTTATGTGTCAGACCCCCATGTAGACCTCCAACAGAACTCAGGATCCCACAGAACCTGTTGTCAAAGCAGAACAGCCCAAATTACCCAGATGCAAGGACCAGGCACTTGGACCCTGCCTTGATTTCAGACTCCCTTCTTTCACAACCACCCAGGAGCTAAGGCAGCATTGGGTTCAGCAAGATGCGCAGCGTCAGAAGAAGAATGCTCATCTGGCAGCAAAGGGGCATCACTATTAGGGGAATACTCTAGAGAAGCCAGGGAAGATGTATATTCATTGGGACCCAGCAGATTAACTCCACCCCCAGCCCATTCCTTAAAAAAAAAAGTTTTTATTTATACTTTTCAAATTTATACATTTCATTAATTTTACCATCATTTTAACATTTCAAAGTTTGACTTCCTTCCCCCTCTTTCTGCAGTTCCTTCAATTTATTTTTTTAATATTTTCTGCATATCCAAATTCATTTAATTTGCTGATTTAATTATCTACTTTAAAGATATACTCTTATGAAACTGCAGGTTATTACAATAATCCTGTCAATGTTTTTAATCTGTTTGCAATTTATCTGTTTTGCCATTTCTGCATATAGGTTTTTGTATACATTCCTCCTTTGCTTCTTTCCATTTTGCTTCTGCTTCTGCTTCCATTTTTACTTCTGCTTCTTTCCATTTTGGGGCGAGTAGCATTCTTGCTGATGTAGTAGCATACATAAATAAATTTCTATACAGTTCTGGTAGTTCTGTCCTTATAATTCCCAAAAGAAAAGCTTCTGTGTTTGTTTTTTTTACAAAGGTTATTTTGAACATCCTTTTCAATTCATTATATATCATTTCCCAGTAAGTTTTAACCTTACTACAAGGCTACCACATATGATAAAAAGAAGCTTCTTTCGCTTTACATTTCCATCACTTGTTTGATTTAGATTTATACATTTTTTGCCAGTTTACTCGGTGTTAGATACCCAGCCCATTCCTGGTTGACTTCCACACTGTCCTGCAAGGACAGCAGCAGCTTATTCCAGTTCCAGCTTTTGCTTGTCTCGCTCCAAGGTATGGGGAACCGGTGAGACAGAAGAACAGTTGCCTTAAGGCAGCCAATCCCCAACACGATATTCTCCAAATCCCACCAACCCCACCTCAGCAGATGCGTACCCAGGCTCAGTTGCTCCCTTAGCAAGGTGCTGTATCAGCATCCCCCTGTCCCTTGCGCCCCTAGCAAGGAGATGTATGGGTGTCCTCACACCTTGCCCAACCACCCAGAGCAGCAGAGGAGTGGCCCAGGGGGCATGCAGGTGGGCTCTTAGCCACTCCAAGCCAGAGTGGAAAGTTGTGGGGTTTCTTGTGCCTGGGCCCTTGATCAATCTCCCCAACGTCTAGCTATGCCCCTGCACCTCAGCATGGCCAATGGTCAGGGATGATGGGATCTGTAGTCCAGCCACACCTGGAGGGCTGACAAACTTATCATCCTTAGGAGATTGAAATAACAATAGAGGACAGTGACAATAGTTTTAAAGAGCGTTGGTACTAATGTGATATAGCCTTCGTTTTCCAATCTCATTTATCTGCTCCCACTATTGCCTTCAGTCAAACAGCTTTTTTAATTATACTACAAAGGCTGGAATAGGAAGCTGCTTCATACCAGCTCAGACTATTGATCCATCTTGCCTGGTATTGCCTACTTTGATTGGAAGGGACTTGGCCTGGGGGTCCTTCCCATTGGTTCCAGCCAGATGCCCACCAAGCCTCTCTGTATGGCTCTCATAACTCTCCCCAGGCCACACCTTCTTTCTGCAAGCCACACCCCTCACTGGGCATTGCTTCATACCTCAAGTGTATTCTTCCTGGGTGAATGTGTCCTTGAACTTTGATAATGCCTCTCGCTTTGACGGATGGAGGATAAATTGGGGGTGGGAGAGCCTGCAGATACTCTCCTACTGTACAAAGGGATGTGGGTGGCGCTGTGGTCTAAACCACTGAGCCTCTTGTTCTTGCCAATCAGAAGGTTGGTGGTTCGAATCCCCGCGACGGAGTGAGCTCCTGTTGATCTGTCCCAGCTCCTGCCAACGTAGCAGTTTGAAAGCATGCCAGTGCAAGTAGATAAATAGATAATGCTGTGGTGGGAAGGTAAACAGCATTTCCATGTACTCTGGTTTCCGTCGTGGTGTCCCATTGTGCCAAAAGTGATTTAGTCCTGCTGGCCACATGACCCAGAAAGCTGTCTGTGGACAAACGCTGGCTCCCTTGACCTGAAAGCGAGATGAGCACCGCAACCCCATAGTCTCCTTTGACTGAACTTAACCATCCAGGGGACCTTTACCTTTATCTTTTTACTGTATTAAGGTAGAATTTACATTTGTCACTTTGCCCACTTTTTGCATGTGGCCTTCAGAAGGTTGTCAAAAAGGGAATGTGGTCCTCAAGCTGGAAAAACTCCAATAATAATAATAATAATAATAATAATAATAATAATAATAATACTGCAACTGTAGATGCCCCGAGTTGTGTATGGAATTTTCTGCATTCACAAGTGTGCTCTACCACTGATCTATGGTCCTTCCCACAAAAAGAAAAGAGAGAAAAGAATGCCCTGCTTGACAAGAGATCATTGTGGAACCCCCAAAACACATTTATGTACTATGGGCAAAAAGAATGCTCCTATCATGCCATTTTCAACTCTCCCTCAAGGTCTCCAACCTTAGTGTGCAGCAAACTGTGCTACATAAACAGTAATATGTTTAAAAAAAAAAAAAGATTAAATCCAAGCAGAACATGTTAGAATGACTGGCAGGCAGAGGAAACCCCTATTCAATATTGGATTTCTGTATTTATTCCTTAATGCTGTTAAAAGGCACCTGATGTAAAAGAAATGATTGTTAAGTGTAGCCAGGAGTCTTGAACCTATTCCAGAAAGGCTTTTTGTAGATCTGATATAAAGTCCCTGTCTCTCCAGATAAGATGGAGTTAACTTGCTGCTCACTTTCTGTGCAGCCCTTGATCAGATGTATGCCATTTTCCTTTCAAAGTTACCAACACACTTTAAAAAAAACACCACACACCCTTGCCAGATGTCTCTTTGACCTGGTGTGGTCTACCTTGGTTTACCTTCTTCTACCCCCTTTTAATCTGCTTGTATATGTGGTGTATCAAGTCCCAATAGGGTTTCCATAGCTTGGAGATTAAATACAAAATCAAACACAACCATCATCCCGGCCTATAACTATCCTCCTCCCGATTCTCCTCACAACGTATTTTAATTATTTGAAATGTTACCTGATAAATAGTGTAATCAGAAGAACTCCACCTCCACTTTAACTACTTCCCCATCACATTTTTCTAATTTGGGACAGGTTTTAGATTACGACTTCTAAAATTTATGTAAACTTCCAATCAGTGATTAATGTTACAAGCTACAGGCTGTGCCTTAAGGACACTTAAATGGAAAGGTGGGGTGGGGGTGGGGGACCACAAACAAGGGTTAGGCTTGTCATGTTCGTGACTTTGGTGATGCAAAGCATAACCTTTGGGGAGGTTTCACATGAAAGTTCATGACCTCTGTAACCTTGCCGGTGAGACTTCAGCATGAATTTCCCAGAAACTGGCCCCCTTCTGTTTGATGGTGTGGGACTAAGGGAGAGAGAGTTAAGCCAAGCTTATCAAATGCTATTTTAAAATGTAATTGAAGCCATAATTGGCATGAACGGTGCAAGCTGAATGAAAAAGTCAGCTGTGTGATGGCCACAGAGACTGCAGATAACTAGTATTAGAAGGGGATTCACCGATATTGCAGTAATTCTTGAGGTGGGGCTGGGTGGGAGAGACAGACTCCTATCAAAATGGGGTGCATTAAGTGGATATCTTTGGCCCTCCAGGGGTTGGACTGCAACTCCCATCAGCCTCAGCCAGCATAGCCAATGGTCAGGCATGATGGGAGTTCATGCCTCTGGAATGACTTCCCCTTTGAAGTGCATCTAATTCAGAGATGGATTAATATGTCTATTCTGGTTTCCCTCCATTTCTCATTTTGCCAATCTTAAACTCAGTCCTCCACACTTCTGCAGCAATTTGCATTTTTAAAAAATAATAATCTTGAAAATTCACCAGCATGTCCATGTGAATTTTTCCCAATAAAAACATTTTTGTGTGGATGAATTTACATGTTTTGATAGCAATTTCCCCTTATTATAATGTGGTTTTGTGAGTTATTTTCACAAATATATGCATTTCATGCACAGTTTCTCCCCAGTATATGCATTTTTGTATACAATGTTTCACTGGAGAGCTGCATTGCAGAATGTGAAGGATTTTGAAGGATGCCTATGTTTCGCTCAGTGCATTGGTTTGAGAAGTGCAAATTATGTAGTACTATGATACTTGTATCCCACTGTTCCTCCCTGGAGTTGCATCCCTAGGAGTCATTCTCTCAGTCCTATAGGTAGGCAGTACAAGAGTGATCCCTCTCTAGGGATTTGAACCCAGTTCTCCCCAGTCTAGTCCTGCCACTCTGTCCACATATCGCTGCAGTTCTACCATAGTTACGCATAAGGATTTGCTTATTTCTCAAAGAATACTTTTTTGCAAACCTTGCAACTGGTTGGGTCAGGGCTCCTTGTGATATGCTGTTCCGATCAAAAGCTATTTGGAAACCTGATTCTTAAGGGTAAGCCAGTTTCTACTCTACTTTTCTAATGCGTGTGTGTGTGTTTAGAAAAATAAATTTAAAAAGTGGGGTTTGCATAATATCACATCACCAGAAAGGCAGAGATAAAGATGAGGTGTAAAGTATATGTAATGTGGCTTGTACTTAAGTGCAGTAATTGGAGTACTTGGATGTTAGATCTGCCAAGACGATAAGGCGAGGAAAAGCTGCTTGGGAAAAGGTAAACTGTCTGAGGAGCTGACAGCGATATGTGCTGGCTGGAAGGGGCCCAGAATTGTTTTAGCCTTTGAGACATTGGCATAATTGTATCCTTTGGGCCCAGACCTCCTGATAATGATACCTTCTAAACCTCAGTTATTGGTATAATTTCAATCTGATACAGGCCAAAATACCTCTCTCTTTATACACACAAGTTCAGCGGGAGGCATGTTCCCATGTGGGATGGGGGGCACCGGGATCAGTGGGGGGGGGGGCTCTTAAGACAGTTTGCAGAAATCACAGCGTTTGTCTCCAGCAGGCCTACGCCTTCCGAGTATGAGGAAACAGCCAGGGATGTATCTGATGTAAGCCATACTCGGTGTAGACCTACTGAAATTAATGGGCGTGACTTAAGGCGATGTTTACACCATGCACTTGAGGAACAAGGATACTGCTGTAAATAGTCACAGCCCCCCCCCCAAGAAATCTGGGAGCTGTGGTTTGTTAAAGGTGCTGAGGGTTGCTAGGAGGCCCTTAGTCCCCTCACAGAGCTACAATTCCCAGACTTCTCTGTGAAGAAGGATAGATTCTGGGAAGGGGATAGGGAGCTCCTAACAACCCTCAGCACCTTTAACAAACTACAGCTCCCAGAATTCATTATACGTAGGGCTGTCTCTGAAGACAGTTCAGAAACTTCAGCTAGTGCAGAATTCATCAGCCAGGTTCCTCACCGGGGCAAGGCGGTTTGAGCATATTATACTGATCCTGGTCCAACTGCACCGGCTACCAATTAGTTTCTGGGCCCAATTCAAAGTGCTGGTTTGGACCTATAAAGCCTTAAACGTCTCAGGACAGCAATACCTCAAGGACAACCTCTTTCCATGTGAACCTACCTGGATCCTGTGATCATCCTCTGATACCCTTCTTCATGTGTCTCTCCTCCACAAGAACAGGCCTTTTCTGCAGTGGTTCCTGGTTTGTGGAACACTTTCCTCAGGAAAGTTCAGCTAGCTCTTTCATTATGCACCTTTAGGAGCCAGGTGAAAAAGTTCCTCTTTAATCAGGCCATTGGCTGATTGACATCTGATGCCCTTTTAAGTATTGTGGAAGGGGAGGGTGTTATTGGGTTGTTTTTGCTTTTATTATGTATTTTGTGTTTTTATATTGTAATTTTAAGTTGTGAACCACCCTGAGATCTAAAGGTATATAGGGCAGTATACAAATTAATGAATAATAAATCAAATTAAATTAAATTAATATTATGGGGAATACATATTACTATACAAATTGAGTGTACAGTGATACCTCGGTTTCTCGAACGTCTCCATTGACTAATGTTTCGGAACCCGAACGCCGAAAACCAAGAAGAAAATGCTTCCGTTTTCAAACACACCTCGGAAGTCGAACGGCTTCCGCTGCGTGTTTTTCAATTTCATAGAATCATAGAATCATAGAGTTGGAAGGGCCATCCAGTCCAACCCCATGCCAAGCAGGAAACACCATCAAATCATTTCTGACAGATGGCTGTCAAGCCTCTGCTTAAAGACCTCCAAAGAAGGAGACTCCACCACACTCCTTGGTAGCAAATTCCACTGCCGAACAGCTCTCACTGTCAGGAAGTTCTTCCTAATGTTTAGGTGGAATCTTCTTTCTTGTAGTTTGAATCCATTGCCCCGTGTCCGCTTCTCTGGAGCAGCAGAAAACAACCTTTCACCCTCCTCTATATGACATCCTTTTATATATTTGAACATGGCTATCATATCACCCCTTAACCTTCTCTTCTCCAGGCTAAACATACCCAGCTCCCTAAGCCGTTCCTCATAAGGAATCGTTTCCAGGCCTTGGACCATTTTGGTTGCCCTCTTCTGGACACATTCCAGCTTGTCATTTTCTCAATTGAATTTGCAGAAAGCCCTTTGCGCCTCTTTTTCCGAACGTTTCGGAACTCGAATGGTCTTCCGGAATGGATTACGTTCAAGAACCGAGGTACCACTGTATATTCAATAAGTACAGTGAACACATATAAAGGCAATTTGTTTCTTGCCTGTAATAGTTAAACTTCACCCAAATCAACCCTATGGAAAAAAAGGATTTCATATAGTATGTTAAATAAAATAAAACTAAGCAGAGCAAGTTCCAAAGCAGCCTGCGTCTGACTAATGGATTTGTCCACTTTGTCTGCCAAAAGTTGAAAAAGCACAACCCCTCTGCTGGTAAAGCTATGAGTGCCACTACATAAGCCTATAACAAATGAGATTTTTATTAGTTCCAGGGAAGCATATTTGTGGTGTAACCATTCCGAATAAGGGTCTGGACTAGTTAAAACAATTTCAATCCATGGAAGATGTTCTGTAGGTGGCAAATCACCACCATACTTCCTTCGCCTTTCAGAAGTGGTCCTCTGACGTGCTTTGCTTGCTGCTGTTTATTGGGCTGATCCTCCTGAATCATACTAAGCAGAGGAGTCCTTGTATGACAGGGAAGAAAATGAAATGGTCCAGCACTCTGCATCATGAGCTGCGCTGGCGTATTTCAGTACATGCCAAAATAAGGAAACCACAACCCCTCTTATGTGCAACCTCCATTCAGGTCGATGCACCCGTTATCTATTCAAGGGTGGCTGCTTAACACATCACCAAAAAGAGGAAATGAGTCACCCCGCTAGAAAGGGGTCACAGGTTTGCACAAAAGGTGCATGTGCTAATTCAGTCTTCCTCAATCTTAGCCCTCCAGATGTTTTGAGACTACAATTCCCATCATCCCTGACCACTGGTCCCGCCAGCTAGGGATCATGGGAGTTGTAGGCCAAAAACATCTGGAGGGCCGAGTTTGAGGAAGCCTGTGCTAATTTATATGTCTATATATGCATGCTTAGAAATGATTACTGATTTGAATAGAAAGACAGTACATCTCACCGTAGTGGGAAAGTTTGGTTGCTTAGACGGCTTTACAGGTATGATCTCTGGGTGAGCAACTTTCCCCTTCTTTTGACTCCCTATCTTTCAACTGGACTTGGACCAGTCTACTCTTCAAATGGTGCACAGCAGGACATATGCTCATCCTAAACTGGTTTCTGGGCTCAATTCGAAGTACTGGTAACTGGTTTTTAAGTCCCAGGGTGTTTCCAGGTTGCCATTATTTTGCAACAGGGATCCAAGGGCATCCTGATTTTCAGGTTGGTGCAGTTAAAGTGAGTTAAAATCTGTCTCCCTAGCATAGTGGTAGGGAACCTTTGGAAGAACCCTAAACTACAACTCCTCTCATCACTGGCCATTGGCTGTGCTTGCTGGGGCTGATGGGAATTGTAGTCCAGCAACACCTAGAGGGCCACAAATATTACCACCCCTGCCCTAGAACAACAAAATAGGAAACAAAATAGGAAATTCTTTCCAGTAGCACCTTAGAGACCAACTGAGTTTGTTCTTGGTATGAGCTTTCGTGTGCATGCACACTTCTTCAGGTGTTTCCTATTTTGTTTCGACTATGGCAGACCAACACGGCTACCCACCTGTAACTAGAACAACAAGTTCACTTTGAAAAAAAGAACAAGGCTATTTGCAGTTAGGAAAGTGATGGGGAAACACATTGAAAAATGTGAATGAATGATTAATGGCAAGGCGTACAAGTGCCCCAGAAGCAAATCAATAAAAATATGGGACATGTGTTTTTTTGTCATATAACCACCCTGCAAAGACATCGGAGCAAACGCTCAATAAAGATCAGAGATGGTCTAGCTTCCATGTTAGCAAATTAGGATGAATGCCCAATAAACAGGTCATTTGGAGCGGCCCCTGAGACAGTTTGCAACCAGATTATCTGAAGGACCATGTGCACATACGAATCTGCCCTGGCCTTGAGATCAGCTCTGGAGACGTTTGTGGCCCCGCCATTGAGATTGATGAGATTTCTGGGCACAAGAGACAGACAGGATATTCCTTGGGAGGGATTTGTTTGTTTATTTAATCTATTTCTATCCTACCCTTTCCCCCAAGTTGGGATTCAAGGTGACTTGCGACATTTAAAAACATCAGTGTAGAATAATAAAAACGAACCAGGTAAGGACAATCAGTGGAAATACATTGCAACAAATGTAAAAACTAGTAACAACCTAGTACTGCCTGCACCTTATTTTTCAAAGGCCTGTCCGAACCTGCAAAAAGGGAGACAGTCTCTAACTTCTCTTGGAAGGGAATACCACAATATGGGAGCAGACACAGAAAATGCTCTCTCTCTCTCGTGTCACCACCAACCATGTTTCTGATGCTCATGGGAGCAAGAGAAGGTGTTCATCCCGAGGATACGGATGGGCTCCACTTGGCTAGCTTTTAAGAGGATATGGAAAATGTCTTGCCTTCCCCTCTCGAAGAAGAAGAAGAAGAAGAAGAAGAAGAAGAAGAAGAAGGAGCTGCTAATACATATTTCTCTGCAATATGTTTCACAGTCGCCATTTTTATGTTAGGATGTTTCAGCATTAAGTTGTGGTTTCATTGATTTGTTATATAGTTGGCTGTAAGCCACCTCTGAAAGGCAGCACATAAATCACGGAAATAAATAGATGGCACTTCACCAAGAGGTGGTTTCAGTGCTGCACGAGCATTTTCACCGCGCCGCATGACAGCTGTTGCCACATGTGCAGCTATTTGTTTATGGGTGGGGGGCATCTTAGAGCTCAGCCCTTAGAGCTCATGTCACTTCACCCTTTTCGTTATGGACACTTGGTTTATAATGGGTGGGTTGGATGCAAAAGTGCCTTTGGGGTTTGCAGCAGTTTTGGTTTAGAGAAAATGCAAGCAAGAGGAGACATGAAAGGATAGCAGAATCATAGAATCTTAGAGTCGGGAGGGACCCGAGGGTCATCTAGCTCAACCCTCTGCAATGCAGGAATCTCAGCTAAAGTATCCATGACAGGTGGCCATCTGTATTATATAATTATGTCTGGGATGGAGAAAGTGGATAGACAAAAGCTTTTCTTTTCACTTTCTTAACACTAGAACTCATGGGCATCCTGAATGCTGGAAGATTCGGCACAGATAAAAGATGGAACTTATACACACGAGCATACAGTTAAACTGTGGAACTCACGCCCACAGGAGACGATGGCTAACAATTTGGATAGCATTAAAAGAGGGTTGAAAAAATTCATGGAGTGAGTTTCAGTGAGTATGATCTGCCTGTTCTTGGAGGCTGGATTTAAAGCCCCTGTGTACCCTGCCACCTGAGGCAGTTGCCTCACCTTACCTCATGGGTTGGCTGGCCCTGTAAAGCATAATGGCTGACGTTGATAAAGCCAAAGTCAGCCAGACTAAAAATCCATTAAACCATAAATTTATTTATCTGATTTCAGTGGGATAAAAGTGAGATTTAGTCTACCTGGATCGTAGCCAACACCATCTTGTGGTAGCTCAAAGGGAGTCTTTAATTTCTCTTACACTGGTGAGTCTGAAAGCACAAAGAGTTCTGGAGCTAAGGAACACCTGAGGATGCATATCGATGCTATCAATGGGTGAATCTGTCAGTTTTGGATTCTTTCTGTTTCTTGTTTTTCCAGTCGTAAATTCAGTTCCCCACATTTTCACATCATGATTCCTTTTAAAAGAGGTATGCATGAAAATTAATCAGCATTTTAGTGTGCAATTTTGCTTAAGATTCAATTTTTTGTAAGTTATCTTAATTGATATATGCATTACTTGGCTGGAGAATTGCATTGCAAAATTTGAAGATGTATGAATTTCAAAGGCTGGCTATGCTTCGAGTTGTGTATTGCTTCAGAAAGTGCAAATTACGTAGGTAGTCTTGGGTCTACTGCACAACCTCACACACACATTTGAAGGCTTCCAGTGGTTGGCCATTTAGTTTGGCTTCTTGCTCTCAAGTAAACCATCGAAGAACATCTGGCTTGGTTTATCATTAATTCTGGGAACATAATACATTTTTTGGGGGAAACTGTTGCTATTATTCCTGGAGAGCACTGTAATGAACAATTTTATGCTTGTTCTACTGGGAGACCAATTTCTACTTAAGAGATTGTTCTGCAGGCTCAATTATATTAGTTGCTATCATCTTTTTATTGCCAGAAAGTGTGTCGTTTTAAAATAAAAAAACCACCTACAGAAAAAGTTGCCAATCGCTGTTATAGAGAAATCAGACTAACATTTGGGAGGAAGACTTCTTAAGACTCCAACTTAGAAACCTGGCATCTTGTACTACAACATAAGGAGAAACACACTTGTCAACGTCAACTTCATTTTGGTTTCCAGCTAGCAGTTCAGCAAAGAAATCATTACAAGTGGAGAAATAATTCCTTCCTTCTTACCAGGAAAGTGAGACACTGAGTTCCATATTTTGGAATGCCATCCATTTGTGAACCCAGTTCTGTTTGTTGAATAAACTATAACCTTCCCAGTACAAGCAGACAAAGTACATTTTCCCACCAGTGACTAATATTCTTAAACATGGACCCAGTTGCATAGACTGAGGATGTGATATCGGCCAGCGGTCAGCAAACTTTTTTAGGAAGGGGCCAGTTCACTGCCCCTCAGACCTTGTAGTGGGCCAGACTGTGTGTGTCGGCAGAGGGGGGCTTTTCTCTCTCCCCCAGCCCCTCCCCCCTGCTTTCCTCCCTCCTCCGCCGCTCTGCCTGCGGTTGGGGGCCGGTGTTGGCGCCTCTCCTTTCTGGGCCAGCTTTCCCGGGTGCCAGGTGCAGGGCCAGCAGGCACACCACCAAGCTCCAGCTGAAGCCCTGCAATGAGCCCATCATAGTAGAAGTAGAGTAGAGTTGGGATTTGATATCCCGCTTTATCACTACCCAAAGGAGTCTCAAAGCGGCTAACATTCTCCTTTCCCTTCCTCCCCCACAACAAACACTCTGTGAGGTGAGTGGGGCTGAGAGACTTCAGAGAAGTGTGACTAGCCCAAGGTCACCCAGCAGCTGCATGTGGAGGAGCAGAGACACGAACCCGGTTCCCCAGATTCATGGTGCCCATAGTGTGGCCATGGATGAAGAGGCCAACGGGCGGGTGGCGAATCTGGGCCATGCCTCAGTACGCGGGTGGCGAGGCTTCGGATTGGCTGGCACCAATCAAAGTCCAGCTCCCTTCCTCCGCAGGGTGGGGAGAAGCCATGAGGAGGGAGGGAGGAGGGAGGAGGTGCTGCCGCGGTGTGTGTGAGGGAGGGAGGTAAAAAAATGGCGCCCCCCAAAATGCAAAAGAAATGGCGCAGCCCGAACGATCACGCCAACCCAAGTGGTGATTCCAGGATCCAGAGGGCAATTGGGCCTGATCCGCCCGCGGCCCTTAGTTTGCCGACCCATGCTGATATCCAGAGTTCAAACTGCACTACGGTTTTGGAAAAGCAGGAAGAAGAGTTATAGTCATCCTTCATAGTTGATGATCATTTGTTTCTTCATATTATCAACTTCATGCTCTGAAGAAGACAGTACTAGCTACAAGTTTTTGAGGACCTCCAGGAAAGATGCTCCCATGTCCTGCTTAGAGACTGTTCATAGGCATGTGGGTGGCTAATATGAGAACAGAATGCCTTATTTCTCAGATAGTATACCAAATGTGACCACACCAACCAATGCGCTCCCTCATAGTCTGAGGGTGCATGATGCATCTGCCTTGCTGAAGCGAAGCAGGTCTTGGTCTGTTCAGTGTTTGGGAAGCTCATGAATGCTGCCTTGAGCTCCATGATGGAACAATGGGATATGGATGCAATAAATAAATTAATGTGCTATTTAACTGAGACTCATTAGAGCATCGGAAGTGGTATATAGTGCAAGAGTCTGAATTTAATGTTTTGGATAATGAAAGATTAAATAAATAGACAAGTGATGCAAATAATTTTGTAAATGTAGTATAGTATACTATTCTACAGCTTTCCCTGACTTGGTGCTCTCCAGATGCTGTTGGACTCCAATTCCCATCAGCCCCTGCCAGAATGGCCAATAGTCAGGGATTATGGGAGTTGTAGTATAACAACATCTGGAAGGTCCCAAGTTGGAGAAGGCTGTTAGATGCTGATTTTTTAAAAAAATATAAAAAATGAACACAAATGCACACACACAGAGTCTGTTCTCTTATTGGGGTTACCTTTTCACTTAATCTGCTGACAAGATCTGTTTATCCTTACGAAAATGTAAAGGTTTGATTGCGGGTAAGAATTGCCAAAAATGGTCAAGTCTTCATGGCCTGGACATTCCATCTGGACATTCCTTTGTTACAGGAACCAATTCTTCTTCCTACTTCCCTGAATTGGGACTCAAAGGATTTATTAGAACAGGTCCATTGCTTAATTTTGGGTTTTTTTTTTTTAAAGAAAGCTCTATATTTTCTATATGGCATTCCAAGTTGAATTTATGATCAGATGCTCTTCCCTGCCCATTAGATTCAATGAGGAGAGCAGATTCACTTTGAAGGGGGAAATTGCAAGATCATAATGTTTTACTATCCTGGGATGAAAGGTAAACACATAAGCTTTGAAGTGTTTCTCTGATTTCTCTGTCTGTCTGTCTGTCTGTAGTTTTGTTCAATGTACTAGCACATGGTTAACTGGTTTACTTTAAACAAACAAACAAGCCAAAGTGCAAAGGAAGCCACAGTAGCCCACAATAATAATTTTTTTTTTGAAAATACACTGCTGGGCCATGCTTTTATAGGCTGCATTTGGACAGTACTTTATTCCATCTTCCCAATATTTCCTTACTTTTCACAAAGTAGATCCCAGGAGGTGGATATCTGCCCACCTCTGCTGTAAAACACAGACCAGTGTTTTAAAATGCAATCATCGGCCGCTTGAAAATTGCAGGCCACTGAATAATTTTTCCACCTCTTGTAGCAATTGTAATGTGCTATGCTATACGATGTATGGCTTTTAATTTTATTTCTACAGACACAAAATGGACCACCTGAATGAAGCTTGTGGACCAGTGGTGGTCTGCAGGCCAACAGTCTGGGAACCCTGACATAGACACATTTGACAGCTGAGAAACAACCCCCCCCCACACACACACACTCTGAAAATAGCGTAGGAGGTGTACTCCATTCTTACCTCAAATATATTTAAGGAAAATCCCTTCATGCCTTTATCTGTGTATCAGTCACTCTGGTGAATGTGGATTGGAATAAACCCAGAACAGTTTTCATATGGAGAGACAACAGACAGACTCCTCTGAATGTAATCCCACTGTGCGTTGGGAGTGCTTGAACGATCCAGTCACACCTGTATGGAGATGTGGCAGAACTGCTAGCTCTGCTGCAATGGAGGATGATCAGATGAGAGTCAAGCCCAGGGCAGTTATTCACACAAAACCCAACAGGTAACCTCTGCTGTGGCCAACCAACCAACACCATCCCTAACACTCACTAGCCTGTGCACATTTTTAATGCCTTTATGGGATTTCTGCTCTTTGAAAATCCTACCTTTTGATGACTTAAGATGCTTTTAATTGCCTATGTTCACTGGGTCATTTATTTATTTTAAAAGCCTGTATCATGAACAGAGAAATGCAGGTGGGGAAAATCTTCTGCACCCCACTTAAAAATTAAAACCACATAGGATCTTTAACTAGGCCCAGGCTGCTCAGTGCTTATTAGCAATGACCATTAACCAATCACTTATGGATTTGCTTCGAGTGTTCATAGATACTAATGGGTTTTAGAATTCCTCGAGAATCCTCAAAGGTCAAAGGAAGAAAATGAAGTATGAAGTGATAAAAAATGGATTAGGTGACTAATGGACAGGTTGTATATAAAACAGGTCCAGAACAAAACACTGCATTTTTTTGCCATTCAGGTTGATGCAGAAAGAAAGTATTCTCGGGAGTTCTGGTCTGGCCCTTTTGCCAAGGAAAAAAGGGACACTGGGATTTTGCAAAGATAGTGTTTGAAAGTGCCAACTTTACCTTATCACATCCGCATGTCTGCACATTCTGTCTCTGTGACTGCCAAGCTGAACTTAAGACTTGTTAAAACCATGAACTTGCTGTGAACCAGAACTTAATGGACTTGGGGCAAGCTGAAACTGCCCCATTCACAGCAATGGGAGGAGACCCTTCACCATCTTTTGCCACCTTCACCTTGAGCTCCGAAAGCCAACCCAGGCAGGCTGGTTATAAATGTACTGAAAGATGTGCAGAGTTTGGTGAGTTTTCAGTGGGGAAAGGAATTCAACAACTGCCCAGGCCCTGGGATCATCCTTCAGAGGCCTGGGCCTGGCTTTCAGACCCACCATCACAATCATATTGGTGGGTACGAGGTGCAGGGCCTTTTTCAGTGGTGGCTCCACATCTTTCCAACTCTTTCCCCCAGGATGTGCAGCCGTCTTAGGCACGGTCCCTGACACATGCCGTCCTCAACACTCCCAAGCCATAGAAGCAAGTGGCTACGAAGGGCAATGGCCCTTTAAGAAACAGATGCCCAGAGCGGGAAGGGTTAACAGGAGGTCCAGCCCATAAGGATATAAAAAGAATCTGCCAATGCCCCATCTGGTACAGCACCCTGCTCTCACAGTGGCCACCCAAATGCCTGTGGGACTTCTGCTCCTGTGGTTTCCATCAACCGGTATTCAGAACCATTGATGCTAAGAGCCATTGATGCAAGAGTTGCCAATGCACATTATTATTTTCATTTTGTATTTCTTGTTGTAAACTGCCCTGTGATCTTCGGATGAAGGGTGGTGGGAAAATTTAATAAAAAAATAAATGCAAAGAAATAAAATGGGTCCCAACCCATTTTCTGATTCATCGAAAACTGAAGGGGAATATGTGCATGCTTATTCCGAAATAAGGCTCGTTTGTGTCCGATGTGGCAAGTGTAATTTAGGGTTGCAGCCGTAATCAGTAACAATGTTTGAACATTAGTGGGAGATAGTGTCAGTGTTTCATCCTCTGGGTGGGTTATTTGTTTTTGACAGGCAAAAATTGGGGATCTTTGCATTCCAGTAAGTGTGTGACAGAGTTTCCCCGTTGTGCTGCGCTTTGTCTCTAAATGATAAGACCTGAAACCAGTAAAAGTTGGAGGGGATTGATTCTATCTGCAAAGTGAATCTTTTAGGTGTGTGCCCTGTTTTTCCACAGCTTTCCAGATCAAAGCCCTTCCCTGAAATATTGAATTATCAGGCTTACAAATCAGGTTCACTTCATTTTTTACCAACATTAGTGCTGCCATCAATTCGGGGGCTTTTGGGGGCTAATGGTTTTGTAGGAATGTTAATAGTTCCTCATTATGCCCAGAGAAGCAATACTGAGGCCTCTTTAAAAAGAAGTTTACCATTTTGTAAGTGGCACATTGAAAATCCATTTCAGGCTGGTCAAATTTGGGAGACATAGAAAGCGTCTGCAAAGCAGAACTTCTATATTTAAATACACCACGGGGCTGGAGTAACTTAATTTATTTATAAAGCGTGCGGATGTAAAAATAGCTGCGTCCCACCTTTCTGCCCTTAACAGGCTTTAAAATTAGCTCTTGATGATAATTATAAAAATGCAAATACACCAGGAGCCAACAACAAGAAGAAGATCTGTGAAACATAATAGAACAATATAGAAGACGAAGATGAAAATAACAGAAGCAGTGAAACTCCTTATGGGCATCTGACTTGCACACTGCAAGAACAAGATGCTAAACTAGATGAAACTTTGACAATGTCCAGTGGTCTTTTCTTATGTTCTTAAAGCATATGTGCCCTTGCAGATATCTCCCTCTTCTCCCTCTGACCATTCGTTGTTGTTCCACCACATGGGCTCTGAGCCTTCTTCCTGGAGAAGCCTGACTGGCTGGGATTACACAGTTGAGATTCAATTTTAAGAGAGCCAGTGTGGTGTAGTGGTTAAGAGCGGTAGACTCATTATCTGGGGAACCGGGTTCGCGTCTCCACTCCTCCACATGCAGCTGCTGGGTGACCTTGGGCTAGTCACACTTCTCTGAAGTCTGTCAGCCCCACTCACCTCCCAGAGTGTTTGTTGTGGGGGAGGAAGGGAAAGGAGAATGTTAGCCGCTTTGAGACTCCTTCGGGTAGTGAAAAGCGGGATATCAAATCCAAAACTCTTCTTCTTCTTCTTCTTCTCTTTGGTGGTTCCCCAGCTGCTCCCTCCCACCATTCCTCTGTGACACCACTGTCTCTTAGGCTAACTTATGTCACAGGTGAGGATATTATAAGGGGGTGAACCATTTGTGCTACTTTGAGCTCTTTGCAGGAAAGGTGGGATATTAAATGGGATAATCATCATAGTAAAATGGGACTGAAGCCGAAATAAGCAAATGTTTTCCATGGTGATTCACAGGTAGTTCTTGTAAAATAAAACGAAGGAGAGTAGCTGCCAGGTCTGAGCGAGAAAGACTTATTCTTCAGAGAATCCCTCGTGGGTGTGATGTTGGCTTTGAGATCATCTTCTTGAAAAATCAATGTCCATTTGTATGACCAATACATATGGCTGTCATCCAGTTCACCGTTGCTCTGGATCATCTGATGAGAGAGAGCAATGCCTGATCAGATTACCTGGACCTTGATTTATAATTAAGAAATTAATCTTGTTTCTGAATATAGGTTTCAACCTAATTACTTTCTATTAAATCTTTCTTTTAAGAGGCCTCCATCCAATGGAAGAGATATGAAAATGCTTTTATTTTTTAACACAATAACAAACATCTAAGCCTAAGCGTAGTGCCTGAAAATCAGGATGAAGGCCCAATAAGTAGTTCATCTGGAGGAGCCTGGGGTTAAACAGAAACTAACGTAGCAAGCACTTTGAGCCATTTTTTAAAATGAGGAAGATCCAATCAGCCTCTTGTAGCCAAATGGCGCAATGAGTTACCATTGGCTTCGTGCAATCTTATCCTCCTTGCCCTCAGTCATCGGTTGATTTGTATACTGCTTTCCCACAAAATGGTGTCCAAAGCTGCTCACAAATGAACCCAATGTGCAAGATAATTAAAAAAGAGAGAACATATTAAAAACAATTTGAAATAATTACACCTAATGCTGCCCAGCTGGAGTGAGATACAGTGGTCAGGTTTCTCTGGTCTGTGACTGTGATAAATTGATTCATTCATTCAGCGGTCAGGGGTGTCCTTTGCAAACCTTGAAGGCGAGGAGAAGCACAGATCTCTCAAGAAACAAGTCAGGTGCTTGTCAGCTGGGATACAGATGTGCCTTCCAGGTAGGTCAGGTATCCTCCCAGCTCTTACCTGAAATTTAGGAGTCCACCCTGAAGGGTTGTTAAAAAGGTAAAGGTAATGGACCGCTGACAGTTAAGTCCAGTTGCAAACGACTCAGGGGTTGCGGCACTCACCTCGCTTTACTGGCCAAGGGAGCTGGCGACGTTTGTCCGCAGTTTTTCTGGGTCATGTGGCCAGCATGACTAAGCCACTTCTGGCGGAACCAGAGCAGTGCACGGAAACGGCGTTTACCTTCCCACTGGAGCGGTACCTATTTATCTACTTGCAGTTTGACGTGCTTTCAAACTGCTAGGTTGGCAGGAGCTGGGACTGAGCAACGGGAGCTCACCCCGTCGCGGGGATTCAAACCGCCGACCTTCCGACTGGCAAGCCCTAGGCTCAGTGGTTTAGACCACAGCGCCAACCGCATCCTGGGTATTAGCAAATAACAACAACAACAACAACAACAACAACAACAACAACAACAACAACACCTTTATTGTCAATGTACAACCTGTGTACAATGAAATTAAACGAGCCTCCCTTCCACTTGTTGCAGGTGTTTTGTAAATCAATGAAGCTGCTATCTCTTAATCCCAAACACCATCTTATGTCTTCATTCCTGTTGGCATGGGTGGCCCCTGCTGTGAATACTGATGTTGATTTTTCCCTCAGCACTCCAAACGTTTACAAAATGTTTGCAAAATGTTTGATCGGCATCCAAAGACACTGTTTGATCCCAAAATCTGATGGTTCACATCCAGTGATGTTTTCAGACTAGACACGCAACGAGATTTAATATTTGTATGAGTTTTGAGTGGGCACAGACTCCCATAATCTCTACATTCAGTGAAGGGTCAGAATTTGAGCAAACTCATGAATGCATGGATTTAGCAAGTGGATTGTTGAAAAAGCAGTGGTACTGATGGCTGTCCATTAGCCCCTCAATGGACATCATCAGCCAGGCAGACATGGCTCTGCCAGGCAGCAAGGGAGAAGTTGCCAGGGTAACAGGGGGCATGATGTCACCACAGGAAAAAGTGCCCTTTGCAGGACGCTTTTGAAACGGAGATTACAAAGAGACAGGGGGACGCTGGAAGCTGAAGGGGAGGAGTTGTTTTCTGCAAAGACTGCTGGGAAGAAGGAGGAACTGGGAGAACTCCATATGCGCTGGCTGGGAGAAGTTGCATCAAGAGACCAGGAGCCATGACTGGTTGCTGCTTTTGACCCACGCTTGCTGAAGCTACGAGGGGAATCACAAAATACACTCTTGGCTTGTTATATTCTGCACCCCTTCCACTGAAGGCTTCAGGTGTAAAGTTGTATAAAATAAGCCAAATTTCTAAAAGACATTGGTCTCTGCTGTGCCCCTTTCCAAATGAACACAAACCTTGTGTTCCAGGGTCAGGGACCCTGGAATCTCTTGCAAATTGGGCTGGCCTGTAACAATGTTTGACTATATTTCCGTGTTTTGATACTTGATAGTTGACTTGCAGCAGTTAGAAATGACAACAATTTATACATCACAGGAGCTTGCAAGTATGTGACAGTTAATAGCTATATTATTAGAGTTTATTGCATTTCTGTCCCACCTTTCTGCCAAAACACCCAAGGCAGTTTAGAATTGAAACCACTATAATTTAATTGCAATTATTATTATTATGGTTGTTATTAATTTCATTTATGAATTGCTTCATTAGAAGCCTAAGTAGTTTCACAATACTATAAATATATACACAAAACAATTGCCTATAGATGTATTACTGTTGTATCTTTAACTAATAAAAGCTGTCCAGTATAGCTCACTTGTTTATTTGAATCATATTCTCAAGGCAATTTATCAAACCAAATAAAACAACAACAAAAGCCTCCCTCTACAAAGCCACAAAATTGCAAAGCAAAGCAAAACAAAAACCCAGCATAAAACAGTCAGCCAGATTAAAATTGCATCTAAAAAGCTTGGGAAAGTAAACATTATTATTATTATTATTATTATTATTATTATTATTATTATTATTATTATTTATATGCTGCCCTATACCCAGGGGTATAGCACTGGAAGGATAGTAAGACAAGCAATGGGTGAACCTCTCTGGAAAGAATGTACCACTAAGTGGGTGCCACTCCTGAGAAGACCCTCTCCCTAGAAATCACCTGCCTCTTATCAGATGTTGGGGAAGCCCAGAAGAGGCCTTCCATTGAAGACCTCCAGTGTACAGATGGGTACATATGGAGACAAAGCAGTCCATGTACAGTAGCAGGTCTTGAGGTCCAGTCCTTAGCCCCCTTTCTGAAGCTGCGGAGATCTGCTACTAATCAGTTTAGAGCAGTGGTTCTCAAACCTATTTCCTCCGAGCCACACTTCCAGAATAAAAATGTGCTGGCGTCACACTGAATTTTTTTACCGGTAAAAAATACACTGGGAAACAACAACAACAACAACAACCAACTCCTAGCAGTGCTTGATTTTGAAAAGATACAGTGGTACCTCAGGTTACAGACGCTTCAGGTTATATACGCTTCAGGTTACATACTCTACTAACCCAGAAATAACACTTCAGGTTAAGAATTTAGTTTCAGGATAAGAACAGAAATTGTGCTCTGGTGGCGCAGCGGCAGTGGGAGGTCCCATTAGCTAAAGTGGTGCTTCAGGTTAAGAACAGTTTCAGGTTAAGAATGGACCTCTGGAACGAATTAAATTCTTAACCTGAGGTACCACTGTAATCTATCCATATTCTGCAAATAGATAGAGATCAATGATAGATAGAGACAGGCAGACAGACAGACACACAGACAGACAGACAGATAGATGATAGATAGATAGACAGACAGACAGATAGATGATAGATAGATAGATAGATAGATAGATAGATAGACAGACAGACAGACAGATAGAGATAGATGATAGATAGACAAATGATAGATAGATAGATTAGATAGATAGATAGATAGATAGATAGATAGATAGATAGATGATAGATAGATAGATATACAGATAGATAGATACCAGTAGGTAGATAGATAGATAGATAGATATTCTACTACACTGAAATGTTCAAATGTCCTTATATCTTTCTACCTCTCCTGCCACACTAGTGTAGCACACCACACCCTTTGAGAACCACTGGTTTAGAGACAACTGAGCTAGATCAATGAATGGTCTAACTTGACCTAATATGTATTCATATACTAATACGAGATGCTGGATAGTAACAGTGTGACAAGAGCATTCCCCTAGTACTAAGCTTTTGGGCTGCCTAGACCAGCTCTTGTGAACGTGGTCAAGTCCCATCATCCCTGACCACTAGCCAAGCTGGCTGGGGCTGGTGGGTGCTGGAGTCCAGCAACACCTGGAGGGCACTGTGTTGGCTACATCTGGAGGGCATCTGCCCTAGAGGGATGTGATCCATCGGTGTAGCAAACAGGATGCTGGATACAATGGAGCTTGGGTCTGGCACATCAGAGGAAAAATGCTTCTGGGGAGGCGGGCAGTGTACAAATGACTCAATGCTGCCCTCTCCTGGAATTCTCCTACACCAAGCACTCTGCACCATGTTAACAAATGCAGCGATGGTTGGATTCAGTAGGTACAAATGCTTATTTGTCAGGGGGGAAAATAACTTTTAATAAAAAGACAGGAAAGGTTCCACTATTGCTATTGGCTCGGCTACTTTCAGTTTTTGAGTTGGCGATGCCTTCTGTCTGGCAACTCCCATTTCCTTAGCTTGGGGAATCCAGACTATTCTCATAATGGGAAGAAAAATGAGGATTTATTAAATGTAAAAACCATTACATTCCTCCAAAGAATATTCTTCACAGTAGGACACAGTTGTTATGGCAGAATCAGACACAGGAGGAGCCAGAACCCAAGGGCTTAAGCTGGTTTCGGCACACACGAATGACCTCAATGGGCTTAGGAACAAGTAAACGGACTTGAGTGCTGCAGAGTTGTTTTTGCAAAGGTGTGCTGTGCTCTCTTAGTCATCCATCAGACTGAGGCAGGCTAAGGCAGCTGCCATGTGTCCTGTGTGGAGAGGGAAGGCTCTCTCTAGGCTCTAATTGGAGAGGCTGGGGTTTGAACCTAGGAACTTCTTCATGCAGCAGAGAAAAGAACATAAGAAGAGTCTGCTGGATCAGGCCCATCTAACCCAGAATCCTGCTGCGACGAACCTCCACTTCAGACTCTCCCCTTGTTACTAAGTGAATTTTTAATCAGGTGTTCTGGGTCAAATTACCATGCACCCCACCTGTCTCTCTGAGGTCCGTCTGTTATTGCCCTTCCCTTTGATTAATAATCTGGGAATTTCTTAGTAACGGGAGTTTTCCTGTCCAGCGGCCGTGGCCGGTTATATCCTCTGCTCTGGGCTTCAGGGGTTAACCTCTCCTTTGCCTACAGTTCGGGGTCTCTCTTTATTAGATCCCCTCACTATATCAGTTGGCTAAGCCCTCTTAGCAACTCTGTGGCAATACCAGGGTTTCCGCCCGCTAGCCCCTCCTGACGGAACACACACACACACACACACACACACACACGTACACACTCAAGTTAATGTCCTCAATATCCAACCTGTTGAACAAACTCCACTGGCAGAAATTGAGCCAATAAACATGGCACCGTTATTTAAAGACCTTTTCAAAAAGCTGGGTCTTCCTCTGAAGCAGTATAGTTATGGGGCCTGATGGGCCTCACTTGGAAAAGCATTCCATAAGGGAGGTGCCACACCAGAGAAGGCTCCGTACTTTGTTGACACCAGCCTTACATCCCGCTATCGAGGGAAGTACAGCAAATCACAACTTACTGCTTATTCCCTCCTGTCAATACTACACATTTCCTGTGGTGGGATCTGAATATCACGCTAATGTGAGGGTGGGTGCAAGAGAAAAGAGCTTAGTTGCAAGTACCCCCAACCGCACCCATGGAGTGGTGTTTAATTTCCACAGGCCCTTTAAAACCAATTAGCTTTCAATGTCTTAGTGTCCAGTTTGGGGGTGTGCACACAGCGTTTTTAGCATCTGACACCTCCCACTAATAATTACATTTTAAAGAAATCATTATTATTTATGACTAAATTATTATTATTTATGACTTTTAGAAGGCATCCGAAGGCAGCCGTGTACAGGGAAGTTTTAAATATCTGAGGTTTTATTGTGGTTTAAATTTTTTGTGGTGGCTGGGGCAACCCACTCAGATGGGGGGCATATAAATATAAGCATTGTTGTTGTTATTATTACTAGTCTTTAAGGAGCTACAGACCCTCTGTTGTCCTTACTTAAAACGATGCCTCTAGTATTTACCAAAACTGGGCTATATGTGGAACTTTGACTAGAATTCCACAAGAGGGAGCTTTTGCCTTAGAGGACACGCAAAGGGCTTGAAATTGGGAAGCAGTCTTGTCATCATGTGCCTCATTAACTGAACCCATTTATCCCCTTTTAAATCTCCAACGAGAATGAATTTGGAATGAAATCTGATTATCACTTTGTCATTGGACTTGTTCCAGTGGTACGGGGGCGAGGTGGGTAGCAACTTGCATCCTATCCTGCCATATTTATCCGAAATGACAATTTGGATGCTGCTGCTATTTGGATGGCACTATTTTTATTTTAAAAGGTGAGGAGGTATTGATTCAAAAGTGGATGAGAATTCAGATGTGTTGCCGTGATTGCGCAAGGAGGCTGATAGATGGCAGAACAAAAAATTGAATGAATATGCTCAGATATGCTGATGATACAACCTTGATGGCAGAAAGTGAGGAGGAATTAAAGAACCTTTTTAATGAGAGTGAAAGAGGAGGGCGCAAAATATGGTCTGAAGCTCAACATCAAAAAAACTAAGATCATGGCCACTGGTCCCATCACCTCCTGGCAAATAGAAGGGGAAGAAATGGAGGCAGTGAGAGATTTCACTTTCTTGGGTTCCATGGTCACTGCAGATGGTGACAGCAGTCACGAAATTAGAAGACGCCTGCTTCTTGGGAGAAAAGCAATGACAAACCTAGACAGCATCTGAAAAAGCAAAGACATCACCTTGCCGACAAAGGTCCGTATAGTTAAAGCTATGGTTTTCCCAGTAGTAATGTACAGAAGTGAGAACTGGACCATAAAGAAGGCTGATCGCCGAAGAATTGGTGCTTTTGAATTATGGTGCTGGAGGAGACTCTTGAGAGTCCCATGGACTGCAAGAAGATCAAACTTATCCATTCTCAAAGAAATCAGCCCTGAGTGCTCACTAGAAGGACAGATCCTGAAGTTGAGGCTCCAGTACTTTGGCCACCTCATGAGAAGAGAAGACTCCCTAGAAAAGACCCTGATGTTGGGAAAGATGGAGGGCACAAGGAGAAGGGGATGACAGAGGATGAGATGGTTGGACAGTGTTCTCGAAGCTACTAACATGAGTTTGGCCAAACTGCGAGAGGCAGTGAAGGATAGGCGTGCCTGGCGTGCTCTGGTCCAAGGGGTCACGAAGAGTCGGACACGACTGAACGACTGAACAACAAAAATGCTAAATAAGTGGTGGAAAATGATGAGACCAGCTTGCAGGTTTCCCACAGGCATCCGGTTGGCCACTGTGAGAACAGGATGCTGGACTGGGGTGGTGGTGGGGAATTGACCTGATGCAACAGGCTCTTCTTATGTTTTTTTTTTATTTTTATGTTCCACTGAATTCACAGGAGCTTGTTCTGAGGTACCCCCAACGAACAGGCCTGAAAGTTGACCAGGAACAATGCCCTCCTCGCTTTTCACCTCAAGCTGCCCTGCCTGTTGCTGCCGAGCATATAACCCATCCTTTCCCAAACCTGGTGAACCTCCATTTGTTTTGGACTCCAACTCCCATCATCCCCCAATTCTGGCTCCGCTGGATGGGGCAGGTGGGAGTCGTAGTCCGAAATGTCTGAAGGGCCCTGGGCTGGGGGAATGGCAGCATAAACTCTCAACGCTGGTGCAGCAGGTGGCAAAGTCAGCCAGAATCTCCCCCCACACCGCAAAGCCTGTCTGAGAAAATGTAATAATCCGGAAGCCAAAATTAATCAGGATGCAGGAAGTGCAGTGTTTATGAGTGAGGATTAAATTCCCAGTGAAAAGTGAGGGGCAGCTTCAAAGAGCCCGGAGGCACTGCTTTGTAAACAACTGGGAGTGAGAGGAAATATTCAGGGTGATTCATGGGGATAAGCTAGAAATAATGAAAGGTAATGAGGGGAAGTAAGATGAATAAATACGGATGCAGACTCTGTGTTCGGAGACTCCCCTAAGGCTGTCCTTTGTTGCTAGGGAGCTTCTTTGCTGGAACTGATCTGAAAGGGTGGCCAGACACATTATTTTAATACTTGACTACATACCGTGAGTTATCTTGTAATCTGGATGGGACTTGTAGCTAGGCCTCATTAAGTGTTGTTTCATATTGAACTCTCTGCGATGCTGTTGCAAAAGGGAAAAAAAGATTTCAGGAAGGTGTGAGAACACTTCTGCTTCGTGTATATTTAATATATTTAAGAATGACACCTTATTAATAAAGGATTGCTGCGCTGCATGGTTATGAAAAACAGCCTGCATGTTTGCAAAGGGTATTCTCTCTCTCTCTCTCTCTCTCTCTCTCTCTCTCTCTCTCTCTCTCTCTCTCTCCCTCTCTCCTCTCGTGTGTGTGTGTGTGTGTGTGTGTGTGTCCCTTTGCATGGTTGTAGAGCACCTGCGTTGCATGAAGAAAGTCCCAAATTGAATCTCCGGGATCTTCAGGTAGTGCTGGAAAACACTTCTGCCTCGAGAGCTGCTGCCAGTCAGTCTAGATGGACTGATGCTCTCAATATAAGGTGGCTTCCTATGTTCCTCTCACCTGGAAATAACTGCCAGGATAATAAATGATTGAGAGTCTTTCAAATAGATTCCATACCACTTCCAGTGCTCAGAGTAGCCCTATGAAGGCATTAAAGGAAAAGGGTAAAGGAACCCCTGACCATTAGGTCCAGTCGCGGACGACTCTGGGGTTGCAGCGCTCATCTCGCTTTATTGGCCGAGGGAGCCGGCGTACAGCTTCCAGGTCGTGTGGCCAGCATGACTAAGCCGCTTCTGGTGAACCACAGCAGCACATGGAAATGCCATTTACCTTCCCGCTGGAGCGGTACTTATTTATCTACTTGCACTTTGATATGCTTTCGAACTGCTAGGTTGGCAGGAGCAGGGACCGAGCAGCAGGAGCTCACCCCCGTCGCAGGGATTCGAACCACCAACCTTCTGATCAGCAAGCCCTAGGTTCTGTTGTTTAACCCACAGCACCACCTGTGTCCTATGAAGGCATTAGGACAAGCCAAAAATCCAATGTGTGAGAGAAGGTGCAGGGATGAGCATCCATCCAGGATTGTCTACAATGACTAGTTGTTGCTCACCAGTGTTTCGAACCAGTGTCTTTCCCAATCCTACTTGGAGATGCTGGGGATTGAACCTGGGACCTTTTGCACAGAAAACATGTGCACTACCACTGAACTATGGCCCTAGTTGGAAAATGATGAGCCTGATTCTACTTGCCTAGTCACTTGTCTGCCTCTGCTCCTGCAAATCTCAACTCCACCAGCTCTTTCCACCTTGTCCAGTTCTCTGCTGTGCTTCCAGCTTCAAAATCCATGGGCTGCCACATCCCACTTCTGACACCATGTGTCGTCTTCAGCTGTTCAGGTAGAAACTCTCTGTGAGCTAAGTTAGTAGTCAAAAGAAATTTGTTTCTGATGAGGCCTGCATACAGTAGTAATTTGACAAGTGGGCAAGGCGTCACAATGACATTAGGCAATGCTATGCTTTGAAGCCCCATTTGGCTGTGGATGATGGGCATTGTAATCCAAATCAAATGGGTGGGGGCACCAGGTTGAGGAAATCGGGAAGAGACGGGCCTTGGTTTGAGTCAGTAAGCACAATTCATATACATATATATGCCGCGCTGTCCCTTCACGAATCCGTCTCCTCTACTTGCCTGATGCTTTTGTAGGACTCCCTAATCAATCATTTTCCGGAAATCCAGTTCTCGTAAGACATCAGTCAAACTTGTGAATATTTAATTCCTTGAAATGTCCTTCTGCTCCAGCAGGACCCACAGGGAACTGACTAAGACCACAAAGCTATCAGCATCAAGTTGCTACTATGTCCCAGGGAGCTCCATCAAACAGGCTGTCAGCATATCCCCAATAATGCGTTCTACAGGGACTACTCATCGTTTCTCTGCTATTTAGTTCCAGTTATTTAATTATGCTAGCTTACTTGCATCATTTTATCATATGCAATGAACATTTTTTGAAAAATGTTCTTATCGATCGCATGATTGTTCACAATTGATCCTCTATGATTTCATTCAATATTATGATTATTTTTCTTTATAAGATGTTGTGAATTGTTTTACTCGATAGGTTGCAGAAGGTTTTCTTTAGGTCCACTGATCCTCCTTTGTCCCTTCTCTTTGTTGTTGATGATCCCAAGAGCTAAGCTTCTAGACAGTGTTTTTTCTTTATATTGTGGTGAGTTTTGGGGGTGGTGTTAGGCTGTAGAGCTGAGTCCCTTCTAATTCCTGGATCCAGCAAGATTTCAATTCAACAGGGGACATCATACCCCTCAACATTTCACAGGAAAGTTGATTCAGAAAATGAGAAATTGCCAGGTTTGTTGAGACACAATTCGTTGAGATTCCTACATTGCAGGGGGTTGGACTTGATCACCCTCGGGATCACTTCCAACTCTACCATTCTATGATTCTATGATTTCTTTGCTGGAATAGCTAAGCTGATTTCTTGGTGACGTAATGGCGCTCTAAATATGGATTGTTGAGGTAACAACCCGTACTTAGTTGAGGTAACAAAGAAAGTGGCTCTGTGCTAGAGGGCAAATGGATGGGGCCCTCTCCCTTTACTGGCTGATAGGAGAACAAAAACCAGAGTTGAAAAGTGTGTGAGAGCTAGAAGTTAGAAGCAGATAGCAGATGGGAAAGATGGAGGGCACAAGGAGAAGGGGACGACAGAGGGTGAGATGGTTGGACAGTGTTCTCGAAGCTACTAACATGAGTTTGGCCAAACTGCGAGAGGCAGTGAAGGATAGGCGTGCCTGGCGTGCTCTGGTCCATGGGGTCACGAAGAGTCGGACACGACTGAACGACTGAACAACAACAACACAAGCAGATAGCAACCTGAAAGGGGGAGACATGCTTGATTTCTGCTTAAATCAGGACTGTCTTGTGGGGTGTTAATGCTGTGAACCCCTCCATTGTAGACTTAGGTTGTATATATGTGTAAATAAACCAAATGTCATAAAAACACCACAGTTTCCACTGGCCCTCATTCTGCAGAAACCAAACCCTGGAATCTTGCACTGCTCAGAGATTGGGGTGCCGTGCAACAATATGTTTTGGCGCAAGGTTTCCAGTTTGGGCAAGTGTGGGCATCAGTGGGTTTGTTGTAGAGGTTGTAGCCTATTTTGTTGTTTTCAATTATGAGTATTTCTAAAGGTGCAAAAACGTTAACGTACGGCTGCTATAATGTGGTTTAATGATGTGTTCCAATGCAGAAAATTTATTTTGAAAAGGGGGTGGGGTGGGAGGATATTAGACCAGTTCTTGTAATACAGTTAGCATCTCTGTAGAACTCTTAAGCTACTGTTGCTTCAGTACACCAGCTTAGAATCACAGCAGAGGCCTAAGAAGGTCTAATCAAAACTCATCCTGCATAATGAAATCTGTTTAATTAAATAAGCATCTGTCAGTTCTGCGCTTCGTTCCCTGAAACTAAAGTGGTAATCTGTAATGAGGCATACTGATAGGAAGAACACTTTCTAACCTTCCAGCACAACTTATAATGAACACATTCAGTTTGACCCTATGCATATTCACTCCAAAAATTTTTTCCACTGAGTTCAGTGGAGTTTCTTTCCATCTAAGTGTGCATCAGACTGTCACTCAAATCATATCTATCATCTATCTATCTATCTATCTATCTATCTATCTATCTATCTATCTATCCATCTATCCGGTATCTATCTCATTGATCTCTAACTAGATCCAGATTTAGTAATGCTTAGACCACTGAAAACAATGTGACTTAAGTTAGTCATTATTATCAACTTAAATTTGATTGACTTCAAAGTGTCAACTCTGTGTGTGTGTGTGCGCACACACACGCATGTGTGGATTTATAGATATAGATATATAGATGTATATGGATACACAGGGGGGGGGGCTTTTGGCAAAAAAATGAGGCACCGGTATTTATATATTGATAAAATGTCCTATATATGTCAATGTGAATTGATTGTGTCATTTTTTCACCTTGAGGCTTTGACTTTTAATTATCTATGGCCATTTTGTGTATGTGCAGATTTCCGGGCATGCACAGTCTGTCCTGACGCATGTGCCGTGACGTGACGATGCATGCATCAGTTCGCCCCACCCCCAGGGGGGTGCCTCGGCACGGCAACGTCGCCCCGGGCACCCGAGAGGCTTCCTATGCCTCTGCGCCCATGGGTGCTTTTTCATATATATATAAAAAATCAAGCATGCAACTAAGTGAAAAATGTTATGTCCAGCCTGGCCCTTAAACTGATGGGTGTGTTGTAAAACCAGTATGTTGCCACATTGGGGCTACTGCGGTGAAGGCCCTGCTTCTCACAGAACCTGCTGCACACATGAATGGAGGGGATTTGAATAACTATGAATAGCATGTGTCTATGTAGCTGAACATCTGATTTGATTGACTGTGACTCTAGGTCAGTGCTGGGAATCCTTGTTGGCCAGAGGGGGGCACATTGCTGCCCCCACCAAAAAAAGAGGGGAAAATAAGACACCAACCTGCATAAATTTGCACATGCCAATTTTGTATGTCTAGATGTGCACTTAGAAATCACTACTACAATTTTAAAAGGCAGGCGGGAACTTTTGGGGCAACACAAAAGTGGCCACATATCTCAGCTGAGAATCTGAATCAGCTGTATTGTTAAGTATAGTATGACCTTAGTATTCTCCATTAACTCTAGGTTGCTCTATTAAAATACATTGCAGTTTATTAGATACACCATTCCCACCTCACCTAGATTAAGTGTTTTATAGTGTTCTGATATCCCCCCACTCCCCCCTTTTGCAGGCCAAGCACAAGAATGAGAAACTGACGCCTCTCTTCTGCCGCTGTAGCATTTGATCAGAGTTGCCTTTGGGTTAGAGCTAGTTTTCATGTTTCCCTTTAATTCGTACTTTCCTCGTGTCAGCAGCGATGTGCTCTTTCTTCGGGTAATTACTGTAGGCAATGTGTGTTCTCATTCCTGTGCATGATTAATTAACAAGCTAAGTAACCTGCCAGAGGTGGGAAGAGCCTGCATATGCAAATGACACAGGCGTCCCCCCCCACTCTGTTGCATAACAAAGGTAAAATTAATGCAAAAAACGGGGAAGAAAATGTCCTTCACATCAAAAGGAACATGAAAATGAAGTGCAAAGCTAGGAATAGCAAGAGGAATAGATTGCATTTGCATGTGCAAGCAGGAGATGGCGATATGTATAAAGGGTCAAACTAGACATGATAATTGTGTGAATACAGTTGAAGTGGCCACTTTTGTTATAGAAATAGCAGCTGTGTTGTTGTTGTTCAGTCATTCAGTCGTGTCCGACTCTTCGTGACCCCATGGACCAGAGCGCGCCAGGCACGCCTATCCTTCACTGCCTCCCGCAGTTTGGCCAAACTCATGTTAGTAGCTTCGAGAATACTGTCCAACCATCTCATCCTCTGTCGTCCCCTTCTCCTTGTGCCCTCCATCTTTCCCAACATCAGGGTCTTTTCTAGGGAGTCTTCTCTTCTCATGAGGTGGCCAAAGTACTGGAGCCTCAACTTCAGGATCTGTCCTTCTAGTGAGCACTCAGGGCCGATTTCCTTGAGAATGGATAGGTTTGATCTTCTTGCAGTCCATGGGACTCTCAAGAGTCTCCTCCAGCACCATAATTCAAAAGCATCAATTCTTCGGCGATCAGCCTTCTTGATGGTCCAGCTCTCACTTCTGTACATTACTACTGGGAAAACCATAGCTTTAACTATACGGACCTTTGTCGGCAAGGTGGTGTCTTTGCTTTTTAAGATGCTGTCTAGGTTTGTCATTGCTTTTCTCCCAAGAAGCAGGCGTCTTCTAATTTCGTGACTGCTGTCACCATCTGCAGTGATCATGGAACCCAAGAAAGTGAAATCTCTCACTGCCTCCATTTCTTCCCCTTCTATTTGCCAGGAGGTGATGGGACCAGTGGCTATGATCTTAGTTTTTTTTGATGTTGAGCTTCAGACCATATTTTGCGCTTTCCTCTTTCACCCTCATTAAAAGGTTCTTCAATTCCTCCTCACTTTCTGCCATCAAGGTTGTGTCATCAGCTCAAATCCACAGGAGGTTGGAGGGGGGAAGACCTGTAGTTCAGTGGGAGAGCATCTGGTTTGCATGCAGAAGGTCCCAGTTCAATCCTTGGAATCTCCTGGTAGGACTGGGAATGTCTCTTATCTGAAACCAGTCAGATAAGAGCTGTTGCCAGTCAGTGTAGGCAATACTGAACTAGATGGACCCAGTAGTCTGACTCAGTATTAGGTAGCTTCCTGTGCTACTAACTTTCTCACTGCTGCATTCTGACAAAAATTGCCCCTCTGAAGCTGCTATTTGTATTTCAAGGGAAGTCTCTATTGCCACCAATAGAAGCTTTCCCTGCAATGCAAACAGAAGCTTCAGAGGGCAAATTTTGTTGTACTGAAGTAGTAGCAGTAGTCGAGAACTACCCCCTGCAAGGCTTCCTCACAGCTGCTATTTAACATAAGAAAAATAGGCATGTTTGTTCATACAATTAATGTCACATACATATTTAACCAAGTAATGGCTTTAAGAGGGCATGGTTGACTTTCCTACTTTCAATATGGGTAATTATTGGGTGAAATGAGCAATATCATGTTTGGTTAATTAATGAACTTATCAAGTATTTAGAATTTCAACCACATTTAAAAAAAAAGGATTAGTACATAGGCACCTGTCAGGGACTGGCTGGACACTGAGGAGTAGTGGCTGGATTCTGATGAGTGGACACCAGGAGAAGCGGTGTTGGAAACTGACTTGGCAGAAGGGAAGAATGATCTGGGGAATCCTGTAACAGCCAGGAGGATTGGATTGGAAAGCAGGTGCAGGAGAAGGAAGAGAGAGGCCAGTCTGTCAGTTAGCATTTCTTAGTACAGAAAGTATTGGTCTGATGTGTGGAGATCTTTCTTATTCTACTTAATTCAAGAGGGTTCTGGAAGCTTCTCTGTGTGAAAGAAACAAGCAGAAGGTTCCTGATGTTTGGGTTGTTCGTTCAGAGAAGCTGAGCACAGCTGGTTTAAACTGGTTCTATTGAGCCAGTGTGTTGTAGTGGTTAAGAGTGGTAGACTTGTAATCTGGGGAACCGGGTTCGTGTCTCCACTCCTCCACATGCAGCTACTGGGTGACCTTGGGCTAGTCACACTTCTTTGAAGTCTCTCAGCCCCACTAACCTCACAGAGTGTTTGTTGTGGGGGAGGAAGGGAAAGGAGAATGTTAGCCGCTTTGAGACTCCTTCGGGTAGTGATAAAGTGGGATATCAAATCCAAACTCTTCTTCAAGGTCATGCTGACTATAATAGTAAGGCCAGAAGGACCCTGGGTTTCACTTTCTTTTTCTATCTCTTTTCCTTCTGGTGTGATGTTCTGTATATAGTGTTAAGGTTTAGACTTCTTATAAGTTATTGTAAGTTTAAGTTAAGTCTGCTGCAACTGGATTTTTTATGGACAGTGCCAATCCTGAATGTATGGGATTTCGTGACCATTACGCTCATTTGTCTTCAGTGGCAGTAAAGCTCTGCTGGATGAAATATTAATTGCCTCTGGTCTATTTTTTTGGGAATCCTACAACACGTTTAAGTTTTTACTCTGCTGACTATACATTGGGATCTATTCTGGATCAATATTGAGTAGGATTTCATGACAGAGTCAAGGGCTTCCACACCTCCTCCTCCTGCTCCACCGTCTCCCAGGCCCAGAAGAAGATTGAAGAGGGAGGAGCAGAAGCTGTGTGAGTCTTCATCTGCTTGTGCACAGCTTGGGTGGGGGATATATATAAACTGAGGTCGAGGACAGGGCTTCTCTGTTACAGCAACTGACTCATCGGGTGCTGAGAGACGTAGGACTGATAGATATGCCTTTTCCTAAGTTGTAAGTAAGTGTACTATTGGCAAGACCTTCCTTGACTGACAGTGCCATGACAGAACCTGCTTTGATCCATCAAACTCAGCCCTATCTAACTCAGTAGAGCATCTCCAGGGGTTTAGGCAGGGAGTCTTTCTACCTGTAGATGTTGGTGATTGAACCTGGGACCATTTAAAGTCATGACAAGCTATTGGAAACATTTCCTTTAGTGGGCAGGAGGGTGGGGTGGGGAGGGGAGAGGGAGAGATTTCACCCTGAAACAGTAGAAATTAGAAGGGATAGCATATGGACTAGTTTATGTTGCTAATCTCCAAGTGTGGATAGCAAAGAAATTCATTTTGCTTTGCATTTGAAGCCACACTTGACAAATTTCATTTCCCCAAATAACATGTGAACTGAAACACAGCCATCCTTCAAAATGCACACTTCTCTGAATTTTGCAATTCAGAATACACTCAGCTGTTGGCTGAGCTTGCTCAGAGTATGGTTATGCAAACAGTTCTCTTTCTTTTTAAATTCTGATTTAATTCTTTCTTGTGTACACCTGCCCCCATATGTGGCCAAATCTCACAAACCTGTGACTTCTCTCCATCCCAGAGCATCCAAACGCCCAGCTGTTGAAATCTAACAGCTTTGTGTCACAGATGAAAGTGCAAGCCGGGATGTTGAATTTAATCCAGCACCAAACTTCTCCTATATCCCCCCCAACTATTATTTATTGATTTACAGGAAAAGAAATTGCATTAGAAAATTTAAAAGGGGGGGAAGAGAAAAGCTCACTAACATGCAGAATTTTTTGTTGTACTTCTCTCTCTCTCTCTCTCTCTCTCTCTCTCTCTCTCTCTCTCTCTCTTTCTCTCTCTCCTTTTATTCCCTTCACAGTAGAAGGTTCCTAGGAGAATAAAAGTGAATGATCAGAAGGTGACACTGGAAATTCATCATGTAAAAAACCTTTCCTGTACCTTGTAAACTAAGTTAGGTTTGATTCATGAGTTCATTTATGAGCTGCAGAAGTGCATGACATCATTTATGAGCTTAGCAAGTGGGGGACTCATTGGAATATTAGAAAGTGCAAAGTGATTCTGCTGATAAGAAAACTGGAAAGTGGAAACAAACAAAATGAAGGGTAAGCCCCTTCCTCATTCTTGTGGTGTATTGTATACAATAACTCAGGAGGCCATGAATCAGCCCTAACCAAAATGGCCAGATGCAGAGATGTGCTTGCTAATGTAACGTAGCATTTTCAGTTATCTTCTCCAATTAAAGAACTTGGAGAGTTATGGAAAAGGCCATACCACATGCACTATGCACAGATCTCTGGACTGAGGCTAGGAAACATGTGGGGTGGAGAGGAAACCAGTAAAAGTGCCCACTCTTTTCCTGCATATGGATCTTCAGGTTATCCTGAACTAGTCAGCAAATCCATGACCTCAAGGGGAAACATGGAGGCTAAATTGTAGATCATGGCTGAGGATGGTCATGCAAACATCTCCCCTTGTATTTACGTGCAGTTGTAAAATTTGTTGAAGCTTTTCCCAACATGGAAGTGACATGATAGCAAAGTCCCCCTGGGTAAATTTCTTTTATGAATGCTTGGGTTCAAGTGGGGCACATATATCACATCATTGCCTTAGAAACTGAACTCTCAAGAGATCCTACAGAGGATTAAATGTAGCGGGAACAGTCTGATCTAGCTGTTGGGATGAGCCCTGAGCTGCATACAAATGCTGTACTCGTTGACCTAGAATGATAATACGCCTATCCCGTCTTGATGAACATTTCCCCTTCTTTGGTTTATTAGCTTAATTAAACCAATCAGCAGTGGATCTTAAAGTGACTATGGTCTTCCATTCTTCTGCAGCAAATATTCATTAATCTTTGCTAATGTTAGTGGTGATGAGTTTGTATGCTTTGCAAAACTTAAAAAATAAAAAGTTTTTTTAAAAATAAAAATGATTTTGCTCTCCCTGAGCAACATACTCAAATGTGAGAGTTTATTATTATTATATGTGCTTCTAAAAAAAAAAAAAGTTCACATGCCCTCCTAGTTAAGCAAACTTTGAGCTGCTTTTGAAGAAACCAGGACGTGTAAGATTTACCATAAATAACATACAGGACATCTGATTGATTGATTGATTTCCTGCCGTTCACCCTAAGGTCCCAGAGTGGGGAGGGAGGAGGGTTGGGGTGAAATTAACTCTGCACACCCCACCAGTCCCAATTGGCACTACCCACCACTGCAAAACAGATGCTCTGCCTCTAAGCTGTAGACCAGGGGTCAGCAAACTTTTTCAGCAGGGGGCCAGTCCACTGTCCCTCAGACTTGTGGGGGGCCGGACTATATTTTGAAAAAAATGTATGAACGAATTCCTATGCCCCACAAATAACCCAGAGATGCATTTTAAATAAAAGCACACATTCTACTCATGTAAAAAAAAACGATGATTCCCGGACCGTCCGCGGGCCGGATTTAGAAGGCGACTGGGCCGCATCCGGCCCCCGGGCCTTAGTTTGGGGACCCCTGCTGTAGACCTTCCCTCTCCTTCCATCTTCCCTTCAGATATTGGTGCACAGCAATCACTTCTCCCCATAATCTAAACCAATGTTGCCAATTCTTTCAACCCTTCCTCACAGGGCTTGGTTTCCAGCCCTTTCTCCATTCCTCTGGGAACACTCTTATCAAAAGGGTCTCTTTGCTTTTGAAAGGAGGAATGACCATAGTCTGCAAGACAGCACTTTTCTCCTTCTCTAGAGGTGCATTCACCCCCCTCTCCATAAAATTGCCTTTTTATTTCAACCAGGGCCCCTCCCCAGACATGCTTTTCGCTGTGCTTTCATGATGATATGTGCTCGTTATGATATTGGGGCAGCCACACATGATACTGTTTTCGATGCTGTTTCCAATCACACTCTAGAATTCCCTGTGGAAACTCAATAATGTTTTATAACAGAAATGTTCTGTTTATTTATCTATTAAATTTCTACACTGCCCATCATTTGAGGATCCCAGGGTGGTTTACAATATAAAAACACAAAACACATAACATAGTAACAAACAAAACCAACCTCCCTCCTCACAGTACTTATTTTTCTTCTGTTTTTGTTCCACTCTGGCCCTTTCAGACAGCAATAAAACAGCAGCATTGGAACAACCTAAAGCAGGGGTCAGCAAACTTTTTCAGCAGGGGGCCAGTCCACTGTCCCTCAGGCCTTGCGGGGGGCCGGACTATATTTTGGAAAAAAAAATATGAACAAATTCCTACGCCCCACAAATAACCCAGAGATGCATTTTAAATAAAAGGACACATTCTACTCATGTAAAAATACGCTGATTCCCAGACCGTCTGCGGGCTGCATTTAGAAGGTGATTGAGCCGCATCCGGCCCCCGGGCCTTAATTTGGGGACCCCTGACCTAATGCAATCTAAGCCCACTAACAACACACTGCTATTGTGTCAAGAACATGTTGCAAAACACACAACCCCCCCCTCAACAAAACACCAGTCTGAAGGTGCCCTTTGAAATGAGCCAGGCAGCAGCAAAACTGCCCATTGCTTGTTAAGATGCTGAATTTGGGTCTGCTCGTTTTGCTCCATCTGAGCACATAAGTCCCTAGGTCAGTATCTCGGCAGCGGCCCCCAATGAAAAGCAATCGGACTAAATCCAGCTCAGTTCAGCACAAAACGTACACTTCTTCCCCCTAGTAAATTATTCACGGCAGCTATTTATACAATGCAATACCTACTAGACTTACCTGACAATTTGCTGACGGACTTCTCATCCTGCCCCTCTTCATCAGGTGAAACTACCAAACCTACAAAAACATTTTCTTTCTTGCAAATGAGCAAAATGTCTGCCTTGAACCTGCAGCCCTCTGTCTACCTATATGTCCTTCCGTGGGCTACTCAGGGCGCTTGCAGGAAGCACATCGGCGTTTCCACCAGGAAAGTTTTTTCTATTTTCTATTTAAACACACACACACACACACACACCAGGGAGGCAGGTGATCAAATTGTACCAGGGCGGGCCATCCTGTTCTGACACCTGAGGCCAAAGCTTAACTTCAGGGGGTTGTGTGGCTTCAGCTTCCAGTGAGATCTTGTGAGAGTTCCATAAGATCTTGCAGAAAGCTGCCACCACTGCTGCTCCTCGCTTTTGCAGTGGCAGGGATTTTGCAACCCAAGGCAGCTACAACCTTGCCCCCATAGGTCACACAGTGAAACCTCAGGAACTCTTTTTTTCCCAGCTCTTCCATGGCACTTGGCATTTCACCGTCCCTCTAATCGCCTGCCTTTCACATTTTTTTTAAAAAAAATCTCAGTGCCTTTCCACACTCAAGTTATTGCAAGAGTGCTGGACCCGGACATGGCCATTGGACCTCCAGATGTTGCTGAACTACAGCTCCCATCCCATCAGCCCCAGTCAACTACAATTCCCATCAGCCCAATGTCCAGCAGTTCAGCAGCATCTAGAGGGACAAAGAATAGCTACCCTTTCTCTAGTCCTTGCCAATGGCTGAGTACACACCATACCTTTAAAGCACAGGAACTGTAGTTTAAAGCGCAGAGAACTGTAGTTCAACCCTCACACAGCTACAATTCCCAGCACCCACAACAGATTAGAGTTCCCTGGATTCTTTGGGGGAGGCCAAGTGTTTTACATGTTTACATGCAGCCTTATTCTGGGAGTCAGAAAACTACTTCCAGGGAGGCCTAACTGTCCCAGCCTTGCCTTCATTGGTGAACTGAAGCCTCAGATGAGGTTACGCTCTTCTCTACATAACCAGAGCTCAGCATTCTAGAGTCAATTAAAGTCTCCTGTCTCACATTTCCCCCTACTGCCTTTTTAAAAAGTCTCTTTATTTATTCTTGAATACTTGACTTCTTTATCCACTTTAACAGTTTTTCTGAAGTGCACAGCTAAGCCCCGAAGAAACCAATACCAAAATCCCAGACAAGCTCTTTTATTTATATTTCACTGCATTTACTTCCATCAGTTTATTTGGCAGCTGCTGTTCCTGGTATGTGTGTGCTGCTGTTGTTTCATTTGAGCAGAGAGCATATTTAGACGCGTAAAAAAAAAGGCCACTCAATCTATTTTGTTAAATGGATAAACGGCAGAGGGGGGGGATTGTGAATAAGAGATTTTATTTATATTCTAGCTGAACAATATCTTTTTTTGAGAGACTTTTAAAAGGGACAAATTGATTGCCTTCTTGAGAAAGGAGATAGCTCATCTTGCCTCTGGAAACACATTATTCAACTATCACCAAGGTTACCTAATGTATATCTGTCAAAGCAGGAACGCTATTTTCTGAGGAATGTTCATAGAATCATAGAATCATAGAATCATAGAGTTGGAAGAGACCACAAGGGCCATCCAGTCCAACCCCCTGCCATGTTGGAGGGCTTGACTTTCCCATGCCGTACAAAGACATGAACCATTATGGTGCAGTTGTGGTTGGGACCCAGGTTCAAATGTACACTCAGCCATTGAGTTCCCTGGGCAATGTTGGGCTAGCTATGATCTCTCAGTGTGGTGTCGTGGTTAAGAGTGGTAGACTCGTAATCTGGTGAACTGGGTTCGCGTCTCCGCTCCTCCACATGCAGCTGCTGGGTGACCTTGGGCTAGTCACACTTCTTTGAAGTCTCTCAGCCCCACTCACCTCACAGAGTGTTTGTTGTTGGGAAAGGAGAATGTTAGCCGCTTTGAGAGTCCTTCGGGTAGTGATAAAGCGGGATATCAAATCCAAACTGCTGCTGCTGCTGCTGCTGCTGTTGTTGTTGTTGTTGTTGTTCTTCTTCTTCTTCTTCTTCTTCTTCTTCTTCTTCTTCTTCTTCTTCTTCTTCTTCTTCTTCTTCTTCTTCTCCTCTTCCTCCTCCTCCTCCTCCTCCTTCTCCTCCTCAGCTGAATCCACCTCAGCAGGGTTGTTGTGAGTATGGAATGAGGAGGAAGAGAATCATGTATGCTAACTTGAGTCTCCTTGGACGAAAGTTGGGATAGAAATGTAATAAATAAATAAAGGCTGTGATCTATTTGAAGACGCTCCTCTTTACCCTGTTTTTTGACACCTGTGACATTTTCGGGTCTCATCCTGTTCATAGATTCATAGAATTGTAGAGTTGGAAGGGACCCCTATTTCAACCCTATACATATCCCATTGAGTTCAACAAGGTTTATTCCCAGCTAAGTGGGTATAGGTTTGCACCCAGAGAGCCACATTATGATGCTATACTGGAAGGTACAAAAAGTAATCACTCTGGCAACAAATTGATTTTTTAAAATGTTTATTTGACATTTCCACAGAAGACTATTAATCTTTGTGTTATAATAAGGCATCACAGATACTATAGAAAAGCTCACATTGAAACCTCCAGTTTTTTTGCCCTTCAATGGGTTCAGAATGCAGACTCTACAAAATCAACCTGGCTGCTTCGACATTGGTCAATAGACCCTTTTGCAAAAGGAGAAATAGACGAAAAATCCTTAGAAAATGACTACCAGTCACCACAGGCTCAATAAATAGATTCTGAAGTTAGTATTCCGTCCTGAGGCAGAATAAAATTGAACTGAGGATTGCTTGACCTACTTTGAGGATTTAAAGAGAAAAGACGAGGACTAGAAACTTAAGTCATGTGATGTCTACAGTGCATTTCAAACTTTTAATAAGGATCCTGATCCACCAGGTAAGCCTTTGAATGAGCAGGCAATGGCTGACCCTGAATAACATTGCTGAGTGTGGAAGCATGACACTTCCCAGGGACTAAGTTCCATTGAATTGAATGGCATGTACTTCCATTGTATTGAATGGGAGGTACTGTACTTCTGAGTAGAGGTGTAGAGAATTGCATGTCCAGGGCATTCTGTGGGAGGGCTGAACCATATATTTGATAGCCATAGTGTGTCTGAAAAGCACAGCTGCCATTTGCCCAAGGCGTAGAGAGTAGACACGTTCTAGCCTTTCCACACCACAACCTCTTTTTTCTTGCAGCTATCCCCACAACTGGGATTCTAGAGCTGTCCTCTGCCCCATTGCTTCTCCAGGGCTTGCAGCAATGGGGGCTGGTCCATTAGGGTGCACAAAGCACTGCTCCACCAGCCTCAGTCTGCCCTCGGCCAACCCCTCACCTGCCTGCTGTCCTGTTTACAACCAGTCTGGGCAAGGCTCACCACTTTCTTTCTCCTTGGAGTTGCCCTTGGAGTGCTCAGCAGGGAGGAACATGGGGATAATGCAGAGTGAGTTGGCTCTGGCTCCACCTACTGTTGGACCTCCTTGCTTTCCATACATGTGTTAGCTGATGAACACACGGTTCTGACCTCTATATCACGAGATGCTTAAATGGTAGGCAAGAAGAGAGAGAGGGGGGGGGACTAGAAGCCTAAATACATGTTACATTAATGACATAAAGGACAATAAACTGCAGCACACAAGGAAAATATATTCATATCCTCTCCATCTCCTGCAGCAATCATGGCAAAAGCCACCCTTTTCCCTCTGTAGCAGGCAATGACTTTTCCACCTGCCTTGACCCACCCAGTCTTTCCCAGACTATGACTTTGAAAGCAGCAGCAGCAGTAGCTGGAAAGAGGGGTTCAGGTATATATATTCCGATTCTACAGAGGCACCATTGAAACTGTTCTCTGTAATTCTATTACTGCTTGGTACAGTACAGCCTCCAAGAGAGACAAGAAACCAACGAGCTGTAAGAATTGCAGAAAGGGTAATTGGTGTTAGCTTGCCTTCAATAGAGACAATTTATACTACCCGAGTTAGGAAGAGAGCAGAGAGAATTGTAGCAGATCCTTTACATCCCGGTCATCATCTGCTCGATTTACTTCCATCTGGACGTCGCTACAGGACTTCATATACAAAATCGGCCAGGCACAAGAATAGTTTTTCCCCTTGTGCCATTAAATTGTTAAATTCGTAGTTGTATAGCTGAAGGGGAGGTAAATTATGGGTGGGGTTTCTTTGCTTCTTTGTATTGTGAGAGGAACAGTGTCTGTATGTTTACATTGCAATGTAGCTGAAAAAAATTCCAAGTATGTTGGAAAATGTACTTGGCCAATAATAAATTATTCCTATTCCTATATAGTTTTTTTTTTGTTTTTCAATTACATGTTTTTTTTAACGTTTTGTGGCATTTTGTGCATTGTGATTTGCTGCTATTTTTAATTGATTATAGATAATAAATTCTTTATTGTGGTTGATAAGTGCGAACTGTTTAATCATTATTTGCTGGTGTTTAATTTTACTGTTTAGCATTAGATTCTGACGTATTGTTGAGTGTTGCTTGGTTTGATATAAGTTGTTTATTTTAAAGCTATCGTGACCTTTCTATTGGATCAGATTGTTACTATTAATGTTTGATGTTTTATTGTGTTTTTATGTGTTGGAAGCCGCCCAGAGTGGTTGGGGCAACCCAGCCAGATGGGCAGGGTATAAATAAATAAAAACATTATTATTAAATTATTATTGTAGCAATAGTATTAGGTTAAAAACACCCATTGACACCAATGCCCCAACCCTTAAAATGCCCAGTTGCTGCATCAGGGAGAATTTATTTTTTTTAACCAAGTTTGGGGCTGGATAGGGCATGCTTAAACAGTCCCGCCCTATACCATGCAGTACCAATGACAATCATGTACAAACACCCTGCAAGCCTGATATTTCTTTTTTCTTTTTCTTTTTAACCCAGAATGAGTTTGCTAATAATATTGTTAACATAATTCGTATTTAGGTACAGTTAATTTATGACCAAGGAAGTGCTTCTCCACAAATCCTTCTTTATGGCACAAAGCATCAGAATGTTGCCTGTAAGAAGGCACTGTGTTCATTCTTTGCGTCAGAATTCAGTATTAAGGCATGCTGTTATTCCCACAGATATTCTGAGCCTCAGTTCATATGATGCATTCCTCCTCCTCACTAAATACCCCATCCCATTGTAAGATACAGCATATTATTAAAGACATCACACAGTGAAATCCTAACCATGTCTAGTCAACAGTAATTCCTATTGAATTTCATGAGGCTTATTCCCAGGTAACTGGAGTTAGGATAGCAATCTATAGAACAGGTTTGTGAGCCACCAAACTGAGCCCAGCCCAGCATACAATGAGGCTATTGAGAATCCCTGGTTTTGCTAGAAATTAGGGATTGTGCAGGCCCACTGACTTCCGTTCCATATTGGAAGAAAGGCAGGATATGAACATAAGACAATAATTTTAAAATAAATAGTAACTAAGTTTGTGGCTATCACCTCGTTCAAGGAAAGAGATGACTGCAGCATGGCACTTTTGTGCAATTCCTCCCGGAACAGTCTGCAGCTGTCCGCCATTGTCCCAATTAGCGTCCATCTTCTTGCATTCTTCTCGCAAGAGCTAGTGCCTCATTAAAGAGGTACCAACACCCCAATGATTCGTTTGGATAAATGCCTCTTAACGCCCCTCTTGCTATGACTGTTCCCTATCACCAGAGATGATTGAAGGTGGGTTTGCACCAATCCTCCATTTAATCTGCTCATTTCTCCAGGATACCAGTGTTTAATCGTTTGACATTGCACTGTTCCATCTAATTTCACAATTCCATGGAGTTCCTTATTCTCTCCATTTTTGTTTCCTTCTGCTAACTTCATCAAAAAGTGACTGGTATGTTTACAGGTACAGATATGCACAGCCACGATTGCACAAATCCTGATTTATGTACCCATACCTGACACCTACCCATTCTTATAAGAGAAATCCTTACATTCTGAATCAGTGAAGGAAAACCAAGCTAGAAAGCAAATTTGCATTCCGAGGGACTGATCATATCACTACTGCACACATCTTTCATGGAATTTTAGCCTGCATTTTGATGGATGCTTATGGCGGTCCATTGAAAATTGAACTATTCTGATGGGGAGCCAGACAAATCCAGGCACTGTGCACTAACAGATACCATATGCAGCAGTTTAAGAGCCCACAGAGTTTTGCCCATGGCAGCTGTAAGTTCAAGTGACCCCAAGTGCTTTCTGCATGACTTGTAACCCAGGATATAAGGGTTAGCTGGACTCCCTGTACCTTGAGGTCAAGAACCTGGGGCCATCCAGACGTTGCTGGACTCCAAATCCCATCAGCCCCCGTCCGCGTGGCCAAGGATGGTGGGGATTGCAGTCCAACACCACGTGTTCCATAGGTTCCGCATCCCTGCTGTACATGGTTGGAGACAACAGCTCAGTTGCAGAGCACGATTGGCATACAGGATCTCCAAGGTTTGACCCCCTGGCATTTCCAGATAAAAAGATCATGTGGCAGAAATCTTGCCTGCCTGAGAGCCTGGATAATTGCTACTGGTAAGAGTTGACAATACTGAGCTGGATGGACGAATGCCTGACTTCTTATAAGGCAGGTTCCCTTTTTCCTAGATCCTGGAAAGCAGGGGAAACTTTGACCCTGTACATTTCCATGTGTGTTTGTGTGTTATATGCACATTGGGAGCCAATGTTGCATGTATGATGTGCAAATATGGAAGGAAGGCCACCTGTTCCTGGGAGCAGCTAAACTGGCTGAGGAATGTAGAAACTGGGAGTTGGGAACCTGTGGCCCTCCGGATGTTACGGGACTCCTGTTCCCATCCGATCCAGTCAGGGATGAAGTGAGCAACATGTGGAGGACCACATCTTCCCCATTACTGTTATAAAGGGCACAACTCTGGTGTGAGTTTGTAGGTCCCCGTCTGCTTTTGGTAATAGTGATGGGTTACACCACAGGTCTTCAGTTGCCATAACTGGCATTTATTACATGTTTTACCATAGGGGTCCCCAAATTAAGGCCCGGGGGCCGGATGCGGCCCAATCGCCTTCTAAATCCGGCCCGTGGATGGTCTGGGAATCAGCGTGTTTTTACATGAGTAGAATGTGTCCTTTTATTTAAAATACATCTCTGGGTTATTTGTGGGGCATAGGAATTCGTTCATATTTTTTTTCAAAATATAGTCCGGCCCCCCACAAGGTGTGAGGGACAGTGGACTGCTGAAAAAGTTTGCTGACCCCTGTTTTACCCTGTTAAGACACTTGGTGTTTTTTTATAATAACAACACCCACCAATCCAGCACAGGTTTGTGCAGCCAAGCACTCTGCAATTGCCTGGGGGGTTGGGGGGGGGGGTTTGAATCCTCTTACAAGAAAGTGTACACAGAAGACAAATGGGTTCCCAGAAGCATTCTGTTGGGATTGGGAAAGGCCCATTAGCCTGGATCTTTATTCAAATGTAAAATGAGATTTTAGCTCTAATTATTATTACTGTCTCGAGAAGCTCTGCTTAGGCAGTGCTCTTAAGAGAGGCCTGGTTTTCATGTTTCAATAGCCCTTAAAGCATAATAACACTGAAGGAAAATCCAGGGAGTCTACACGGCTTAGAAACTAAAAAGTTCTGAGGGCCCTGTATCTTGTGGCAGTGGGTTCCAGGCACTACAGCAGGGGAAGGGGACCTGTCACCCCTCATATGTTCTAGATTCAGGCAGGTAGCTGTGTTGGTCTGACGCAGTCAAAATACATAAAAAATTAAAAAATGTCCAGTAGCACCTTAGAGACCAACTAAGTTTGTTCTTTGTATAAGCTTCCATGTGTGTTCTTCTTTAGATACCTCATACCTTGTTGGACTCCAGGTACCATCGACCTCAGTCAGCATGGTCAATGGCCAGGAATGATGGAAGCTGTAGTACAGCAAAGGTTCAAAGGGCCAAAGATTCCTTACCCCTATAAGCAGATCCACTCCAGCACCTAGAACTTCTACAGTGTGGTCTAGTGGCCAGAGTGTTGGACTAGGATCTGGGAGACCAGGGTTCAAATCCCCACCCGGCCATTAAGCTCACTTGGTGACCTTGGGCCAGTCTCTGCCTCTCAGGATTGTTGTGGAGATAACTATGCATGCCACCTTGAGCTCCTTGGATAAAAAGGTGAGACATAAATGCAACAAATAAATAATAAACAACAAAACAAACACAGGTGGTATAAGAAGCTTATGCAAGCAATCTGCAATTTGTCTTTTATTTTCCACAAAAGAGATCATGAGCACATCAGGGTAGGGAGCCCCTTCCCTCCCCACCAACCATGGGTCAAATTCCCTCAGGGGGAAAGTGGCTGAAGGGGTGACAGCCATTCTCAAGCGTTCTTTCAGACACACATTAAATGCCACACTCTCAGTACATGGCCAGCCCTGTGAGAATGGCTAGGCTGAGATAATGACTGACCGAAAATGACTCAAAATAAGGTTTGTGGCTGGCCAGGGATATGAATCCAAATCTATCTATCTGGTGTCAGTCTGATACTTAAACCACTCAGGGTTGGCTCAAGATATTTTGCTGCCCGAGGCAGACCAGCAAATGGTGTTCCTATGCAAACAAATTGAAGGTTCTTGGTACCCAAAGCCAGTAAAATTATTTGGGCACCCGAGGTGTAAAATCCCATAAGCGCCTCTCTCCCTTCTTGGCAGCAGAAATAGAATAAAAAAATTAAATGACTCTCAATTTGCTTCCCTTTCATGACACCAAGCATCAGAAACCTCACTCTGCCCAACGGTAGGGCTGGTCCCATAAACCACAGCATCACAATGGCTCTTGATTCGCCAGCAATGGATACTTACAGTAATACACACAGCACATGTATTTAGGGGCAGGCAGACAAGCACTTTGTATACAACCCTCCCCAACAACTGCATATTAAATAAGAAGATGTATATTGGAAAGTTCCTTTTACCCAAGGGTTTAGGATTAATCTAATGTAGAGAAAACATCATGGAGGAAGCGTACAAAGCCTAGCTGGCTACAGATTTTGGGTCTGATTAGCAGCAAATTCTTCTAGATAAGCCCCATTGAAATGAACAGATTTGCACTGGTTGGCATGTTTTGATGGACACTTATGCAACACAACTTGCATGGCTGCTTGACACTCTGTGATATTCTGCAGTGCCTCATGTGTCCCTTATGTGAATTTTGTTCTAAAAAAAATCAGTTCCAATCTCCACATTGCAAATGACCGGAGTACAGCATCTTTCAGAAGTTCTGACTGGTCAAATACATGGTGATAACAACTGATGATAAACAGGACGATGATCAGAACCATCCGTTTTAGAATTCTTTTTTTGTAAGGTTGTTGACCTCCCCAAGCCTTCAAGGGCAGGGAGGGTTATAAATCTAATGACTAAATGACTCGTAGGGTTTTATATCTCACATAGATGTGCAGGTATAAGCAGGAAAAAACACTGCACCCCTGATAAGCAGAGTAAAAAAAAAAATCCACTCAAATTGAAACTGAATGCTCCAGTCCTTAATTGCAGATACCGGATGACTGTCCTGGGGCCTGATTACTGGTGCCCCTTAGCATATTACCACAGTCTGTTGATAACCTTTCATGTAGGCTGTTACAGTTTATGGTTTTTAGAGTGACAGAGAGTATTAAATGCTTTATACGAAGCATGGGAAGGGATGGTTAGAGAAACGTGGACTTAGCCGGATGAAAATGCCACCAAGCAATTATTTTAACACACAACAAGAAAGTTAGTGCAATTTGGAACGCCAAAATGTCAACTCCGAGTGCCAGCTTCAAGTGAGGAACTCACAGTAGCTCCCTGTGGAAAATGTAGGGCAGTTATTTGTGCCTGAATAAGGAAGGTAGTTTGTGGTAAATAGTGGTAACAAGAGACCAAATTCCACACCTTCCTGACAAATTAAAAACAGGCAAATCACATGGTCCAGGTGATATCTACCTGAAAGTTCGCAAAGAACTCAAATGTTGAATTGCTGTTCTTCTAACAAATACCTGTGACTTGTCCCTAAGGTCAGTTTCTGCACCTGGAATGCAACCAAAGTAACACCATTTTTTTTTAATGGATCCAGGGGGGATCCATGAAATTACAGGCCTGTTATTTCACATCTGTCCTGAGAAAACTGGTGGAAAGCATTATTAAAGGTAAAATTTTCAAGCATAGAGAATAACAACCCCTGCTGATTTTTTTTTTAACTTGGGGGGAGAAAAAGGTAAGGAAGGATACGGCAGAGGTGTATGAAATGATGGATGTGGTCATGAAAGATGTGGATAGAAGTTTCCCTCTCTCTTTCATTATCCTATAATGTGGGGTCATCCACTGAAGTTGAACGTTGGACAATTCAGGGCAGACCGAAAGGAAGCGCACAGTTAAACTGTGGAACTATCTGCAGCTGGATGTACTTATGGCCAACTCAGACTGCTTGAAAAGGGGTTTGGACACATTCTAGGTAGGTTGCTTTGAACCTTTGTTTTAAATAGCAACCAACTAATGCAATAAATAATAAAACAATAAATAAGGCAGTAAGTGGCTAGTAGTCGTGATGGTTATGTTCTGCCTCTACTGCTGGGCACAGGATGCCTCTGAAAACCAGTTGCTGGGAATCTCAAGGAAGGAAAATGCTTTTGTGCTCACATTCTGTGGGCATCTGCCGGGCAGCTGTGAAAACAGGAAGCTGGGCTAGATGGGCTTTTGATCTGATTCTGCATCACTCTTCTTTGGATGCATAAGAACATCGGACGTTGACTTACGCTGAGTCAGCCCATTGGCCCATTTATTGCCTACACTGACTGGCAGTGGCCCTCCAGGGTTCCAGACAGGAAGATTTTCCCACCACTACCTTGAGATGCCAGAAATTGAGCCAGAGGCCTTCTGTACACCTAACAGTGTACACCTGGAGCTATGGTAGTTCAGTGGTGCCCCGCAAGACGAAAATAATTCGTTGTACGAATTTTTTCGTATTGCGGTTTTTTCGTCTAGCGAAGCGGCAATGACAGCCGCGCTCTGCTAAATGAAAAAAAAAGACGAAAATTTTTCGTCTTGCGAAGCAGCCCCATAGACTTTTTCGTCTTGCAGGGCAGCTTCCGCTAGACAAATGCCGTTCGTCTAGCGAGTTTTTCATCTAGCGAGGCATTCGTCTAGCGGGGCACCACTGTTCTCATATTCAGGCTGCAATGCTACAAATGTTTATTTGGACCTGAAGATCTCGTTTGCCCCTTCTCTGTGTGAAAGGGCCTTTGTGAATACAGAACCTTTTTTGTCCCATTACCTTAACTGTAATGCTTTTCAGTGAATTCAGTAAGTACACTGACACCTCTTGGCTATTTACAGACAATTCACATATGCACAGTTTGATGACCATAGCATGGAAGAGACGATGTGCACATGTGAATGTTGACATCACACAGACACGATGTTATCTGGTGGAGCGAGTCCACGCATTCAGCTGCCGGCTCATCAAGCCCTGGTTCACACACACACACACACACACACAAACACAACTTGACATCTCTGCTCTTGGTTGATGTGCACATCTTACAGTAGCTGATTGTGTGGCCTGACTCCGCTGAATACCATTGCACTGAAGAGGGCACATGGAGGCTCCGTCTGCAATGACGCAGTCTCACACATAAGCCACCTCTTGATCCTGCAATGCGTGGGCAATGCCACCAGCCAGCTTTGGACAGCTCCTGGAACCCTGGCAGCCCAGCAGAGCCCACCGCTGACACCTTGCTCATGTCCCCCTTAAACATTCATTGCTTATAGCACCACACCACCCTTTTTATTTTCTACAGGGACCCTGATGCAATGTCACTTTGTGGTACTGTGGGGTATTAAGATGGCAGGCCCCAGTGCAGATTCGGGACCTGTCATTTTAATTCCCCACAAAACCCAGGAGTGACACTTACAAATGGTGCTGTGGAAAATGGAAAGGGCAGCTCCTAGACATTCACTGGGGGGTGGGGCTGCCAGCCAATGGCAATCCGACTTCTACTGTTATTGCATGCACACCAGGACCACATCCACACCCTACATTTAAAGCAATAAATGTAAGCCACTTTAAGCAGTCGTGGCTTTCCCCCCAAAATTCTGGGAGCTGTAGTTCAGTAAGGGTGCTGAGAGTTGATAGAAGACTCCTGTTCTCCTCCCACAGCTACATTCCCCAGATTGGTTTAACAATCAATTATCCCTCTTCCCAGGGAACTCTGTTTAAAGTGGAATCACAGAGCTATAAATGTAGGGTGTGAATGTGGCTCTAAGCTATGCAGTTTCAATGGACATCAGCCATTGAAGAATTTCCATAAACACCAAGAGAGCCATTTTCAATCACTCTGAATCCCAAGTATGCATTATTTCGAATATTATCTCTTGTCTTTTCATCCAAGACTACGACGTCTACAGAACACAAAGATACCATTTCAATGGGCTAGGAAAAGATACTCTTCAACGGACGGCGCTTGCTATTTTAAGCTTCATTTGGTTTCATGTGATGACAATTACGTTCTCAATCCTTTGCTGCCTCAGAGTGCCAAGGACATCCTAACTATCTACGGCAAGAGCATCCTCCTCAACTAACGATAACTCCATGTTATCATTTGTGGAAGATTTCACTCGGAAATTAAAGGAGCCGTAGAGCTTGGCCGATTCCTTGGAGGCTGCAAACCTGCTTCTCCTGTAGAGCTCGCCTTTCCACATAGAGATCATGAGCAAACTGGACAGTACTACGCCCCCCAACGTTAAAAGGCAGAGCCCGGCAATCACACAGCGATCCAGGTGAGCCCCAATCTTTGCGCTCTCATTCTCCAGACGCTCCATTTCCCTTGCCGCCACCGTGCTGGGATCCACGGTCACGTCCCTGGGGACCACGTAGGAAACGATCACCAGCAATATCCCGCTGACCAGGAAGAAGATGGCGCTGACGAAGCCATAGTCTATTGACTTCCCCCCATCAGCTTCCGAGGCAGCATCATCGTTTTCCTCGGAAATCAGCGAGGGTGGATCGTAGGGCCATTCGAGGGGCATCTCTCCAGCAGGGTCGGGGTGGGGAAGGAGATCCTGGCCTTGGCAGCAGCTCTTGTGGGCAAGGCGTCCTGCGTAGTCCAGATTGTTGACATTTTCGTCCACGAAAGTGAAGGATGTCTCTGATTCGCAGCAGCAAGCTCTCTTTTGGGTTGCCTCCTTTGCTTCTTTGGGAAGGCTGGGATGGCAGGTGATCTCACCTGCGGTTGTACATTCTGGGCACGGTGAGGAACCAGTGGTGAAGGAAAGAGGGGCTTCAGCAAGATCTGCCCTTTGGATGGCTTTGCAGTGCTCATCAGCCATGGATATGGTTGCAGTCCTTCCTACACTTTCATCGGGCTGTCCCTGACCAGGGGGAGTAGGCACACTCCAGTCCGTATCCTGAAACTGATCGGACTGACCACCCTCTTTGGTGAGGTACAGAAGCTCCACGCATGCCATCGGGAAGCCCCCTTGAACTAGCTGTGGTTTACCATTTATAAGCCCATGCTTCAGTAAACAGTGACAATTCCAACCTTGCTATCAAACATGAAAGAGCTCTTGGCCAACTGTTCTCCAGCCACCGTTTTAGCTGGGACACTGTTTCAGCCACTAGCCAATTAAACAAATTTCCTTGGACAAGCATTCCTTTTCAATCTGCAAATAGAAAGGGGTGGGGGGTGGGGTGGGGGAGAAAACAGCTTCATCATCAAGATATATTATGGGGCTAATACAGACTCAAACTCATTATTCTGATTTTGTCCAGCGTGTGGTACATGTGTGTGCGTGGCAGGCAAACAACAAATGCGATTGTTTTAATCAAGCACTTAAAGCCGAAATCCGCTTGCCAAACTCAAATCTATTAGGAACTCTAATCAACCTTTGACACCTTTATCCAATTACAGAAAGAACTCATCGGAAATAAGGGGAAGGCATTAATATATACCCATAGCTTCCCCCTGAAAGGCAAACACCATCGCGTTTCAAACAGAGGAAAGTGCAAACTCAGTAAATAACTGAATGGTGTGTGTGTGTGTGTGTGAGTCCACATTCAAATGCGGAGTCTAATTAGGAAGAAGCCAGCAAATCTCTTGTAGCTCGGCAAATCCAGGATCTCTATTCTCTTGTGGAAATCTGATAATCCCAGGAGGAGGGAAAGGAGCACTTTCTGAAGCAGATCTCCAGCTCCGATTAAAACACACATACACACCCGCCACGCTCGCAATGAAATTATGCTCCTCAAAGGCAGAGGATGCAAAGAAGCGGAGAGGAAGGATGCGTTGCATGCAAGGCAGGGAGAAAACTTGGAGGAGCATGAAAAAATATATATGAAAGAACAACCCACTGACCTTAAAGAAAGGGGGTGGGGGAGGGGAAAAAAACCCCAGCATGGACTTTTATCTATCTATCCATCTATGAAGCAAAATATATTTTTTATGAATTACATCCCCGGAGAACTGCTGCCTTCTGGGCGCCCGTGCCAACAACAGACTGGGTTGCGGGATACCCCCCAAAAGCGATGTCACAGCCCAGGCTGGCACCACGGAGACCTTTCCCTGCTTTTTCCTCCCCGGGGTCTGCGTGCAAACTCCAGCCGGACGCGTTTCTAAGGGTCGCCAGGAGGCGGACTCAGGTGGCCCCGGCAGCTGGTACCCCTTCATCCCCCCCTCTCCGGACATACCTGGCTTTCCCCGCTCAGTTTGCGCCCACCCGGCGGCGGCGGCGGCGGCGGAGGCGCGGCGCTGCCCATCCCGCTGAAGTCTCGCCAAGAAGTCCTGGCGGCCGCCCTCCTCCCGCACGCTGCTCCGCCCGCCTCCCGAGGGTCTCTTGGGGGAGGGAGGGAGGAGGAGGAGCTCGCGGTGCATGCTGGGAGACGTAGTCCTGCAGGGGGAGGAGAGCAGGCGGGCGGCAGGGTCCGGAGGAAAGTTCTTGAGTGGGCAGTCCGGGGTGGTGGTGGTGGTGGCGCGGACAGAGTGAGAGGCCGCCGACATCGCTGGTCTCTCGGAGCGTGGGAAGCCACGAAGCCACGTCCTTTGATCATGTGCAGAGTGCTGCCCTCCCCGCCTGCAAACAAGCGAGTTAGCGCCTGCCCCAGAGCTGGGGTGCAGATGGCGCTGTGGGTTAAACCAGTGTTTTTCAACCTTTTTTGGGCAAAGGCACACTTGTTTCATGAAAAAAATCACGAGGCACACCACCATTAGAAAATGTTAAAAAAATTAACTCTGTGCCTATATTGACTATATATAAAGTAATTTTTCAATTTTTCCCACGGCACACCAGGCAACATCTCGCGGCACACTAGTGTGCCACGGAACAGTGGTTGAAAAACACTGGGTTAAACCACAGAGCCTAGGGATTGCTGATCAGAAGTTGGTGGTTCGAATCCCTGCACAGGGTGAGCTGCTGTTGCTCGGTCCCTGCTCCTGCCAGCCTAGCAGTTCAAAAGCACATCAAAGTGCAAGTAGATAAATACATACCACTCCAGCGGGAAGGTAAATGGTGTTTCCGTGTCCTGCTCTGGTTTGCCAGAAGCAGCTTAGTCATGCTGGCCACATGACCTGGAAGCTGTATGCCAGCTCCCTCTGCCAATAAAGCGAGATGAGCACCTCAACCCCATAGTCGTCTGCAACTGGACCCTAATGGTCAGGGGTCCCTTTACCTTTACCAGAGGTTTAGGATCGCAAAGGGAGTTTCGCGCAGGGGTGAGAAAGCAGAGTTGCCGCTGGGGATGGGTGCAATTCAGCAAGATCCGTTCAATATTTCATTGTGGTTTCCTTATCTCTCCACCTCAACTTTTGCTCATTCATTCATGATAATAGAATCGTAGAACTGTAGACTTGGAACGGTCATAAAAGTCCGACCCGCTGCAATGCAGGAATCTCTTTTTTTTTTAATTAAATTTTTATTATTTTCCAAATATACCAAATTACTGCCAATTCAACATCAAATTCACATTACATTATCCATTGCTCTGCCGAGCCATGACTCCCCTCCCCCTCGTCAGCAGGTTTTCTAGTCCAGTTCTTGTTGCGCAGTTTATATTGCATCCATGTTGAACTATGTCAAAGGTTTATTCCAATCCTACTAGTGTTTTTAAACTTCCTCTGTTCAATCTTATGTACTCCACAAATTTACTCCAATCTCTTTGAAACCTCGAGTCCTCCTGGTTTCTGACCCTACCGGTCAGTTTTGCAAGTTCGGCATATTCCACCACCTTCGTCTGCCACTCGTCAATCGTTGGTAACTCCTGTAATTTCCACTTTTGGGCAAGCAATATTCTCGCTGCTGTTGTCGCATACATGAACAATCTTTTGTCTGTCTTAGCTATTTCATCTCCCATCAACCCCAACAAAAAGGCTTCAGGTTTTTTTTGGGAAAGTATATTTAAACATCTTCTTAAGTTCATTGTAAATAGATTCCCAAAACACCTTGACCTTGTTGCAAGTCCACCACATGTGATAGAAGTTCCCTTCTTCTTGTCTACATTTCCAACACATCTTATCATGCATTCTATACATTTTTGACAATTTTACTGGAGTCAAATACCATCTATACATCATCTTATAGACATTCTCTTTCAATGTTACACATGCGGTAAATTTCAAAGTCTCATTCCATAGTTTTGTCCATGCATCATAATCAATATTGTGCCCAAAATCTATTGCAATGCAGGAATCTCAACTAAAGCATCCGTAACAGATATGTCTATGTCACTTTTCACTCACGCCAGTGGCAAAGCGGCTCACAAACAATAAATAACAGCGACATAATAGAACATCACAATTATAGAATAAATAACAGATCATCAGTAGAACGACCAACCCTCTCCTATCTAACACTATTAATTGCAGCAAATTAAAAAAAGGGAAAACGAAAAAGTATAACCACAACAAAAGTCATATTATATGATTCACAAAGCACTACAGCACATTTCCCCTCACTGTTCTTCCTCTCGAAACAGCCCCCTTATGAAGGCTGGAGGGTGGGGCAAGGCAGGTGGAAAAAGCAATCGCTGTTTTATCAAGACACAAAAGGCAACATGCAGGAGCATTTGGACTTTTGGAATGCACACCTCTTGTTAGTTTCTAACTGGAGAGAGAAGCTGGCCTGATGCATGCTGATGCATATGCCAACCACTGCCTCTGCCTAACCTACCGCACAGGGTTGTTGGGAGGATAAAATGGGGAAGAAGAAGAAGAGTTTGGATTTGATATCCCGCTTTATCACTACCCGAAGGAGTCTCAAAGCGGCTAACATTCTCCTTTCCCTTCCTCCCCCACAACAAACACTCTGTGAGGTGAGGGGGGCTGAGAGAATTCAAAGAAGTGTGACTAGCCCAAGGTCACCCAGCAGCTGCATGTGGAGGAGCAGGGAATCGAACCCAGTTCACCAGATTAGGAGTCCACTGCTCTTAACCACTTCACCACACTGGGAGAGGGAACCATATCCCTGCGCTCCTTTCAGGAAAGATAGAATTTTTCATGAGACAAGAGCAGCAGTGATTTACATTATTTTTAAAAAATAAATAATAATGTGGGGATATTTATTTTTTTAAAGTGGGATGTTCATTCTTTCCAATGAAGGGGACTTGTGATGGTTATGAGAGAAGAAAGAGCTAGTGCAATGAGATGCAAGATCAGTAACGGAGAATCTGTGGCTCTTCAGATACTGCTGGACTTGGTATCTGAAGAAGTGTGCATGCACACGAAAGCTCATACCAAGAACAAACTCAGTTGGTCTCTAAGGTGCTACTGGAAAGAATTTTCTATTTTGCTGGACTTCAACTGCCATTCACAATGCTACCTGGGGCTGATGGGAGTTGGCAGTCCCAGCAACAAGTTGAGGGCCATAAGAACAGAAAATGAGCCTTCTGGATGGATCAGGTTAATGGCCCATCTAATCCAGCATCCTGCTCTCACAGTGGCCAACTGGATGTCTGTGGGAAGCCTGCAAGCTGGACACAAGCATAACTCTGCCCACGACAATTCCCAGGAACTGGCATTCAGAAACATAGTGCCTGTGGCAGTGGAGGTAGAACATAGCCATTGTGTCTAGCAGCCATTGATCGCCTTGTCTAATCCTCTTGTGAAGACATCTAAATTGGTGCCCATCACTGCCTCTTGTGGGAGTGTCCCATAGTTTAACTGTGTGAAGAAGTATATTTTTTCCATTCATTCTGAATCTTCCAACATGATGACCATGAGTTCTAGCAGTATTAGAGAGGGAGAAAAACATTGCTCTATCTACTTTCTCCATTCCATGCATAATTTGTTTTTGTGTCATCCTGACCCTATGTTCCCCATCTCTGTGGTGAGTAGACCACACCCACAAAAGCATTATCTTCATAGGCCGGTGACTCTGATCGCACATTTTAACTCAGAGCTGCAGTGTTCCAAGTAAAGGCATTTCTGGTTCTCACTTTTGTTTTCAGACTGTCAGTAGTAAAGTGTTCACAGACGGCTTTGTGCTCTTTTATAGCTGCATAAATGTGTTCTGCCAAAGATGTCATGTGTGGAGGTGGTGAGAAAGGAAAAAAACAACAACTGCATAGCAACATGGAGGCTTCTGCAACCACAAATATAACTGCCTAAAAGATGAATCAGGCAACGTGAAAAGGGAAGCAACATTCATTAAAAATGCTGGAAAACTTTCTCACCCATTTTTATTTTTATTTTACTCTTCTTTTCAGTTTGCTGAGTTTGCACATGCACGTTTGAGTGATGGCTTGCATGTGTGAAATGGTTACTGCACATCAAAGAAGGCAGGCAGAGCATTCATTATCTGTAAAGCTTTTTGGTGCAGGCAAGACATATGATCACAAGAAGCACATAAAAATATTATTTACTGTTGTCCCTTAACACAATTGGCTTGCAACCTGTGACACGTCCAACAATTCTCATAACTACCACTGCTGCTGTGTTACAATATTTTCTGAGTGAGTTGTGATGAGATGCTGGAAGAGAGAGCTATGTGTCTGATGCAGCCTGACCTGTGTCCACAAAGGTCCCTCAGGTATCGTGGAAGATGCTTTCCCAGTGCCAGTGTTGATGTAAGATTATACATTCTAATAAGCTTCTATATGCCCTAGGCAACAAAATTACTTCAGGCAGCCCTGGACATAGGACCAGTTCAGGCTATGAAGTCCATAGTGAACTAAGAGGGATCTTGGGTGTGAGGTGCATGGGAAATTTCTTTCCTTTGGTTGCTCCTCTTCTGCAAGAATTGGTGAATGAGGGAGGTCCTTGCAGACACACTTACTACACCTTTTTATGAGCTTTCGTGTGCATGCACACTTCTTCAGATGGTATCTGAAGAAGTGTGCATGCACACGAAAGCTCATACCAAGAACAAACTCAGTTGGGTATCTGAAGAAGTGTGCATGCACACGAAAGCTCATATTAAGAACAAACTCAGTTGGGTATCTGAAGAAGTGTGCATACACACGAAAGCTCATACCAAGAACAAACTCAGTTGGTCTCTAAGGTGCTACTGGAAAGAATTTTCTATTTTGTTTCGACTATGGCAGACCAACACGGCTACCCGCCTGTAACTACACCTTTTTACTTCAGGTCCCAGGGGAATGGTCTGAAGGCACCTGAAACCATCACCTCTGAAGCTAAGCAGGTCTAGGTCTGGTCAGTGCTGGGTGGGAGACTGCCTGGAATAAGCCTGTATCCCTCTTCCATTCCACGATGGAAGGGAGGCAGAATATAAATATCAATAACCAGATGATTTGGACTACAACTCCCATCAGCCTGAACACATCTATAGGGCACCAGTTTGAGGAAGGTGAGTCTAAGACAAGTGCTTTCCCACTGGCTGCAACCTGATCCCATTAGCTGGTGAATGAGCCTACTATGTAAAGCATATACTCTGCTAACTGAGCTTTTGGACCCCTTCCCCTAAGTGGTTGCTTGGTATATAATAGCTAGCAGGTACACAATGGGAAAAATATGACACACTGCTTGTACTTGGAGATTGTCAGTGCATACAGCATTAGACAAATATTTGGACAACTTTTTCTGCTAAAGACAGTTGGATTGCTGAATGTTCAAAGTGTATTACAGTGACAGCTCTATTGATTTGCAAATCAAACAGGAAGAGAGAGGAAAATAACGCCACACTTCTCTGGACACCTTAGCTAATGCACAGCCTGCCTTTATCTGCCACGCATTAAGAAAACTGTCAATATTCTCGAGGGGGAAAGTGTGTGGTATATTGCACCAGAACTGCCAATAACTTCATTGCAAAAGGCTTCTTTTCCCCATTGGTTATCAAGCAGGAACACAAGTTCCACAATTAGGATACACTCAGAAGGAGAATCGTGCTAGATCAGACCAACAGACCAACCAATCTTCCAGTTTCCTGCAGTAGCCAACCATATGCCCATAAGCAGGGCATGGAGGCAACAGGCCTCCCTTGCTATTGTTCCCCAGCAACTGGTATCCTGCCTCTGATATTGGGTGTGTATAACCATCATGACTCTCCTTCCTTGGAGGTTTTTAAGCAGAGGTTGAATGGCCATCTGTCATGAATGGTTTAGCTGAAATTCCTGCATTGCATGGGGTTGGACTAGATGACCCTTGTGGTCACTTCCAAATCTACAATTCCATGATTCTATGACTAGTAGCAATTGTTAGTCTTGTCCTCCATCCTTTAGAGGGACACATTTTTATTTGCCCAGGCTTTTGGTGTTTACATTTTTGAGAAAAGATGTCTGATTACAGCATCTTCTGTGGCATTCATCTTTTAGTGGGGTGGGACCTGTCCTTTTTCTTGTATTGTTAGATGAACACTGTAAGAAATGTTTTCTTTTGTATGCTGTTTCTCTCTCTCTTTCTTTCTTTCTCTCTCTCTGTATTGTTTTAGTTTATGTTACCTGTTCTGTATTTTATCTTGTTGTGAAGTAGCTTAGAAGGAGAGGGTCATTTGGTATAAGGTGGCAAAGCCATAGGATAAATCTGAAGGGGTCCAGGGTGGAGGAGACATGGGAAATATTCCAATGCACAAGCAAAAATCATTGCACTGATGGAACATTTGCCTTAGCATTATATTGGAGTCCAAACAACAACAACAACAACAACACAAACCAAGATGATGCTGAAGATCATAACAATGAGACAAATGGCCCAGTGTTCTTCCTAAACAGAAATAAACACTAGGATGGAGATATGCTTTAGAAGAGAGGGAGCGCTAATTCATGAATCACTTATTGTCATGCGGATTTTACATTAGATTTCAAATGGAGCTGTCCACAGTACTGATCACATCATTGTTAATCTCTGTGTACATCTCTTGGTTCAGGAGAGGTGAATTTCAGAAGATTTTCCCAAGAGGCAAATAAATGCTCGCTTTACATTATCCACTCAAGGGAAAACTACTCCCACACAGTAACCTCAAGATAGACAAGGTCCGGCTTGTGCTTTCTGCTCACTGAGGTCTGTTACTTTCCCCTTGAACTCCCCATGCATATTCACAACAACCACAAAATACAGGCAGAAGAGAAAGAGGAAATGCAGCAAAGTTGCATAGCAACTGCAGGGATACATTATACAACCATCTCTGATCCCAGCACCTGCCCTTCCCTGGGCCTCAGTGTACTGGGTGGAGTTGGCCTTGACTACAAATAATCATCTGGCACTAACCGAAAGTTATGTCCTTGATTACAGAGGATAGCAGGATGGTACAGAATGGAGTTGACTGCTCTCACCAGCTGGTGCACAGTTTTTAGTTTATTCATTCAAATTCCTTCCCTCCTAGTTCTGCTGTTCCTATGAGGAAGGAGGCCAAAGCTTCTGGTGGTACTCCTGAAAGAATCTTTCTTCCCAAATGTACACAAAGAGTGAGAGCTTTACACCTCAAGATGAGACATGTTATACTGTCAGTGGGAGCCAGCTGGTATTGGATCCCTAGTTAGTAGGGTTTACACAAGCATATATGGCCCTGGAGAGTTGACCAAGCTTGAATGTGACCCTCAGGCCAAAAAAGCTTAAACACTCCTGTTATGCTTCATTGTTTCCTACTTTCTTGTTTAACACAACAACTTCATTAAAGCATTTTGCACCATTAAGCTTGGTGGGAAGGAAAGGACAATGCATGTCAGCAATAAAGAATGGTTGCAGCAATTATGTGTTTTTATTTCTGTATTCCGGCATGAGGGCAGACTCCTGCCAATACTTAGTCAAACAAGCAACATGGCCCTTGCGGTTTTGCAGTCACACCCACCTGCAGCATGAGGATGGGGAACCAATGCAGTCAACAAACTATGCAATGTGGAATGATGGGGTTAAGCTGTACATCATATTAGGCTGCAATTAAATTTCACACCAATTCAAAAGCTGGCAAGATTCCAGGATCTAATTGCTACTGAGATTTTGAGGAGTGTCATACTTTGAGTGTTGAGAGAGAGATATATTCAGCTTTGATAAGCATCAGCACTGGACTCGGCAGATGGCTGGGTTCAAGTGTCTGTATTTGCCATCCTTTCCACTGAACTGTGGCCAAACAAATGAACTGCAGTAACCACCAAAAGACTACACTCCTCTCTCTTACCTACGAATCTCACCAGGCAGATATAACAAACTCAGCTCGGTGAGCCATGGTTTACTGTCAGAAACAAGAGTTAGGCTCAATTCCTGCCCCTCCCCTCTTGTCCTCCTTCATACACGACTTTTGGAGCTACTACTTACTTAAAGCCAGTTTTGCTTTGCATTTGCATTTCATTAAACAGGTAAACTTGGTTTAATTTTGGTTGTGAACTAGAATATCCTGATTTCTGGATAACTGAGTACCATGTATGCTAAGCTATGAAGCTCTTTATGACTCAGGATGCCTCTCCCAATATGAACACCTGCAGACCCTTGGCTCATCTTCTGAATCCCTTCTCCTTGTCCCTCTTCTGAGGGATGCTCTGAGGGTGGTGACAAGGGAGAGGGTATTTTCAGTTGTGGCTCCCATCTGTGGAATGTTTCCCCCCAGTGAGGTCTACCAGGTGCCTTCATTGACATCATCTTGGTGCCAGGTAAAAGACTTACCTTTCCTCTCAGACTTTTGATAAAATAAGTTGACATGACTAGTGTGCTGCCAAAACTTCCTGCGGCTGTTATGGATGGGGGTAGTTTTGTTTCTGTGTTTATGGTGTAATATATCTATATTTTTGTTGGAAGTTGCTTGGAGACCTTCGAGTAACAAGCAAATATCAAGTTCTTCTCCTTCTCCTTCTCCTTCTCCTTCTCCTTCTCCTTCTCCTTCTCCATCTTCCTCTTCCTCTCCTCTTCCTCTTCCCACAAACAACAAAAACATTTTGTTGGAAGTATCTTCCTAATGTACATGCCTCATTTACTCACATTTCTTTCCATTCAACTCAACCTCCTCCTGCAGATTCCAACATGCAGCTTCTCTACAATGTGGCATTGTGTGGGATAGTTTGCAAGCCTCTGGGGCCTGTGGACATTTTGCAAAGCACTTGGAATCTTCTCACAAACAATGTGGCTCTCTGAAGTAGTGTTGGGGATGCACCTCGTCCTTCCAGAAGACAAAGCAGACAGGTGAGCAACCCAGAGACGAAAGCAAGGGATACGCCAAAAAATGTGGCCGGTTCCCAGAGGGATAAATTCAGCAGCGGTTGTAAGTAACAGATGTATGTTGTGTTGTATGATACATCTGTACATCTATCAGGGTTCATTCACTGTCGGAAGCATGTCAGAGGTGACTCGAGACAAAGAGCTCTTGTGCGGCTTATTATGCACTTGCTTCATGGCTCGCCAGCCTTAGAAAAATCATTAGCTAAGTACTGTAGCTTCATAAGTAGAATCATAACTACTGCTGAGTCTAAATTTAGTTATGCATTAGCTGGATCTATGGCAAGGTTGCACTGCAGAAAACCTCTAATGTATATCACTTGGAGATTTATTGTTTTGTTTAACACATTCAATTCCACAAGCCATATTTAACAGACTCTTAGAAGCTCCCCCACTCTGGCCCAAGTCTCTATGACTTCCGCCTTCCATGGCCAACCTCTTGCAGCTGGTCCTAGAGTATCATTTTTTCTTGAGGATGAACCAACCCTTCAGTCACTATAGTGGGATGATTTGACATTAAGGGTTTTTTTTTCCTCTTGAACCTTGATTACAGGGACTGTACATACATTGGGGATTTAACTAGTTTGGTAGCAGAGTCCTCTGCAATTCACTGACCAGGACATGGGGCTGCAGCAAGTTTTCTCCTAGGGCCAGGGGCGATGAGAAAGCTGAGGGGCTGGGGACAGTGCACAGTTAATGCTTTGTTTTAGCATATAACACAGGGGCTAATTTTCCCATCACAAGATCCCCCCTGTAAAGCTGAGGTTCTATAGTCCTTATGCCTAGAGGTGCAAAACTCTTCCATGCTTATCTGAGACCATTCCCCATTGAACTCAATGTGGCTCCTTTGTCTAATTTTCTAACTTTGACCGCTTCCTACTTGACAACAGCTCTCACTGAGGACTTCTGAAGCAAGGGAGTAGGGTGGAGATGCTGGGACTCACTCAGCTTATGATGGAGGGCCAGTATTTCCTTGCTGGTATAAACCACTTAGCCTCTTGGGCTTGCTGATCAGAAGGTCGGCAGTTCAAATCCCCGCGACAGGGTGAGCTCCTGTTGCTCTGTCCCAGCTTTTGCCAACCTAGCAGTTTGAAAGCACACCAGTGCAAGTAGATAAATAGGTGGCAGGAAGGTAAATGGTGTTTCCGTGCACTCTGGCTTCTGTCACGGTGTCCTGTTGTGCCAGAAGTGGTTTAGTCATGCTACTCACATGACCCGGAAAGCTGTCTGTGGAGAAACAGCGAGATGAGCGCCACAACCCCGTAGTTGCCTTTGACTGGACTTAACCGTCCAGGGGTCCTTTACCTTTTTACCTATGACTCACTGAGGTCACTTCACACCATACATTTAAAGCACTATGATACCACTTTAAACAGTCATAGCTTCCCCCAAAGAACTCTGGGAATTGTAGTTTGTTAAAGGTGCTGAGAGTTGTTAGGAGACCCTTGTTCCCACCCAGAGCTACAATTTGTAGAGTTCCCTGTGAAGAGGGATTGACAGTTAAACCACTCTGGAAGTGTAGGTCTGGGAGGGTCCGGTATTGGGATTGTCTGCCAACCTTTTTGGATCCATTGGCACATTTGCCAACCAGAGGAACTGTCATGGATACCACACACATACCACAACTTACTGGCTACAAGAGAATGCTTATTGTGAGCCTAATTTCATGGGGAAACAATGGCCCTGTGGACACCAGGGGAGCTCTGTGTGGGTGCATTTGGCCCTGTGGGTGCCATCTTGCCAACTCTTGCCCTAGGCTTAGCATGTTGTTAAAAGTAACCCTAACCTGTTTTTGCACACAATGGGATGTACTTCGGAGGGAAAATGCATAGAGTGGGTGATATTTTTTTTCTTCGGAAGGTAGAAAATCTTATCTACCGGTAGTTTATAGATGGGCTCTCTTACAAGGGCTGTTTAGCTTCCACAGAAGAGCTACTTGAGACCACCAGAATCTATATGATCAGTTCTGCCATTTTTATGCTGGTGTGATCAGTGCTAATGCAGAAAAGATCTGATGTAATGAGCAATATTTCTTTTCAGAGTCAGCCTCTCACATATTACCAGTGCCCTACGGAAGCAATAAAACATCACAACTATTCTTGTGCATTATTAATTATGCATGTCATTTGTAGTGTCCTGCACAATGACAGACTGAGTGCAAATTGGCTTTAAAAGGCATGCAATGGTTACTTATGTATAGTAAATGCATCCGCTCTATGTCTGCAAAGAAGAACAAATTTAAAGGGCATGGAACATACAGTACTGTACACTCTTTTGCGTTTATGACCAGATGGATCTGAAAATGATTATGGTGAGGGGAAACAGAATTGTATCCAACTAAGCTCAACTCAAAGTAGACATCTCAAAGTAGAACAGCTCCTGACAGTAAGAGCTGTCCGACAGTGGAATTTGCTGCCAAGGAGTGTGGTGGAGTCTCCTTCTTTTGAGGTCTTTAAGCGGAGGCTTGACAGCCATCTGTCAGGAATGCTTTGATGGTGTTTCCTGCTTGGTAGGGGGTTGGACTGGATGGCCCTTGTGGTCTCTTCCAACTCTATGATTCTATGATTCTATTTAAGGGAATGGACCTGAGTCAGTCATTTCTATTCGTTTCAGTAGGTCTGTTCTCTGAGTATAAGATTGTAGATGCAACCCATGGTTTTGGCTACAACCCATAGCTTTGTTTTCATTAATTTGGGTTTAATTTGTTTGATTTCTTTCTCGGGAGGTGGGGACAACTTTACCAGACTGTGGGCTGCATTCCCTCCTCAGCGACCTTCTCAGGGTCACACATGTCAGTGGTGTGTGGGTCAGAGTCAAAAGTGGGCAATGGATGTAAATGTTGCTTTTGTATGGTAGGGTAGTTTCTAAACACAGCCTTCGCTATCCTCCATCCATCCAGGCAAGAGACCTTATAAAAGTTCAAGTGTGTCTTCCAGCAAGGCAAAAACACTCAAGGTCAAAGCAGAGTCATTGAGGGGCATGGCCCAGAGAGAAGGGATGTGGCTGGGAAGAGTCTTGAGGGCCAACTGGCAAAGCCATATATGTGTTCACTTCACAAAGCCAAGATCTAGAAGGATCCAGAAGTACACCAAGTAGGACACTTCCTATTGGCACAGTCAGTGAACTATGACAAGCTGGAGACATAAGAAGGTAAGTTTCCTTTACAGTCGTACCTCTACTTATGTATCCCTCTGGATAAGTAAACTTCGGGTTGCGAATGTGGCAAACCCGGAAATGTATACTTCCGGGTTTTGCTGCGCGCACATGCACAGAAGCGTTCTGTGTGCCTTGCGCATGCGCAGAAGCGCTCTGCACTCTGCACGCATACGCAGAAGCGGCGCCTACGGATATGGATTTTTCAGGTTGCGGACAGACCCCCGGAACGAATTAAGTATCTAAAGCGGTCTGCTCCAAAAGGGACTCTTCAATATAAAAGAACCCCAGAGACAAATTGTCAGCTGCAGATCAGAGACATTTTTTGCCCAAGGTTATACACACTCTCAAAAGAGGACAATAAGTAATCAAGTGTCAAAATAATTATCGTCTTCAGATTTGCCTGGGTAAAATTTAGAAATGATAAAATCAACAGGTTATTTTAGTCAGTGATGCATGAGACCAGGTTTTGCCAGAGGCATGGAAAGTGTTCAGCTCAGGAGCATCAGTGAGTTCATCGCCTTATCACACGAGGAGGACACCAACAGCTTCCTTGAATAATCTAGAAGTTGTCATTCTTTCATTTTTTTCAGGCTGGTTGCTCTCTGGCAGGGACGGGGACCTGTGGCCCTCCAGATGTTATTGGACTCTAGTTCCCATCAGTCCCAGGCAGCATAGCCAATGGTCAGATAAGGCAGGAGCTGTAGTCCGGCTACTCTTGACAGGGATGGCCAATGTGGTACCCTCTAGATGTTGTTTGACTTGAACTCCCATCAGCCTGAGCCAATATGGCCAATTGATCAGAGATAATGGGAACTGCAGCTCAACAACATCCAGAGGGCACCACATGGACTGCCTTGGAATATTTGTTACCTCTCACAAACGCCCTTGCCACATTTTGACCTCAGTTTGCATTTTAATGGCCTCGTGAAAATTAATCAGCAATTTAATGCAAATGTCTCCTAACAGATGCGTATTTGTGTGCAATTTTGCTTCCTATACCCATTTTTGCAAAGCAGTCCCCCCCATGTAATACATTATTGCTTGTTATTTTCTAATATATGCATTTTAATGAACATTTCCCACTTCCATATGTATATTTGTACACATTACTTGGCTGGGGAACTACACTGCAAAATTTGGAAAAGTGCAAATTCTGAGGTGTGGCTGTATTTCAGTTTGTGCATATTTTTTTTTGAAAGTGCAAATTAGGTAGGAGGAACTTGAAACATGAATTGAAACGAAATTCTCCCCCATCCCTAACCGAGACATTGTTTTTGGTTTAAAGTCACCCAGAGAACTTCAGGGACAGGGGAGCGAAGATCCCTGCAACGTTCTAACAACAGAAAAACAAAATTAATTATTTTATGCTACAAAATTAAAACACAACACAAAATCAAGATTTAAAGATCATCCAGCAATACGACCATAACTGTTCGAACACAGGTATATTAGGTATAATATTCTCCAATACCTAATATCTTCCCAGCTCAGCAATTCATCAAAGGATGCTTTGCAATGTGCTCACAATAGCCCCTTGTGATGAATCAGGTCATAGGGGCTGTTTAGAGACCCATGGAGTTTTAAGGGTTAATGGAATCCCCAGTTAGAGTGACAGACACCCTTAGGAGGCGGGACATTCCACTATTTAAAAGGAGGGAGCAGCCCGTTAGGGTTGGTTGATTGATTGTGTGAGGGTGTGAGAGGGTTGGAGAGTGGTGACTGAAGAAGGAGGGTGTGGGGCAAGGTTAGGTTTAGGTTAGGCTAGGAACGTTAAAGATGTGTTTATGTTTATGTTTATGTTGATGAAACGAAGAATATATACTGATAACAAACTAAGCTTATGAACCTATACTGAAACCGCTATGCTCTGTACTAAATAAAGATCTCTTGTTTTTGAGCCAAGTCGTCGTTCTTTTGGTCCAGCAGGTTATATAAGCTCTTGAGGAGGGTAATTCAGGTAAAGGGCAAAACTATTCTGAAAGGCGATAGTTTGTGTCTTAGAGTTCCCTCAGGAGGGGCTAGTGGGCAAAAAACCTGGGATGGCCACAGAGTTGCTAAGAGGGCTTAGTCAACTGGTATAGTGAGGGGATCTAACAAAGAGAGGCCCCGAACTATAGGCAAAGGAGAGGTTAAACCCCAAAGCCCAGAGCAGTGGAAATAAACGGCCATGGCCGCTGGACAGGAAAACCCCTGTTACTAAGAAATTCCCAGTTTATTAAATAAAGGGAAAGACAATAACAGACGGACCTCAAAGGGACAGGTGGGGTGAATGTTAATTTAACCCAGAACACCTGAGTAAAAACGTAACTTAGTAACAAGGGGAGAGTCTGAGGTGGAGGTTCATCGCACCCCTCCACTCAGCCAGCTCCTCCAAGCTCCTCGCAGGGGGCTCTCTATAGTCAGCCCTATTCTTCTTTCTTCTCTTTAACATTCAGAGCTTTTCTATATTACATCATTGCTCTTGAAACTCTATCCATATTCATAGGGGCAGAGCATTTTGATTGATTGGCCTTTTGGAAGTCATGTCAAGGTTGTGCAGAAGGTTAAATGAGCATCCCCTGGAATTTGTTTTCAGAAATCTAATTAAAAATATATGTTCTCGCAACTTCCTCTTCTTTTAAAGAAAAATAAAAACAATAATAAACCAGGATTGTAAATTCACTGACGTAGCACAGAGGAATCTCACACTGAATAGGAGGTGGGCTTATGCTATTTCCTGCAAAGCCTTTAACTGAAACATCACTGTGTCCTACGTTGAGCAACAATAGTGAGTGTTGCGGGAAAGAAACCACATAGGTATGGATGGAAGTTCAACCATAGAATGAAAGAGCAGGCTCCAAGAAGCAATGGCTTAGAAGCAAGAAATGGAAACTTTTCCTTATGGGGAGGGGATAAGTCAATATGAAGTTATATACCAGGTTTGGAAATCTAGTGTCTTCCATCAACCCTGACCGTTGATTATGTAGGCTGAACTGAATTGTCTGTGTAACAAGAACCTCCCATCAAACATGATTTGCAAGCAAGCAACTTGACTATGATACTACGTGAATGCAAACTGGCCACGAGAAGTTCAATTTCTGAGGAGGGGGAAAAGGCTTCTTGTAACTGAATTTCATTTATTACCATATATTCTATATATCATATATTATCAACACAATTCTGATGCATTCTCCTTCCCTGCCTTAAATAAGAATTAAGTTAATATTCATAGGTTTAAAAAAAATATGTTTCACTTGAGTTCATTATGCAATGTCAGCACCAAAGGTGATTACATTTTCAAAAAAATCAAAATCTGGGACACTTGAAGTTCTTTTTCTCCAAGTTCCTACAAAAAAGAGGTGCCTATAGGGGAAAAAAAGGAGGTGCTGTTTTTGCCACTGGCATTTTCTGATCTGAGAGGGGCATGAAAGTGTGCCCATCTTTCTCACATCTGAGAGTCATTCTTCTGGTTGCTCAGAGCCAAATCGCACAGTATGCTAAATGCATATTTTTGGTCCTGCTTGTTAACTTCTTCTTCTTTTAATAGCAACCTATGGGTGGCTGAGGAAAGGCAAATCAGAATCAGGCCCATGGTGTGTGTGTGTGTGTGTGTGTGTGTGTGTGTGTGATATTAACGCTTCCATTACTTGCCACAGTCCCAAGGAATACTGCACTCTTCTAAAACATTCCTTTGCACCTGGAAGGAAGCTGCCATTGGCCTGTGCCCATTCCCCCTCTCTCCTGACACTGCTAGGGAGGAGCTCCCATCCTGGCTGTGGGGCGGAATATTTCAATCCAGCTAGAATGGAGGTGCATATGCAATAACCAGAGAAGGGACATGGCTCAGTGGTAGAACATATGCTTTACATTCAGGAGGTCCCAGGTTCAATTCTCCAAATCTCTAAGTAGGGAGGGGAGACACCCCAGCCTAAAACACTGAAGAGCTACTGATGGTCACTCTAGAAAAACTATTAAGTTGTATGAACAAATAAGATTTTATGGTTTGTGAGAGTTCCAATCTGAGCCCAGTTTGTTACAGAACTGCCAGGTAAGGAGCTGGTGCTTGAAGGCAAAAAGATGGCTTGATTAAGCATTGCACATTTCATCTGCTGTCCTCTCCTGTTGCTTACCCCCAAACTAGTTGTGGTTTTCAGCTTTTCCTAGTGTGGTGTAGTGGTTAAGAGCGGTAGACTTGTAATCTGGGGAACCGGGTTTGCATCCCCGCTCCTCCACATGCAGCTGCTGGGTGACCTTGGGCTAGTCACACTTCTTTGAAGTCTCTCAGCCCCACTCACCTCACAGAGTGTTTGTTGTGGGGGAAGAAGGGAAAGGAGAATGTTAGCCGCTTTGAGACTCCTTCGGGTAGTGATAAAGTGGGATATCAAATCCAAACTCCTCCTCCTCCTCCTCCTCCTCCTCCTCCTCCTCCTCCTCCTCCTCCTCCTCCTCCTCCTCTTCTTCTTCTTCTTCTTCTTCTTCGTCCTCTATTTAGGTAGGGGCCTCATTAGGATTACCTGGTGGTGGTAGTGGAGCTGTTGGGAAGCAATGCTGTGATCACATCTGCTCGTCATTTTAATTTCCTAATGTGCCCTCACAGTATTTAGAGGGTCGCTACAGGAAAGTTCCTTTGTGAATTATTGTGTAAGATGCCTGATGTGGACAGTTGAGTGAAGATCACATCTTTGCTGTCTGGCTCCAAAAAGTTTGTGACAGACAATGTTGCAAGATTTGCGCTTGCAGCCCCAAAACTGAGAATAATGTTAGTCAAAGACAATATGTTCATCAAAGACAGCATGACCTGCAATGTAGAAACTGATTTGTGCCAGTCTGTATTTTAAGGTGTATAAATTATAAGTATAAATTGGTTATCACTGTATTTTAACGGTATATCTATGCATATTCTGCAAAGTGTGCATAGAATACTTTTATTCCCTTTTTTGGTTGAAATGACCAAATGAAATAAACTTTGACATTTCCCAATGTGTCCTGGAGGGAAGCATTGTGAGGGATAAAAGTGGCACACAACTCTGAGACCCATGGGAAGTCAAGGCCTACCATCAACCGTAGGCTTTGCTTGGTTCTTGGGGTTCCCAACAGATGCTGGATTCTGCCCCTGGCCTTCCATAGTTCAACAAACACAGAAGAGTCTAGCAGAGTCAAAGTTTGCATGCTTGCCTCCTCCCTTGCTTCCTGGATGGCAAGTATCCTGAGCAGTGGAGGCCGTGGGGACTAGTAGGGTGGAAGGGAGGGAGGCCAACAGTAGGTGGAGCCAGAGGGAATGACAGGCAGAGCCAACTAAAACCAGCTTTGTCTGCCACCTTGCTGAGTTCTACAAGGCCAGGACAGAGCTCCATTTGCACTTAGTCCAGCCTCCTAATGGTCTTCATTTCCCCTCTGAGCAGGGCATTCCTGTATCATAAATGTGTCACAGCTTGAGAAGAAGATGGGAAGGTTGTGAGTCACCCTTATGATGCGCATTATTCAAAATTGTTCTTGGCCATTTATCTAAGTAACTCTCATGCATTTAAATGCATTTCCAAAACCCCTTCCTCCATGTAAATGTGTATGTAAGTAGTCTAGGGGATTATGTCATGTTGCAAAATTAGATAAAGGTGATGTTCAGATGTATTTAGCTAATGGCATATATGGGGAATATATTTCCATTACTAATGTAGAACATAATGAATGCAGATGACATGCATTTGTTTAATATATTTTTTGAAAGATGTTTGGTTTGGTTCAGCAGTATTGGGCCCACTACCACAGAGACTGTCTCTTTTCCCCTCACCCGCAGCAAAAGAATTACTTAATTCAGGTTTTGTTCACCTAATAAAATTTAAACTAATTCTTTATTATGGAATTTTGCTGAACTTTCGTTCGCCCAAGTGTATTGATTTTTACTCTCTTCTGAAGACTCTGCTAAGAACTTTGGAGGTTCTTTCCAGAAGAGACAGTGTGAGATATAAATAAAAAGTACCTATATAATAATTTCAGGATAGTTTTAATCTCAGCAAGTGACTGAGAAAGTCAGTTATACCTAACCAATGGAAACTTTCTGCATTGGAACCCATCTATACTCACAATGAATCCCCCACTCACAGGGTTAATTCACACAGGGAGAGTTACTCAGACAACCATGACAGGTGTGTGTGTGTGTGTGTCATTTGAGGGCCACCTGTTGCTCACCTGTGGTAGCCCAGGTGTTTAAAGACACCTGAGGGGCAACAGGTGAGCAACATTTGAGCAACAGTCCAGCCCCCATCAGCCCCATCCAGAACATAAGAAGAGCCAGCTGGATCAGGCCAGTGGTCCATTAAGTCCAATATCCTCTTCTCACAGTGGCCAACCAGATGCCTGTGGGAAATGGGCAAGCAGGGCCCAAGAATGTGACCGATCTCACCCTCAGAAGCAGATTGGAGAGCAGAGCCATCAAGGCTAGTCACCATTGATAGCCTTATCCTCCATGAATTTGTCCAATCCTCTTTTATTTTTTTGTATATAATTTTTATTGGTTTCTTTTTTAACAGAATATTTCCAACATTATCAAAACAAACCCTTTGCTCTGCCAAGCTTGTGACTCCCCTCTGTTCCTTCAACAGGTTTTCAATCTTAATATCGCACTTTAAATCTTCAACTTCTGACCTTTGTCTCCTTATAATCAACTCTGTCTCTTTGGTCTAAAAAGTTTTTAGAATTTTTACGTTGCAGGATTTATTTCATTCCTGCTAGTGTCTTCACATTTTTAAATGCATCCAAGTTGCTGGCCATCCCTGCCTCCTCTGGGAGTGAGCCATTGGCCAATGGCAAGAGATGATGGAATCTGTAGTCCAGCAACATCTTGAGAACCACCTGTGGATTGGAGGGTTGAACTAGGCCTGAAAAGAGCCAAGTCCAAATTCTCACTCAGGTATTGTGCTCCATGGATGACTCTATCTTTCACCACTACCCATCAGTCTCAGGTGCCTCACAGTGTTGTTGCCAAGGTAAAATGAGGAAAAGCAAGAGCCATGAACACCACCGCAACCTCCTCAGAGCAAATATATAGAAGTGATAAGAGAATTTTGCACCTCAAAAGTCTGAGCTCACCTTACTGACTAAAGGAATGTGAGAGAGTATCATTTGTTCATATCAGTTATTTTGTAAGAATGATCTGGACAGTGAAACCACATTGATAGGTGAGAGCATTGTGCGCAATTTAGCTGAAAGGCAGGATGCAAATTTAACAACAGTGAAAATAAATAAAATAAATAATGTCCTTTCCCCCTTCAGAAATAAAAAGAACCATATTCGAGAAGACTACAAATCCTTTCCTTGTCACTCTTGATTGATTTAAAGGCTAAAGTCATTTGCAGAATGTCTGTATTTTAAGCCTGCCTCTCCTATAATTAAGATGCCAGTGAATTTTGTAGAAGTGACAAGTTCTGAGTCTGCTTTTTACATCTGGTTTCAATCCAGCAGCAAGCTTATTTCTGTGGTGATCGAAGGGACAACTTTTGTGTGTGTGTGTGAAAAGCTATTCAACACATTTCTCTTCCTCTTGTCAGGCACATAGCCAAAGTCAATGAAATGGCTCCTTTGCAAAATAGCAAGTCCAATGTGTCAGAATCACAAATAACATTCCATTTGTTGTGAAGCTCTCTCTTTCTCTCTTTTTTTAACTAAGCAGAGCTCGAATTTTCAAGCACTGAGCACATCACACTATTGATAGATTGCCCACGGGGGAAGAAGTTATCCAGGTAAAAGCTAACAGTAGTTTTAACAGGAGCTGGGTCCACTCAAGGACTGGCTTCATAAATTGTAAGAGGTTTTTCTCCCTTGCCTGAGCCCCACCCTGAAAACCACACAACCAGTTTTGACTTACAGACTTGGCACAAATATTTCATCCGTACCAGAATGTGGAAGTGCTGCGCCACTAGAGATAGAGGAAAAAATGGTTTGGTTTGCATTTTAATGCAAGCCAATCTCATCCACCCTTCTTGAACCAATGTGTGGCATGATGGTTAGCGTGTTGGACTATGACCTGGGAGACCAGGGTTTGAATCCTCACCCAGCCATTCATTGGGCCAATTACTGTCTCATAGTAACTTATCTCTCACAGGGTTGTTGTGAGGATCAAATGGGGTGGGAAGAACCATATATACCAACATGAGATCCCTGGAGTGTGCGTGCATGTGTGTGTGTGTGTGTGTGTGTGTGTAATTTGTGAACTGAAATGCAGCCACCGTTTCAAATTCACACTTCTCCAAATGTTGCAATTCAGTTTTCCAAGCAAAAAGATCAGCATAAAAATCACATATTAGGGGAAAGTAGTCCCTTCCAACTCTACACTTTTACGATTCCAAGTCATAGGGAGTTCAGTGGGAAGAGAAAAACTCCTTCTCAGATCCATGAAAGAGCGCTTAAGAATGCCTGGATTACAGTGAATTATTTTTTCTTTTCCTTTGACAATAATTTTTATTAGTTTTCAATTACAATAATCCAATGGTAGCCTCATTATAACAATGCCAATTTATAAGGCAATTACTAATCCCAATCATTCAGATGCCAAATTGTATAATTTAGGTGGCCTTCTGCATGCTAGAATTGATGGTTTGATGATTTACTTTGTTTCTGCATTCCAAAATCTTATTCATCTCAATTACACTCCATTCAAAATAACAATCCTTTATACAACTGCAATAATTTAACGACCTACATTCGTCTTGACACATTAAATGATTTATAAGCCTATAGGTGAGGCATTCAAACTATTTCCTTATTCCTCCTGTGTGTGGTAATTATTCTATCTGTGATATTCCTTCCTGTCCTTGTAAAATGTTATGTCTATCTTTTCTCAGCCACTGCTGCTCTCCATCATGCCTTGGGTGGCGCTAACATCCCATTGTTGGTTCAGAAGTTCTCCATTGCTCTGTCCCAGGGTTCATTGTTTTACAACTGGATCACAGTGAATTCTACAGATGTGTAGTCTAAGTCTTTTTGACATCTGGAAACAGGAATAGGCAACATGGTGCTCTCCCAATGCAACCCCCATCACCCCAGACTGTGGGCCATGCCGCATGGGGTGGTGGAAGGTAGAATTCAACAACCTCTGGATTTCACTCTTCATTTCCTTATTCAATGTATCTCCCACCCTTCCTCCTGAAGGAGACCACATAAGAAGAGTCTGCTGGATCAGGCCAGTGGCCAACCAGATGTCTTTGGAAAGCCTACAAGCAGGTCTTGAGCACAGCAGCCTCTGCTCCCCTTCGATTCCCAGCAACTGGTCTTCAGAGACACATTGCCTCTGACATTGGAAGCAGAACATAGCCACATTAACGATCCCTCTACCAGGACGTCTGGTGGGGCTTTATTTCTGAGCAAACACGCTTAAGCTCATGCTGCACATGTGATGTGTGCAGCCCTGGGTGTTCTGCTGCAACAGTTCTTAGCTTGTGCACTGCACACATGCCTTTAAATGAATATGGGCTCCTCAGTATACAATCTGGCTTGTTGGCATGCCTTCATCCACGCCCATCTGTTAGGGTGGCAGTGTGCCTGCTCATATCCTAGATTGATGTACATGTGACAACTGTTGCGATGGAACAGGAGTGCCGAGCATGGCTCAATATATATTTAGTAGGCAAGCGTGCTAAAGGCACATGGCTTCCACTTCCCCTTAGCGCCAATGTTTGCCCCTTGCTTCTTGGAAAGGGCTATGCCTTGGGGATGCTTGGCACAGATAAAGCTCTTTATCCTCAGCTGCTCTACTCAGTCTGTTGTGAATTGGATTTTGGGTTGGGAAAGAGAATCATTAAGTGCTGTATGAGGAAACTAATGAATCCATTAGGATCCAGAGAGATGACAAAGCACCCCAGAACTAAGGTCTGGGGTTTGGGGGAGGATTTCAATTCAGTTTGGATCTGAAGGAGAACCTACCAAATCTGCACTTCCTCAAACATAGACCGAAATACAGCTGGTCCTTCAAAACCCACACTTCTCCATATTCTGTAATGCACTGCAGTTCTCCAACCAAGCAATGTGTGTCAAAATGCAGACACTAGGACCGAGCTTTCCAAACTTTTCTTTCTTTTTTTTTATAAGAATTTATTGACATTTTCATAACAAAACATAAACCCACACCCACACCTACATATATAAAACAAATACAGACATAATCACGATTCTTCTTCTTGTACACATATAAGAAAATATTCTAATTCCGAATCTTGACGGTTGACTTCCCCTGCCTCCTCTCCTTCGCCGAGCTTTCCAAACTTTTCATGCCGGTGACACACTTTTTAAAAACATGCATCATTTTGCAGCACATTAATTCAGTTTTGCATCATTTCACGACACAGTAATTCAGTTGTCCTATCAAACCAGAGGTTAAACTAACCCCTTTCCAGCCCTGGGAGGAGCATGGGGAGCATTTGTGCAACACACCTACACACTGCAGATGACACACTAACGTGTCATGGCACACAGTTTGGAAAGCTCTGCACTAGGTCCTAATTGGCTGGCCTTCTCTAATGCTACACATGCACACACTTTTCCATGGTGGTACATGTGACGTGGACCTGGTTGGTTGGTTGGTAGGTTTATTTCGGCCATGTGGCCCATATCCCATCATAAAACACATTCATCATAATACACACAGAGTAAAACAGTTTAACAAACTTAAACAATACAGTACGAAAACAATTTTAAAACAACCCATTTGCACCCTTCCATCTAAATCACACTGAGATCTGAGTAGTCCAACTGAACTAGTTTTTTTAAAATTAAAATAAAAATAAAAATCTGTTAAAAATTAATTTATCAGCTATTTTATCACCCCAATAATAGGTCTTAATTATTTTCTGCATTGTCATAAATCTGAAGAGAACCATTCCTCTTCTTTGTAAATAGCACGTTAGTCAAAAACCTTGCAACCATATGGGTTCTATTTGGTTCCTCATCATTTAATAAGTAGATTAATTTAGCATCCTGAGTTCCATCTTGGGTTTTCTTCAAAAGTGGAACCAAAAATTTGGACTGAGCTGCCGAATGAATTGGACAGCAAAAAAATATATGCTGTAAGGATTCTATGGAACCAGTATTACAGTCGCAAAGGAGGGAGATTTGACCATTGGAAAGTCTATTGCTCAAAACATTTGATGGGAAAACATTAAATCTGGCTTTTAAGAAGGCATACCTATACCTCACAACAGAGAGATTGGTTAAGTAGTGTGGTAGTTTCTTTGGTGGTAATAGGCCTAAGTTAGATGGTGAGCAAGTTCCGTGACTTGTCAGAGAGGTAAGCTGAAAATCAGTCTCCTCTAACTTTTGAGAAAAAGCTCTTTTGGCTGAGACTAAGTCCAGTTCCAGGAGATCGGATGGGGATAACCCAATGTCCACAAGTTTATTATGTATAGCTTTCAACCAAGGACTAGAGAAGCCATCTCTCCAAAGACATTGGATCAGGTGGAGATTAGGAAGTCTATGCCACAATGATAGCCAGTAGCTTAAAATACGTTTCCATAAAATGGTTCCTAGTGATGGTACATTTAATTCTAGTCGTATAGCTGAATTGCTTACGCATCTGGGTAATTTTAACAACCTTCTCAAAAACTGATTTTGGATTGTCTCCAGAAGGGTTAGGTTAACAAAGGGTCCCCATAGAGGAATCGCGTACGCCAATGTTGCAATCACTTTAGCATTGAAAACCTTTAGCGCAGATGGAACGTGGAATGCCCCATCTAAAAAGAAAAAGCGGAGAAGCGCAAAGGCAGAGGCCTTGGCTCTGTTTGATGTATAAGTAACATGTGTTTTCCAGCCCATATTATACTGTAAATAAACACGTGGACCTGGGATCTTGTAGTCCTGAAGGCAGGTGGTTCTTATGTCCCATAGTTGTGTCTGATCCAGAATTGTTTACCCCACAGTAGTTTGTGCCCCAAATGAAGATAGAGTTGGGGTTACCTGTTGGCTTCTGTTGCCTATTCATGTGTTGGTTGCAAGGATGCCCAGTGTACAGTACAGTATATATATTTTGCAGGTTTAACTTATCATGGAGAGGTAGAAACAGCTACATCGGCTGAAACATCCTCTACAATGTCAGTTTTAATGGTAACAGCAGCCCTATCATCCTGTTTCATATGACACCCTCGGCTGTCCATCTTTGTCTGTCTCCTGCTTTCCAAAGGTATCAAATATTCAAAAGCGTTTAAAGTGCATTTATTTCCCAGAGACCTCAGACCTTTCTCTCAAATGTCATTGCAGGAAGATTCTCCGTGTATGCATATTGTCACCTGAGATGAGCAGTAGCACCCTCGTGGATTTGAGACTGTGGAGTTATTCTCTTGTTATCTTCTGCAGCCTGCTTTCTGCTCTGCTGGAAGGTTACAAAAATGTCCTCACCCCTTCTAGCTGAAAAGGCCTTTTAAAAAAAAATCACTGTATGCATTATTATTATTTTAAAAGCTAGAATTTCTATTGTGGGATACAAACACTCAAAGAATCGAGGGTGTTGCTAGCTGTGTTATAGCAGTCAAGAAGATTAAGGGGAACAAAGCAAATGCTGTATTTGTTTATGGGCAGAGCAATCTCAAAGTGGAGGCAGGGAGAGAGAACTGATAGCAGATAGATCTCCTTTCTGTATAGGCCAAGCTTGTGCTAGTGGAAGATGGGTGTGTGCCATCCGCATTTGTTACAAAAAGTATCATTTCTGTTGTTTTGTGTACAGCATCTGCCTTGCATGCAGAAGGTCCCAGGTTCAACCCCCAGCATCTCTAGGTAGAGTTGGGAGTCAGGATGGAAGGATCTGTCAATATCATTTCTCTCAGTCTCCTGATAAGGTAATCGCTTGGGAGATGAGCCATTAGGAAAACAAAGGAAGGTAATGGCCCTTTAAGAAAGCTATGGAGAGGGGCTCTGTGCCAGATGGCAAGTGGGTGGGGACTGTTGCGGGTGTTCCCTCAACTCAGAGATACCTCTGAAGCCAAAGCAGAGTTTTGAGGGAGAGTTTTAGAAATGGCTGGGATGTGACCTGGAGGGGAAAAGTTGCAGTCTGGTAATGGTGGCAAGCTGGAGAGAGGGTCAAATGTCAGTTTGAATTCACAGCTACAGCTATGGGAGAAGCAAGGCCCTCTTGGGATGCCAATACTGTGAAACCCCCCCTCCCAGTTGTATATATGTAATAAACCATATATCATAAAGATACTTTGGCCCTTGGTTGCCCCCACCTTCCCTGAAGTACAATGGAATTGCAGATATGGGATGAAAAGGTGGAGATGGGAAAAGCCCCATTGCACTAGCAGATGTCCTTGTGCACAGCTTCCACTGATGGGGTGGTTAGGTGAACCCCACCCTGTCTTTTATTTTGTAGTGCAATCATTAATCCATTTATGTTTCCCTTGCTAAGACACTGTATATACTGCTCTCTGAACAGTAGTAGCCAATTTTCTCAGTTTATGCTGGGGGACCAGAGGTTGCTGGGCCCAAAAAGTCATTGAACCTTTCCCAAACAGTTTGGCCATGGGCCAGTGGAAGTCCTCATTAAAACTTGTTTGGCCCCGACTTAAACATACAAACTGAAATGTGGATAATGGATTTCCTAACACCACGGCCCCTGATGTTATAGGGATCACAAAACCAGCCATTTCCATGGTAAAAGAGAAACTTGCAGGCTGATAATATTGCAAATGTCACACTGAATGGCTTATTTTTGCTTCATTGTTATGGGTTTAATGCACCCTTGCTTTTACACTGCAGAATTGGCCAAACAGCATCATGCAAAGTTATTCTCCTAGATGAGCATGACCTGCCAGACTATTTTGGGTGCAGATTTCAGAAAAGTAGAAACACATGCATTTTCCAAGCTTGATGGTAAATAATGTGAGAGCACAGTGTACATGGTCTCCCCTCCACAGAAGCAATATCCGTGCAGGAACAGGAGGATTTGGCTGCTTCCAAATGGAATGCTGCCACCTGCTGTCCATATCTTTCATTTCTTCTTCTTCTTCTTCTTCTTCTTCTTCTTCTTCTTCTTCTTCTTCTTCTGCGATCACTTGTAGCTGAGTAAGATTGTCTTCCATCAACACGGTTTTAACAATGAGTCCGTAAGTGATTGTGGAGGCAGCACTGGAATTGTGCTATTATTGACTTATAGAACTGTGATGAAAACCTATATAATAGCCTTATGTCCTGCCTAAGACAAATACATGGATTAATGGACACTAGGTAAAGGTAAAGGGACCCCTGACCATTAGGTCCAGTTGTGTCCGACTCTGGGGTTGCGGTGCTCATCTCACGTTACTGGCTGAGGGAGCTGGCATACAGCTTCCGGGTCATGTGGCCAGCATGACAAAGCCGCTTCTGGCGAACCAGAGCAGCGCACGGAAAAGCCCTGTTAAAAAATTCTGAGCTCATCATTTCACAAGGGAGAATGAGGACTAGTTTGCTAGGTTCATTTCCCTACCTTGTTTATTTCTGTCACCACCACCCATTACAAATAGTGTGTGTGTGTGTGTGTGTGGAGTGGGGGTGGCTTCTCAAATCTGCTTGTTTAGACTTCCTGATGAAGAAATCGTCCCTCCAGCCCATGAACAGGAATGTTGGCAGTGGAGCCAGTGATCTCACCCTTGCTGTACTGCACCACACATGAGATTGAGAACATCTGAGGAGAGCTAATGCAGTGGTGGGTAGAAAAGGAGATCAAGTTCTAGTGGTAGATCTCCGGATGCCTTGCAACAGGTCACCAACTGTTTCTGCCTCCCAATTGTTTAACAATAGCAGGAACAACCAAAAGATTTTCCCCACCTTCTAAATTAGGTTGTTGAAGTGAGGTCTGGGGAGGGTGGCGGCAGCAGGAGTGGATTTCTTTGTGACAGGATTATGAGCTCATTTCTGATACTGAAAACAAATTCCTAGGCTGACATGTTCTCAGAGTCCCCTTACTCCTTAATTTGCCAGCCACTAACTTTTCAGATAACATTTTAAACTGGATTCAGGTAAAACAAAATAAAATGAAAAATTCCTTCCAGTAGCACCTCAGAGACCAACTAAGTTTGTTGTTGGTATGAGCTTTCGTGTGCATGCACACTTCTTCAGATACACTGTGCATGCACACGAAAGCTCATACCAACAACAAACTTAGTTGGTCTCTAAGGTTCTACTGGAAGGAATTTTTTTATTTTATTTTGTTTTGACTATGGCAGACCAACACGGCTACCTACTTGTAACTGAATTCAGGTAGGTAGCCGTGTTGGTCTGACGCAGTCTATATATATATGTGTGTGTATATATGTATATGTATATACATACACACATGGTCTCTATGTTGCTACTGGACAATTTGTTTACACACACACACACACACACACACACACACACCTATATAAACTGAAGTGTAACATACAACAATAGACAATACAAACACTCACCTCAGAACTTCAGCTTTTACAAATGATAAAAGGAATTGTTACACATAGACAGTCTAACTTTCAGCTGGGTGTGACTGGTGGACCTTGAGATTTCTATTCTTATTTTTGCCAGACTTGATTAAGGAACACCCAGTCTTAGAAGGGGCAGGTTTTTTTAAAACAACAACAACAACACACAGCTGGGAAGTGGGGAGGGGGGAGAGCCTTGGGTGGAAAGAGATATTGCCAGACAGACACTTTCCAAGTAGAAACACATTGTGGGTTTTGAGGGGGGGCAGGACCAGAAACAGCACAGAGAAAAATCAGCTTTATTGTCCATGTAGCCCCCTTCTTAATGATGTTTATGTATAATAACTTGTTCCTAATGCTTTCTGCTAATTTCTTAATTTGTGGCTGTTTTTCACCTCCCACATTGTTTAGACAACCCAAGCCTCCTACACAGCTGACGCTGATCTCAGTTTCTGAAATCCTTTTTATTCTGTCACTATCTTAATTATATATTAACTCCCTATCACATTTATAACCAGAACATCCAGTACATTGAAATTCATGGTGATTTTTTTTTTTAATGTTACCAGGGCATAGAAAATGCTTTACGCTAAGCCAGACTACTGATCCATCTGTATTGTCTCTCCTGAGTGCCGGCAGCTCTCCAAGGTACCAGACCGGGGACATTCCTGGGCTTATCTGGAAATGTCAGGGGTTGAGCCGGGGACCTTTCTTCAGTGGGATACTCTGCCACTGAGCTATGGCCCTTCCACATGCTTATCGTGTAAGTTGTTTTATCATGCTGTATTTTTGATGGGAAGCATAGATTATGCCCAGTGGTGCCGTACTTAACCTCTGCAATTTAACAAGGGTGCCGTATTTAACCAGACTCTGGAATTAATGGTCAATGTGTTTGTCTGTGTCTGTGTGGCTCTTTAGAGGGCAATGAAGATTATTTCAAAATGTAGTAAGCCAGTCTGCTGAATTTAGCACCCCCCACTCATTCTGCTGCCTTTTCCATAAACCTCTGCTCAATGGTAAAAGGTAAAGGACCCCTAGACGGTTAAGTCCAATCAAAGGCGACTACAGGGTTGTGGCACTCATCTCACTTCATGCTAAGGGAGCCAGTTTTTGTCCACAGACAGCTTTCTGGGTCATGTGGCCAGCATGACTAAGCCGCTTCTGGTGCAATGGGACACCGTGACGAGTGCCAGAGCACATGGAAACACTGTTTACCTTCCCACCACAGCAGTATCTATTTATCTGCTTGCACTGGTGTGCTTTCGAGCTGCTAGGTTGGCAGGAGCTGGGACAGAGCAGCTCACCACATCGCATGGATTCGAACTGCCAACCTTCTGGTCGGGAAGCCCAAGTGGCTCAGTGGTTTAGACCACAGCGCCACCCGCTTCAATGGTACCACTGGATGATGCATATCTTTTGAAAAATGAACCTCATTTTTATGCTACCATGGGCGATGACAATGGTCAGGGATGATGAGAGGTATAGCTCAACACCATTTGGCAGGCAACAGCAAACTGCTTGAGAATCTCAGAAGCGACAGAGGGTTGGAATTAATTTCACCCAACAACACTGGCCCCACTCACACACACACACACACAAAATCACACTGCAACAAACTGACTGCAACCAACCAGGCCCTGGGCCCTCTGGTCTCTTGCGCTGCCAACAAAAATAAGAAACCTATTTATGTGATGCTGACACAAAACCCCCACCCATATACTATGCAAAAATAAATAAATCACAAAATGAAAGTTTATCACCCCCTCCTTTTCCTCCTGCCTCTCTCCCCACTTCTTTTATCCCCAACCCCAAACTTGCCAGTGTCTCACACTGAATGTAACTGAAAACAGAGGTGCTGTATGTACTTTTGTTAGCTAAGAAAATCTTTTAATGAAATCTTTTAAAAAGCAGACTTGTAGTTTTGCAAAACCTCCACAAGGTGTCAGGGGCGACATTCCATGAATGGAGTGAACGGCAGCCAAGGTTTAATTTACGGTGATATAAATAGAGGAGGACTAAGCAATGTTCATTTTTAAATTCTAAAATTCAGGATTGTCATATAGAAGCCATACACGAGCACTCTGCAAGGAGGGTCGGGGTGGTGGTGGTGGTGGAATAGCCTAGGCTGGTATAAAACGGACTAGTACTCAGGAAGCTGAATAGCACAACCAGTGATTTTCTTCCATGCCTCTATACCAAGCACAAGGAATCTGCAGCCCTCCAGCTGTTACCATCAGCCCTCCCTAACATGGTCAATGGTCAATAGATGGCCAATGGATGATGGGAGATGTAGTCCAACAAAAGTTGGAAGGCCACTGGTTCCACAACCTTTCTCTACTGTATATACCTTATCATATCTTAGAGAAGAGGTTTTCAACCTTTTTGAGTCCACAGCTCTCTTGACCAACTCCATTCTTCCTGCGGCATCCCTGTGGGGCTCAGGAGCCCAGTTATATCACTCCTTGCCTGCCGAGCTGGCAGCCTCTCACCCTTTTCCAAACACCCTCCCTTGTGGAGCACTCCCTCAGTCTCCCCTCCCCTCTCCTTGGGAGTCCTCTGGGCAGCCACTGCTGCCACCCCCTAGTCTCTGAGCTGCTCCCCCCCCAAAAAAGAGAGGTGCCTCTTTCGAACTGCTCTTACCATCAGAAAGTTCTTCCTGGCATTTACCTAGAATCTCCTTTCTTGTAACTTGAATCCATTGGTTCAAGCCCTACCCTCTGGAGCAGAAGAAAACAAGCTTGCTCCATCTTCCAGGTGACAGCCCTTAAGATATTTGAAGATGGCTGTCATATCTCCTTTCTGTCTCCTTTCTTCCAGGCTAAATATATCCATGTCCCTCAACCGTTCCTCATAAGACTTGGTTTCCAGACCCTTGATCATGTTGGTCACCCTCATCTGCACATGTTCCAGCTTGTCAACATCCTTCTTAAATTGTGGCACCCAGAACTGGACACATAACTTCAGGTGTGGCCTGACCAAGGCAGAATAGAGTGGGGCTATTACTTCTCTTGATCGGGACACTATACTTCTGCTGATGCAGCCTAGAATAGCATTAGCTTTTCACATGGACTCATGCTAAGCTTGTGGCCTACTAAGACCCCTAGATCCTTTTCACATGTAAGCCAGGCACCCCCCCCTCTTATATTTGCGCAGCTGGTTTTTTCTACTTTGAAGCAAGTCTCATTGTTCAATGAGACTTACTTTCAGATAAATGTGCATTGGATTGTAGCCTAGGTGGCATAAAATTCCTTCAAAGGTTGTTTTCTAAATCAAATCAAGACCAATATTGTTTGGAGAATAAAGTAGAGTTGTGGGCTGAAAGTATTAGGGGAAAGCTAAACAGATGGTTGATGAATCAATAGCTCTGGGGACCATCATATTCTGTATGTTGCCTCCAGCATTGCCCGTGAAATGTATTATCCCTTTTCTGTAACTGAAGCCAAATCTTCCCACCTGATGTGACAAACAGAGCTGGCTTGAAGAGAAAGCACCTACTGGAAGCAGCTGTCTAAATATTGAGAGGGAACTTGTGGGCTACTGTGTTATTTATGTACACATTTAAAAGCCAAATCTAAGAAAAATGTTGTATCCATCTTTTCATTGCCCACTTTCCACTGGCTAGAAGAATAACACTCAAATTCTACTGTTGCATCCTCAATAGTCCCATAGAAACAAATAATTTGAGTGGCGGAACTCCTCCTTTCTTTTTCTCTGCAGCTCCCTGCACACCCTCAAAATCTGCTCCATATGGTTGGGGGGCCCTATGCAGCAGATTTTGGGGGGCACAGGGAGAAGCACAGAATTGGAGACAACCTGGTGACTCCCACTCCACAAAAACCACTGCATGCACCTGTCTGAAATTTAGCAGGCTTCATCAAAATGGACTACTGTGCCTACAAACTTCCTCCATTTCTGTCAAAACATAAAAATTATAGCCATTTTGTTCATTTCTCTTGTAATTCAGAGGGGGGAGACATAGGAAGCCTTGGATTTTCTGAAGTGAGCTTTTGATTTGCACCTGAGTGGAAGTGGGTGTCCTCTTGAGCAATCCAAGCCAAACTCAGAATGCAAATGCAAACTGAATCTAATCTTCGGTCCGCACTTCTTGGAAACACATGGATGCACCTTCAGCCACCTGGGGCTGCTGGGAGATGAAATCCAAAATACCTGGAAGGTGCCAGGCATGCACTTTGTCCCCACTACTAACTTTTCCAGGGGTCGCTCCTCTACCCCCAATCTTCATGTGTCTAATGTGAGGGTTTGAAGGACTTGTAAATATATATTTGCCAGAATGTGCTTTGTGACTGGGAACCTTGGGATGAGGATCCCAGCTTTATCAGAGTTCCAAAGGGGCTTGTAAGATCACTCAGGGAAATGCACATGCAAGCCCTCTTCAGATGTTGCTGCTAGACACATTAGCGCACATTCTCTCTCTCTCTCTCTCTCTCTCTCTCTCTCTCTGTGTGTGTGTGTGTGTAGTGTGTGAGGGGTGGGGGGTGATGCACAGCTCTGTACACAGTTTCCCCCAGTTATGGCCAGGCTGAATGCTTGAAAAGGGCTCACATCTAATCCCCATCCATTCCTCTTGGCTGAGTGCAGAATTGGTGTCCCCTCAGTCATATTTTTATGGACTCCTCATGCTAGGAGTTCTGCTGTTAAATAATAGAAAAGCTTATTTATGGCTCAGGCTTGCCCATATTTTTTGTGAAGGTAGAATTGTGTGTTCAGGTTTCAATCAATCTTAATATGAGCTTGTGGGCTAGAAAAAAAGACTTCAAAGGACTTCATGAAATGACAAAGAGCAACAGCAAGTGTGTGTATAAACACACACACACACACACACACACACACACACACACACTTCAACAGAACTAATCATATCCTTACACACACACACACACACACTAATTTGAGCAGTTAATGTGCATAGCAACCAGTCATTGTGCACATTCCCTAGGCCTCATGGAGAATGTGCACATAATCTGCCCACGAAGAACTGTGCACATTTCCCAGTGAATATACATAATCTCCAAAAGGCTTTGGGGACTCTGCATATATCAACTGAATTTTGTACATTCTCTGGCCATTGTGTATAATCCCCATCAGCCTTTGGGGAATGTCAGCTGATGGTCATGTGGGCATTGTTTTGGGGAAAACAACCTTGTGGGCCATGTTAGTACCATGGCTGAGCCTAATCTGGCTTGTGGGTCAGAGGCTGCCCATCACTGCTGCAAAGAAAGAAATTATTGATGCTATTTTCAGAAAAAAAACTGTCTGCTACCCATAAAAAAGTGGCCATAGAAGCTCTTCACTACACATGAGTTCCACAAACTGGAAACTAGCACAGCAAAGAACTGGGAGAGAGCCTTGCTCCTGATCTAGAACTTGAGGGTGACCGAAGCAGTGTGGGATCTGGAAACCAACTCTAATGTTTTTTTATGTTTAGCCTAGAGAAGAGACGTCCGAGGTCTTCAAGGATCTGAAGGATCTGCCACACAGAAGACAGAGCAAACATGTTCTCTGTTGCTCCAAAGGCCAAGACTAGAACCAACGGGCGGAAATTGCAAGGAAGCAGATTTTGTCAAAATGTCAGGAGACACGTCTTATAGCAAGAGCGGTGGAGGAGATTGTCTGGGGGTTGGTGGTGGGCTCTCTGTCACTGAAGGCATTTAGGCAGAGGCTGGATGGCCATCCATTTAGGATCACAACCTGCATTTAGCAGAGGGTGGGACTAGGGGGACCTCCAAAAGCCCTTCCAACTCTATTGTTCTAGTTTTGGAATAATAATTTATTATTTATACCCCGCCCATCTGGCTGGGTTACCCCAGCCACTCTGGGCGGCTTCCAACAAAAGATCAAAAATACATTAAAACATCAGTCATTAGAAACTTCCCTAAACAGGGCTGCCTTCAGGTGTCTTCTAAAAGTCAGATAGTTGTTTATCTCTTTGACATCTGATGGGAGGGCATTCCACAGGGCGGGCGCCACTATCGAGAAGGCCCTCTGCCTGGTTCCCTGTAACTTCACTTCTGAAGAAGTGTGCATACACACGAAAGCTCATACCAAGAACAAACTTAGTTGGTCTCTAAGGTGCTACTGGAGAGCCAGTGTGGTGTAGTGGTTAAGAGCGGTAGACTCGTTATCTGGGGAACCGGGTTCGCGTCTCCACTCCTCCACATGCAGCTGCTGGGTGACCTTGGGCTAGTCACACTTCTCTGAAGTCTCTCAGCCCCACTCACTTCACAGAGTGTTTGTTGTGGGGGAGGAAGGGAAAGGAGAATGTTAGCCGCTTTGAGACTCCTTCGGGTAGTGAAAAGCGGGATATCAAATCCAAACTCCTCCTCCTCCTCTTCTTCTTCTTCTTCTTCTTCTTCTTCTTCTTCTTCTTCTTCTTCTTCTATTTTATTTTGTTTTCACTTCTCACAGTGAGGGAACCGCCAGAAGGAACCTCGGAGCTGGACCTCAGTGTCCGGGCTGAACAATGGGGGTGGAGACGCTCCTTCAGGTATAAAAGAAATGTCTCTTTTAACATATGTAATGCACTTTCAGAAGAGATCGGTTGCAGCATACATTTTCTTTCGGGGTAGTTCACTAATGAAAAAAGTCAAGGAAGTCAGGCTCATCTTTGCATGCATAATGAAAAATAAATGAATCTCCCTCTCTTTCTAAATAACGAAAGAGCAGAAGCATGCATGTGGGTGGCTGCTGACCAGCACTTCATGTTCCAAAGCTGTGCATGGCTCATTAACCATAAATAAATAAGCACAATGTGAAAAGTATTATGTTGTGAAATTAAAGTGGAACAAAAAACAACAGCAACCCAAAGGTTTTGCAAGATGTAAGAGATACCCTAGGCTGGCTCAAAATAATTAGCACAACCACCAGCACACAAACTGACACATGTAGCTCAGTGTTAGATGATCTGCTTTCCACAAAGGAGGTCCCAGCTTCTGTCCCCATCATCTCCTGGTAGGGCTGGGTAAGTCCCCTGCCTGAAGCCCTCGACAGCCACTGCCAGCCACTACTCAGACACTACTGATGATCTAGATGGACCAATGGTATGACTCAGTAGAAGGCTATTCTATTTCAGTGCCGAAATAGAACCTGGGATTCGGGACTTGGATATTGGATGCCAATAGTTGTTTCCCCAGCAGCATCTCACCATCTTCTGAGGCATTGCAGGGATTACTTCTAACTGTTCCCTGTCACCTGCAAAAGACCCTTACCTCTACATTGCAAATTATTCTTATAATATAATAATAATAATAATTTATTATTTATACCCCGCCCATCTGGCTGGGTCTCCCCGGCCACTCTGGGCGGCCTCCAACAAATACTAAAATACAATACAAAGTCACAAATTAAAAACTTCCCTAAACAGGGCTGCCTTCAGGTATTTTCTAAATGACAGGTAGTTGGTTATCTCTCTGACCCCTGATGGGAGGGCGTTCCACAGGGCGGGCGCCACTACCGAGAAGGCCCTCTGTCTGGTTCCCTGTAGCTTTGCTTCTCGCGGTGAGAGAACCGCCAGAAGGCCCTCGGTGCTGGATCTCAGTGTCCGGGATG